>NC_031986.2:22422435-22743435 GCF_001858045.2 Oreochromis niloticus
GGAGGCTGCATGACAATAGTGTCTGATGAGTCAGGAATTGTAGGTATGACAGCATTAGGGGGGGATGGGAGGGGGTGATTGAAACTGAGGACAAAGCATGAGGTAATTTTATCTATGACTTCACTGTGGGTTCATTTAATCAGGTTCTCTGCTCCGATGTATCTTTAAATAAAACTAACTAATATATGATGAGGATGCTAATTTGTATTTTTTATATTACTTGCATCCATTAGAAGTTTCATTTGTAGCATTTTCTTTAAGCAGTAACTGTTTCAGTGCCAGTGTTAGAAGGCTTAATGTCTTGAGCAACAGTAGCTAGCATTAGCTTAGAACTGTAGTTCATTAATCACTAGCAACAAGCCCCCAAAACATGGCGTTAAGTGTTATTTTATTATGTTTTCCTAATATTTCTTGCAAAAGAGCAAGGAAGCTTGGTCAAGTATTATTTGACACAGTGTTTTATACAATTTGAAGTAATAAAAGCCAAGTTTTATCATTTTATTTACCATCAAATAGGAATGTTACCAACAGTTATGGGTATTTGAACACTGCAGTGTTTCTTTAGTTAATATCAGCTATTGGTCTACGAGTCTTATGTAAAGTGGCCACAATCTAATGTAAAATATTGTGTTAAGCACATAACGTTGGCTTAAGTCACCCCCAAGCTGGTCTGTTAAATTGTTAATTTTGAGTTACTTTGTTTGATAATAAATGACTCATTGGTAGATGATGCATCACAGCTAAGGCTCTAGTCAACTAGGCCTGGAGACTTGCTGGCAAGCACTAGCAACCAATGGTCACTAGGGAAAAATTAATTCAATGGTCAATGAATGCAGTGAGCATTTTGCAAGTGGTTAGTGAAGATTGCAGGCTGTCTGTGAAATCAGTTGTTAAAGTGTCAGCCAAGCAGACAGAGTCAGTAAGCACCTGGCACCCACGGATCAATGCGGGAAAATGTTCTTCTCCTGAAGCTGCCATCAGTTGCTAGGTGAAACTGGGGTGTGAAGAGGTAGGCTATACAGTGCTGCACCTATTGCTAGCAGTTTACCTGGAAAACACCTGCCAACCACTCATTGAGCAGTAGTGAAACAGTGAAAAGCACAAAACAAACCAGAAATGGAGAACGACTGCCTTCAAAGTAAAAGCTGCGCCTTTTAAAATGTGTTGGTTTTAATGATAAAACACAACTTTTACTTTAAAAGTGAACACTGTTTATGAGTTGGATCACAATCTTTTTCCAAGTTTCGCTATTGCTAGTGGGTGTGTGTTTGCAGACAAACAAACTCTGGATAACAGTGCCAATCCACTGTAATCTAGGCCCGTGTGATCGCAGTCATTTAGTGGCAGTATGTCAGTTAATATTGTTTTCTGTATGTTATGCTAGCAACCATTAATTCAAAAAATGTAACTAAAGATTAGATTTTTTTTCTTTATTTATTATTAGAGCTCGTATATCTTGTCGTCCTTTTAAAAATTTTGGATCAAAAAGGACTTCCATCCACAGGCAGTATAAAGCCAGCACTGAGAATAAAGCAAGAAGAAAAGGACAAACAAAGAGCAAAGAAACATAGTGGCGAGGGGCAGCCACTGGAACAGAGATGGAAATGCAGAGCTGCTGCAGGAGACTGTTAAAGGATCTGAAGTGAATTTTAAGACAATAATATCCAGGCAGGACAAATCAGATTCCCACTCTGTGTGTGTTTATGATTCTTTATAAACAGATTTTTCTGAACTGTTCCTTTGCATCAAGTGAGGTGTTCTTTGGGAGTGCTTACAAACTGTGCTGTGGGCGTTTTCGTGGTTTCAAAAAATCCAGGTAAAAGAAAGTGTTTTCTAGCTCTCTGTCCTCAAGGCTGTGAAAATCTATGTGCGAATTTCTCAGATGGTTATGTGCGTCTGGTACATGTGTATAGTCCACAGTTTTTTCTTCATGATAAAAATGTGCGAGTACGTGTTTGTGTGTCTCCATCTCCAATCAGCCTGCCAGTTGTCAGACGCTCAGCGGGAGAGTCTGTCTGTGTGAGTCAGTCTCTCCCTCGCCTCACTCTTCTTTCAACTAAACCTGCTTTCACATTGGCCAAGCTGAGCAAAGAAAAAAAAAACTCATCTTGACCTTTTGGTGTGGCCATCAAAAGCAATCGATAATTATGAAATTAAATGGCTTATTGCGCTTCGGCTAAGTGAGGGATGGTTATTGCTCATTGGGCCAGTAATGAACTCAGGACTTTGTGAGTAATTCTACCCCTCCACCTCGCTAGAGCCCAGAGACAACAGCATATCCTTATATTATCCGAGGAATTCATGCAAGATCAAACAAAACCCAGCCTTTTAGCTTAATATTTACCGTTTACCTCGATCCTGTGCTTGAGGTGCTCGTCAAGCACAGAATGCAATGAAACTAACAGTAAAATGTAAAAGATGAGTAGCAGAAAAACTGCAAAAACCAAGAACAGAGAGAAGAAATCCTTCCCTTTCCTCCCTTTCCTTTTCTTTGCAGACCCTTGTAAAACCTTGACTGCAAACATGACTCCCTCTGAGAAGTTACCCATACAATAGTTGCTTTCTGCTTGTACTACAGATAGTTACAATCGTCTTATTAAGGTGTTTTGTCACTTTGCACCTTGGCACTGGTCCTGCAGCTCTATGGGAGTAAACTGGATGCTTCCAAAAAATATTCTCTCATGGGGTCAAACAGGTCAGTCAATAGATGTTCAATTTGCTTGACATCTGGTGACCCTGAAGGCCACAGCATATAATTCACATCACTTCACGCTCATGAAACCATTTAGTGACCCTTCACGCCCTATGGATGGGGACATCATCGCCCTCTGCCATCTGGCAGATATGTTTCCTCAAAGGTTAAAGGTGGTCACACAGGTTAGTTATTGATTGTATTGAACTGCAGTGACCATTCCTTCTAAGGGGACAAGTGGACCCAAACCATCTCCTCCAGATGCCCTCCACAGTATGACAGACAAACATTTTTTTTTTTCATTTACACTCTATTATAATAAAAAGCGGTCTTCATGTCTTTAAAGAGAATTTTAAAAGCCTCAAAAACCTCATGTTGTAGAAATAAATACATTCATAAAAATATAGGTAAATGCAGAACAACAGCAATGTATCCTATCAAAGTGGACCTTTAAACATTAAAAGCTTTTTCCAAAGTGTAGAAATATTAGTGTGACTCATCTTAGATACTTCTTAGTTTAAAAAAAAGTAAGAAAATATATGGTCTTATTGAGAAGATGTTTGTTAATGGTGAAGCTTATACTGGCTACATTATACCAATATAAAAACTGTGAATAGTAAAAGTCCCGTCCACATCTATCACAATTTAGTCATTCCACATTGGTTTGCAGCTCACTATCGTGGATCGGGTTACGTAAGTAACCACTCTGTTTTATTTGTTTCTGATATGCTTTGTTCTAGCTGCTTGTCCCGTCACACACTTGTTTCTTCTACAGTTACTCAGTACCAGAGATGGGCAGTAACGCGTTACTTGTAACGCGTTACTGTAATCCGATTACTTTTTTCAAGTAATGAGTAATGTAAGGGATTACCATTGCAAAAACGGTAATTAGATTACAGTTACTTTCCCATAGGAACGCTGCGTTACTGCGTTACTAAAACCGTGAGTTTTTTGCGAGAATGTCTCATGACAGTGACGTAAGTGAGTGCAACGTTCGTGACAACAGCTGTCTGCAGATCAACAATGGATAATACATCAAGTACGGGACAGAGTGTAGCATGCAGCGTTTAAAGCGTGGAAGTACTGACCTTATTTTGAGTTTGATTCCATAAAAAGTGACAAAAACATTAGCGTCCGTTGTGCGTGGGAAGAAAACTTCTTTTTACAGCGAAAAAAAACCCCTAAACTTCCAAGCAAGCACCGAATGTGCTACGACTGTAATGGGAACTTCACAGAGAAACTCGCGGAGTCTTCAACTGACCGCTGCGGCACACCTACACCAGGGTAAACCTCCACCTACCCCAGTCCTGCTTTACAGGTGAAAATAGAGCAGCTAGTCTTTGACTTTATTTATTTTCTGCTGTGTTTTACTTGCATCTATTTGAAAGAGTGAGTGTAAACACAAAAAAATATTTTATTTTATGTGCTGGAATGTGCAGAAAATAGGTTTAAATATTAAACAAATTTCTTCCAGTCAGAGAATGTTGCATATAATTTAATTTTTGCTTGATGCATAAAGTTAAAAGATTAAAACTAATAAAACAAGTTTTAAAAAGAGACGTTTCCATTTGGTTACATTTTGTATGATGGATTATGCAGAAAAAGTAGAATTGGGCTGAAAGATCTATCGCTTTATCACCTATTCAGGTTGTAAATCGTGTTTTTAAAAAGTAACTAAGTAACTAAGTAATTAATTACTTTTGAAAATAAGTAATCAGTAAAGTAACGGGATTACTTTATGGGGAAGTAATCAGTAACTAGAAACTGATTACTTTTTTCAAGTAACTTGACCAACACTGCTCAGTACTCACCTACTCACTTTTTTGGTAATGGTCACCTTTTGTGACAAGTATGTATGCTTAGTAATGTACCCAGTTGTGGCATGTTAATTATGTAATTAAGCACAGCAGAAATCTACTGCAGTGCAAAACACTACTGAAACACAGACTGGATATAGAAGGTGGCTATAAACACCAATGATGTCACGGTTCTTGGTGATTTGAAACTGGATGTGGTGAACAAGAGGTGGATCTGACTTATAAATTATGTAAATAAAAAGGTAAGCCACTCCTAAGCATGTTCTGTTTTATTGTCCTCTTTTGACGCTTAAATTGACCCACAGCTCTGGAAAACCTCCTGTGTTGTACCAGTGCCAAAGACTTCACGCCCCAAGGACCTCAACAGCTACAGGCCGGTGGCTCTGACATCCCACCTGATGAAGACCCTGGAGCCGCTGGTCCTGGCTCAGCTTCGGCGTCTGGTGAGCTCATCACTGGACCCACTTCAGTTTGCCTACCAACCTGGCATTGGAGCGGATGATGCCGTAATTCACCTCCTACATCGTTCCCTCACTCACCTGGAGACCGCTGGGAGCACTGTGAGAATCATGTTCTTCGATTTCTCCAGTGCCTTCAACACCATTCTTCCCTCGGTCCTGAAGGACAAGCTGGAGAACTCAGGAGTGGACCATCACCTCACTACCTGGATTCTGGACTACCTCACCGACCGACCACAGTATGTGAGGACTCAGGGCTGTGTGTCGGACAGGGTCGTCTGCAGTACGGGGGCCCCACAGGGAACAGTTCTGGCTCCGTTCCTCTTCACCATCTACACTGCAGACTTCTCCCACAACTCCACCCAGTGCTTCCTGCAGAAGTTCTCTGATGACTCTGCAATAGTCGGCCTCATCACTGATGGGGACGACAAGGAGTACAGAGGACTGACTCAGGACTTTGTGGACTGGTGCCAGCTGAACTACCTCCAGATCAATACCAGTAAAACCAAGGAGCTGGTGGTAGACTTCCGCAGGCACAAACATCCTCCACTGCAACCACTGAACATCCAAGGTATGGACATTGAGGCTGTGGACAGCTACAGGTACCTTGGTGTTCATCTGAACAACAAACTGGACTGGACTCATAACTCAGACGCCCTCTACAGGAAAGGTACCTGCTGTGGAGACTCAGGTCGTTTGGAGTGGAGGGCCCACTCCTGAAGACCTTCTATGACTCTGTAGTGGCCTCAGCCATCTTTTACGGTGTGGTCTGCTGGGGCGGCAGCATCTCTGCTGGGGACAGGAAGAGACTGAACAGGCTGATCCGAAGGGCCAGCTCTGTTCTAGGATGCCCTCTGGACCCAGTGGAGGTGGTGAGTGACAGGAGAATGGTGGCTAAGCTTTCATCCCTGTTGGACAACATCTCCCACCCCATGCAGGAGACTCTGACAGCACTGAGCAGCTCCTTCAGTGGGAGACTGCGGCACCCACGGTGTGGGACGGAGAGATTTCGCAGGTCTTTCCTCCCCACTGCTGTCAGACTCTACAACAAAGACTTTAACTGATCAAACACACACATCCACAAATGTGCAATAACACTAATGTGCAATAATCTTTTCTGGCATCGTTGTATTTTTACTCAGTTGTATATAGCATTTGTATTCTATTTTTATCTTATTGTATATTTTATTCTATTTTATTCTACTGTATATAGTATTTTATTTTATTCTATTCTGTACAGTTGTGTACTGTATTTATTCTAATTTTTGCTTCATAACTTTTGCACTGTCCACTTCCTGCTGTGACAAAACAAATTTCCCATGTGTGGGACTAATAAAGGTTATCTTATCTTATCTTATCTTATCTTATCTTATCTTATCTTATCTTATATAAAGTTAGCCCTTCCCCCACAGAACTCAGTACAATCAGACTTCTTTTTTAAACCACTTGAAATGCCCTCAGCTGGCTATTTGAAAGAATGCAGGTTTAAGGCACTTTTTTGGCTTAACCTTTTAGACCCAAAAGCTATGCTATATTTTTTATAAATATTTCATGTACTCAAATAAGGTATGAGAACCTTACACTGAGTGCATTATTTAAGTAAATGGACGTATACGTGTACTTTCCACCACTGCATTTAACCAGGCTTTAAATTTTTCATCCCTTAATATTTTTAAGATTTTTCATCTGGCCATGTAAAGGCAAATCGAATGTCCTTGATAACCTTCGCAATGTTGGACACGTTGCTTGTACAGACTGGACTTTGTCTTCTTATCACCACCTCTCTGCATGAACTATGCAAGCAAATCTTCAAAGAATCACAGTGTAGATTAAAATGATTTGTAGCCACTGCATGCGGCATCTTTGCATCACAACCAGCCTGACCTTCCTCATTTCCTGCCCCCTTTATCCCCCTATTCTCCCTCCTTCTCATTTGACTTGAAAGCAGAACCTCAAATGCTGAGGCTTAATTGCTTCTGACGCTTCAGTGGCAAAGTTTGGAAATGAACCGCAACCTTTCTTGAGGCGAGTGACGATGTGAAGGCAAGCAGTGTGTAGAGGAAACATCACTATGTGATGAGGGGTAGGTTATGCTATAGTGAAGAAATCATTTAACAAAAGCCATGACTATTTTCACTCTTATAGGAGGTTAAATGAAGTGTAGCGTCAGAGCTACAAAGAGGTTCTAGCTTTAGGAGTCTAATAACTTTAGGCAGTGTATATTTTTCTAATTACTACATGAGACACACATACGCGTCCTTGTCAAAATGAATTCATGCAACTTTCCTTAAAAGGATAACCAACTCATATGACCACAAGCGTTCACATTTTGGTCTCAGATTTAGCTAATTTTCAGACATCCCTGTGAGCAGAACTCCCACTCAGGGACCAAATATGTATTAATTTTTTCATTTTTGATGAATGTAAAGCAAAGTGAAATTCACTGAATGCGCTTAAGGACAATGTTTGAATTAGCAAAAACCGAGAGGTTGTGAACTCCCGGTGAACCAAAACGAACCTAAAACTCTTTAATACAAATTTAATTATAACTTAGTGGTTCTGTCTTCAAATTAATTTTGAACTGATTGAATCGCTACAAAAAAAAAAGAAATACTTTCATATGCCAACATGTGTGAGCGCTGGCAGCTCTTTTAAGAGCTAAAAGAAAAGTCTTAACTTGTGTAGTAATTGGAACTGGACTAGGGAAACCAGAGTTTGTCATATGCTTAGATCAAACAAAAGCTTCAAGATGTCTTAACATGCAAACAAATCACAATGTGCTGCGCTCCAGTTGACTTTTCAAGGATTAGTTCATTTTTCCCCCCTTCTTCTTCTGTATGACAGCGCGCCAGGAATAAGCTGCTGCTATCAGAAGCCTTCGGAGTCTTATTTTCTAGGACTTAGTGTTCTTATTCTGAAGGCCTTGCTTTGCATGTTCATGTTTCATTAGTCAGGTTTCTCATTCTACCTTTAAGGAAGATTTCCAGTAAAGGCAACTGGCACATTCTCTAGTTTTTGTGACAGTTTTGTATCACCTACAGGGTCGAATCTCTGTGACTGGGTGCTGTCCTTGATATTGGATGTGATTCAGAAGGCTTAGGCACTACCTACTCCACTGTGCTGGGATTTGACATAAAGAAGCAGGGTGGGCGGTAGGCAGGTAGGTAGGAGGTTTCTTTCTATCTGAGCTGACAGTGTTGACAAATGACAGGGGAGTGTGTCTATTCTGTACAAGTTAGCACACAAATGATGGAATAAGAAAGACGGGAGAATGAGAGTGGGCTAAGAGAGAGCAGGAGGAGATAGGAAAAGAGCTTAGTGTGCCTTCGGGGGGAATACATAAGCGAGAGGGATAAAAGATATTTTCACAGGTGGGATGGAGGGAGGAGGAGACGGAAGATGAGTGAGAAGATGCAAGAGAAATGGTAAGGAAGCGAATTTGAGGATTTGAGGATGGAAGGAGCAGACTGATGGAAGGCGGAGGTATAGAAAAGACGATGGAGAAATGAAATAGAGAGAAATGTATTGTTAAAAGTTTTTATAGAGGAACTAATGCCATCTTGAATTTGGTTAACAATTCAACAGAATTCAATGCACATGTACAAATCCATGAATATTAGGCTGTGGGTTCAGGCAAGGACAGACAAAGAGAAAGAGTCTGAGCTGGAGTGACGGACAGATCCAGGTGAAAATCAAAGGGATGTTGTTTGAAACGGTCTCAGTAATCCATCTGTACAAATACCCGCAAGCATGGAGAGTAAAGCTGGCACAACAGGGGGCCCAGAGTGGCCAGGCACCTTTGTCTAGATGCGCAGAATGCCAAAACAGGAAACAGAAAAGTGTGGAAACTTTTAGAGGAATTGTTTGACACTTTGGAAAATCACTATCTTGGGAAGTACACACAGCTAGACGAACTGGTGCCAGATTGTTTACGACTAACAAACCTTCCCTATAGACTGACCAGGTCACTGTTGTGTCTGTCTTCGGTATTATTTAGGGAGTCTTTCACCAAGGGGTCAGATGGACTCCAACTCCATCATCTTTAACTGAATTTTATTATTGTAGAGTCTTTACCTTACAATATAAAGTGCCTTGAGACAACTGTTGTTGGGATTTGGCGCTATATAAATACAATTGAATTGAAATTGAGTTGAACAGATGATGACTGTAGCTCTTGTTGTGCAGAGCGAGGTGCAGAATCTCTACAAACAAGAACCTGCAGCAAGTGTAGAACTCAATGGTTCAAATCCGCCATCTGGCCGGGGCTTTTCTGTGTGGAGTTTGGATGTTCTCTCCGCATTTCCATGGGTTCTCTCCGGGTATCTCGGCTTCTACCCACAGCCCAAAGTTAGTGGGTTTAGGTTAATTGGTGATTCTGAATTGCTCATAAGTGTGAGCAGATTTGAAGCACAAGTTGTGACTTCTGCTTATCCAATCCGGTCTTTAAGTGATGACGTATGAAACCTGCTTCTGGGTCAAAACTACTCTGTGTTTATTAAGGCTGTTGTGTTTTTAACATGTTTTAATGCTTTGTATTTTGTTCTATTTAATCTGAACAAGCCCCTAAAAAAAGTCAGTGATCACTGTCGGCCTCTCTCGGTTTTTATTATCACTATTCATTGGCAGCACGCTTTCAAGCTCAGTTTTTAAATCCTTACGATGTAACTACAGCCCAGCCCATGCAGCAGTAGATTAATGACTAACTTCGTATTGTGGATGGATTATCTCAGTTCTTCTCCTGACTGCAGTTTGGTCCGTTTAAGGCATCCTGCCATGCGATTGCATTTGTCCCTAACCACCGTCCCTTGCGTTAACTTTCATCGAGTGGAAAAAAGCGTTTATCAGCTTCACTGTGTTTATATCATGCCTATCATAGCTATGTAGCTAGCCACAATGTAGCACATAATTATATACCAGCTAGCCCAACTTCAGCCACACTGATAATTTTATTAAAGACGAAAGAATTTAGACAGTTTTTCACTCTCAGTGATGCCGCAGTGTTCGTTTGACTTTGGGACCTGAAGCGGAGTTTGGACCCGGAAACAGCTAATGACATCAGACTTAAAGACCAGATTGGATAAGCGCAAAAAAATGTATGGATGGAAAAAGTAAATGAATAAAAAACAACCAGGCAAGCATTACAAATTAATCAGATTTTGCCTTTTCTGCTGATATCCACTTATGTTCCCTGATTACAGTTGTCAAAATCATTGATCGCTGCATGAGCAAACATATGTTCCCAGGTCCTGAAGTGCAGCATGAATAAATACCGTCAAATAACAAAAAAATGACGCCTTTTCTTGTTTATGCACTCTTGTTTTATTTGTTTTCGCTGGACCTCAGAAGGAAATAAGCGACTGCTTAAGATTTTGTTTTTGCTGGCCTCCAGTGGTTTAACTTAGAGGTGGACTTCAGCAAGGTCTCTCTCACGTGATCCACAAAACGCTGAAGGAATTTGGCTCCTAATCGAGACAGCCACAAGCAAAAGACCCACTGACAGAGATCATCCCAGAAGCCGGAGCACCATAAATGCTTTATTAATAATTAAAGTGGCAACACTTGCATTTTCTTCCCCCAGTTCATTCATAAGGCAGAGTGACGTCTGTTAGAGAGTTTAACACAAATGACCTGAACATTAGGATGTTTTTTTCTGTCATTCACAACATATAGAAAGAGATAAAAGACATCTAATGAGGTCCAAGTCAGTTTCCTCATTAGAGACAATGACCTGCTGCTGGTTTCATTAAAGTAAGACTAGGGGATACTAGGGATCCCCTGGTCTCACGAAGCCAGTCCTAGTCGCTCTGCCAGAGCTTAATTAAACCTCTGATCATTAAAACAGACTCTCAAACCATTAATGCCAACCTCGAACGGCAGACAGCACATGAATATTTCATGCTCTCAGTCTGGCTGACAGAACTGTATGCACGGTTCAAATCTCGCAAATTTATCACAGAATGTTTCATAGAAAAGTTACTGTGGACGATCCGGAGTTACTTTTCCTCGCAAGTCCAGCGCCATGTCCTTCAGTAAACACGCGAGAGCTCAGCTAGCGTGTGTGTGCCCCCAGACGCGCTAGCTGTTTGAGGTGTAATAGCCCTGTGCTGCAGTTCTGCAGCTTAGCCAGGGCACTTTTTTTTTCTTTTACATCTTTACCTTAAGTGACAAAGCCCCAGTAGCCTTCTCAATTATGTTGTGCAGGTGCAGTCAGCAAGAAAGAGTAATTGCACTGGGTGTTTGGAGCTCCCTGAGACGGATTGGAAGCTCAGGGCAGAGCTGTCAGGCGCTCCCGAAGGACTCACCAGGTTGAGTTCGCGCGCGCGTGTGTGTTTTATGTGTGCGTGCTCTTGTCACACCACAGCGAGACCACCATTATGTCCTGCACGCAGTCACGCTCCGATACGCGCTGTTTGTTTGCATATGAACGAGCGCCGAAACGATACGCGTGCATCAAAATATGCCCGAGTATTTGCTGCCGTCTCTGTTTCCTCGCCCCGCCGTTTGACAACTGCATCTAACCAACCCGCTGGCTCCCTGACAGTGACAGTCGAGTCCCCGGGACCTGTCAGTGCCATCACATGTGCCCTCGGGCCCCTGGAACCGTCTCGATGCTTGGGCAATAACGCTGCAATAAGCTCCTTGTTACAGGCGTGTCATTGGGCCTCGAGGGACGTGCTGGTCACCAAGAATCAGCCAGATAGGAAGTAATTTGAATGGAAATTCCCATAACTGTTTAGTAAAGAAGGGAGATAATAAAGTGGGAAGCGGCGCCTGCAGATGATCACAGAAACTTTTACTTGCTGCACAGCAAATTACCTTATTGGTACTTGATTGATTATTTACACATCACAATCACAACAGCACACACACGATGATGTCTTTTTGCTCTCTCAGGAGCATGGTGTAATTGAGGATTCCTGACGTTCCTGTTGGCTGTGATTCAGCAGCCCAGCTCTGTCAATTCCCATCACCTCGTCGAACTGTCTGACTTGATTTTGGTAGTATAAACCTTCGCTTATCCCCACCAGCCCGATTGAGACTTTGAATCTGTCTTTAAAGAGATTTTCTGTTTGAGAGGGTTTGATTCTGTGTCAGTATTCAGCAGAGGGAAGCCAGGAAAGGGAAAGGGAAAAGGAATGAACGAAGCGGCCGAGGCTTTCAAGAGACTATCCCGAGGATGGATGGAAAAGACGAATGATCGAGTATAGTGTATAAGAAGACAAGTGCAAGTAAAGTTATTAAAGACATGTTTTGTTGAACTGTACATTAAATGACAGACTTGCACTGTGAGGAAACAACAGGAAACAGCGCTGGCGTTAATGTCAACATTTGATTTCATGGGTTAATCTAATGATTCAACTCATCTGGAATCTTCTCTTTTCCAAAACTGTGAAATTTCAATAGACAGAAAAAACAAACATCTGTTAATCCCCTCGAGGGGAGCACCTCCAACCCCTAGCCTTTTGGTGGACATCTGCCAAACCAAGCTCAAGACTCATCATTCACATTCAATATTCTCTTACTAATGCCATGTAGAGGATTTTTTTGGGTTCTGTGATTTTGAGAAGAGGCAGGAGGTCTGCTGCACTGCATTATTTTCCTTCATTTGGCTCAGTCCGGTTGAAAAATGCTCCAGTGACAGCGAGAGGAGAGAAACGGACCTCTAACTTGAGCCAACACTGGGGCTGATACAGCCTGCAATGACCGTGGTTTCTACACTAAATCCTACTTGAGGAGGATCTGATGGGGAAAAGACCTTCACCTGAAAAGAGACCCCATCTGACTCATGAAAATGAGAACAGCAGATATTGGTGAAGGGGGCATATATAGCCTGTGGCCAGAAGGGGCGTGAATGAGGTGAGGTCCCGCTCCTGAAATTCAGATGATATCCCGACTAAAGATGTGGTTTGAGCTGCACAGGCAGAGCCCACCCTCACTAACTTCTGATGTCATTTCGTTCTACGAGCAGGCCTGAAATATGGCTGAAACCACTTCATTCAAAAAAGCGATTCAAGGGTCACTCCTAGTACGCTTTAAAGGGCTAAAGAGTTAAATAGTGTGCATATTAGAATATGTTTGCCAGTAAGATCTACAGACAGGCATCAGCTGAGCCATCGGTGCCCTGAGATGCAGGATGACATTGTGGCCTGCGTTAACTAATCTTATGTTTGATTTCTTCTCCCACAGAAAAACGGGTCCACTCCACCTTTCCCCTCGCTGGCCTAGAAGTGGTGCCAACTCTGACTGTGGACATGAGTTTAAATCAAAAGAGATAAAAGACAGAAGAAGGGCTTTTGTGCACGCCCTTGCAGTTGTCATTGTTTAGCAGTGCAGTCACGAGGCGTGAGAGAGGAGGGGCGGGGAAGGGAAGGATCTCCGGGCGATGCCGCCACCTGCTCCAGATGTGGGATAAGACACAGATGCGATGCTTTAATTAGCCTTGCCAGAGGTGCTGCGGGATGATTACCCTGCTCCTCCCCAAGAGAATGCCTGTCGCAACGGGTGTGTGTTTGCGTTTCACAGCCCGCGTATGAGAGAGAGAGTTTGACAGGCAGACTGGAAAGAATAATCTCGAGTCTGCCTATTTTTCCGCCACCCGGAGTTAGTTTGCGGGCACGACAGAGGTGCAAACAAAGGCAGCGAGATGAAGCGAACAAACAAAAAGAGGTGTGTGATGCAGGAAGACCAAGTGTGATTATATCTGTGTACAAAGGCATTGGCACATGCATCATTACGGGGCAGCCTGCTTTATGTTTCGACGCTGCTGAGGTTTTTTCCATCTGCCCAGGCAAACCCGAACGACCTAGTTGGGAGTGAAATGTGCCATAAAGGCGCGCTGATGGACGAGGGAGAACATGGCACTAATGACACGGCTACATCCACACGCCTGCTCTCATCTCATCTAATGAAGGCCCTCACGCCATAAACAGTCACCTTTAATGGGGTTTGCCATCGAGAAGCAGCGCTGACGTTCACACCTTGAACATCAAGGCGGCGTGAAATATTGGAAACGAGGAGTGGAAAAGTTCAAGAAAATGTCAGTTTCGGGAGATTTTTAACGAAAAGAGTGTCAAAACGGGCCGAGACATTCACACCATTTTATGCATGCGTCTTCAAGTATCTGGGTTAGCCCTGTAATCATGAAATCTCTTTTTGGGGAGAGCTGGTTTTCACAAAGCTAATGTCTGTGAGCACAAAGGCAAGAAACACACACACATATATGCAAACTGTGCCAAAACTACGGCAGCTGAACCCAAGTTAGACGAGTCCTCCTGCTCGAGATGCTCGTGTGTGATTTTAATCTGAGTGAAATTAAGACCGGAGATGTTTTAATTAGCAGAACCCAGGAGACATGTGGAAATCTCCCAGCTGCCATGCATACACACACACACACACACACACATACAGACATAGGCGCATGCATTCTCCAACACATACACACATATCAGGGGGAGGAAAATGCATAATTTATAGATTCAGCCGGTCGTGTACAGTGTAAGTAAAAATCTGAATACAGAAATGAAAAGAGCTGGGAAGTTAGTGCTCAGTGTCATGTATAATGATATAAAGGGTGGATGTACAGGATAAGAAGTTGAGTGCTGACTGCAACAGAGCAAGAGTTAAAGTTTAAAAACCTCAAGTATGGCAGCCGAAGTAGGATTGTGGCAGGATTGTGCAAAAAACATATGGGTAACTGGCGTGTTGGGGCTGGCAGTGAGTCTGTGTGCATGTCTTACCGAGCGGACTATAATTGTGTGTATTGTACCTGCAAACACCCCAGTCCCTTGGGCTTGCACCACAGGGCAGCAAATCTCAGGCCGTTCCATCCGTTAAGCACAGGGATCAACCGATTCAGTTAGCACACACACATATACAAACACACACACACCCCTACATAAACACTGTGTGTATGTAGCTGCAGAAAGCGTTTCCATGGTGCGAATAGATGCTAGAGATCCATGCAGATTCAAACGACAGCAGAACCGTTCCAAAAAATAAACAAGCACAGAAATGTTGGCAATGGCGCGCTCTAAGAATAATTTTGTGTTGCAAAGGCAGGCAGTTACAATAGCGAAGTAAGAAATACCCGAGGGCCTCATTTTAAAAAAATGTCCTTTGGTTTTATCCCCGACTATATGAAAGCATTATTGAAATAATAAACAAATAAACATGAAAGTGATCAGGATTTATTTAGCCTTGTGACATTTTGTACTCACTGAAACTTCTCCTTTGAATCTGTTTCTTTGAAATCTGTTTATCTGTTGCATAACAGCTTTTGTTTGTGCCAAGCTGCCAAGCTCAATTAGACAGCAAAACTAAAGACTTTACGTTAACTCTCAAGGCCTCGCTTGGTGATATTCACCAAGCTGGTGAGGCGTGGGATCGTTTAAAGCTCATTGCGAGATGCAAACTGCCAGTGTTGTCTGTGGCTTGCTGGGATAGACAGTGTTTGGGAAACACTGTGTGAAGGAAGATGCTTGGGTTCACTGTAACCCTCAGGGGGAGAAGGAGAACACAACCTAGCAGCAACCTCTGGGACTGAAGAATGACGATGACGTGGAAGTGTTGAACTTGCAGTTCCCGGAATGGCCATTTGATGCTAGGAGTAGTGAGTAATTTAATATAATAATATGAGATAATAGTAATATTTCACAATGACAACCCGACTAATTACTGAATGCAATTTGTCAATAATGACTTCACTTATTAAGGGAAGAAAGCCATCCAAACCTACCTGGCCCCCCAAGTTCAGTTTCACTAAGGCCTGATTACTGCCAGACCTGTTGAATCAGGAAATCACTTAAATAAGTGATTTCGCTGTCACAGATGCCTGCAGTCTCCAACCACTGTTTTCCCTAGTGTGACCGTACCATAAAACAACCAATGGTCATGATGGCTATTTCCATCTTTTACCTACAGTCTGTCAATAATGTCACTACTCAATACCAGTAAATGATTTCCTGTCAATGGAAAACAACAAGCACATCTCCAGTTTTGAAGAAAATCTAGACATTAGCCAGTATCATTGAATAGTTTGTTCAACTTTTAAGGGCATTTCAAGGATTTGAAGGCTACTAAAAAGCAGACACAGTGCATGAGATGAAATGCAGCGACCGGTCTTCAATCTCAATGGCGTGAGCAAAGCTTAGCCCCCGGAAACTGCCTCGGTTGGTGCGCGGCTGACCCTGAACACAAGGCTAGAGAAGTGAAAAGAACAGCGTTTTGCATGCCACCGTGTCATAATTCTAAAATTAATGTGAGAGTTTGTCTATTTTCAAACAGGGATTCTGATGAAATGGCCCCATAAAGAATGAAAAATGGCTCCTCAAAACAGTTTGCGTGAGCACAATGGCCCCCTGTAGGTAAATGAATTTCCTCCTCTGCACAGAAAGAAACGCAGCATGTGTGTGTGTGTGCTCCAAAACAAAGGAAGTGAAATTGCTATTGCTGACTGACTCAAAGCCCCAAACATCACAGACAGAAAACAATACTCCAGTAGATGAGTCATTTAACACATGTATGAGACTTTAAGCTGTATTGATCTTGGGAACAACTCTGGAATTTAGATGGCGATAAAAAATATGAAGTCTCTCACTGGCATAAATCAATAGCATGAAAGGCTGAATCACTGGTGAGTTGAATTCAATTAAGAGGCATTTTCTGAATTCCACACTTCTAGTGAAATAGATATTTTTTTAATAAACTTTCCGATACTGTACTTAAAAAATGATTGTTGTTAACATGGCTTTAGTATAATTTCAGTTAAAAAGCTCAAATTAAAATTAATCTCAAAGGAGCACACGCACGCAGAGATTTGCTACGGGAGTTAATGATGCCATTACTTAAGTAAATTAATGCATAATTAGCAAATGCTTCTATGTCAACATGCTTGTCTTCGTGTACCATAAGCAAGGCATTAGTGTGAACTCTACATCTTAAAACAAAAGGAGTTTAGAGGGGATCAATTTCTCTTCATTAACATGCAAATCGGTCACTGAGAAGCAAATCCGTCTACTCTGCAGGAAGCGTGTGAGGTGTGTCGAGTTTCCAGCACTGTCCTGTGCAAAGAACAAAAAGAAAGTTTCTTGTCTTTTTGTCTCTTGTCCCCGCCCCCCCATGGGCCAAGCTTCACTTTTTCGTCTTTTGCTGGGGAGTCGAGTGAAACGACCTCCCCTCACTGTATCGCCGTCATCACACGGACGATTTACAAGCCCCCTGCGCCTCTGTTCGTTTAGTGGTCTGATCTTCTTGTCATAAAGCATGTGTGAAGCCAGCGGTAGCGGGGGGTGGGGTGATGGTGGGGGGGGGGGGGGGTGATGGTGGGTTAGCGGCTGGGAGATGCCAATTTATGAGGGTGGGCAGCATAGACAGAGCCAGTTTTACAGCTCTGTGATTTACACAGACATCCAAGTCGGATTATTTTTTGGGGGGCTGTTTTTTTTTTTTTTTGAGCAGGAGCCCAGGGGGCCTCTACGAGTCCGGCAGCTGCTTTGACCTTCACCTGTGATTACCACTCCCACTTTTCCCACCTTCTGGTAATTGTGTGGTTGTCTCATGAAGAGGGAGGGGTGTGCTTGTATCATTTAGGAAACAGCACTAGTTTGGCTTGTGCCATTTAAAGGGTTCAGTGAACCAAGCACACGCACACACACACACTCAGAAGCTGTAAAGGGGAAGGTCAAGTTAATTTGAATTCAACAAAGGACAGATTAACTTTTGAAGCCCTGAGAGGAGATGTCAAAAGGCTAAGAGTCTTTTTAATTTTATGTTTCACTGATCCGATGTGGGGACATGACCTGTTGAAGGAGGCTTGAGAATGTACAGAATTTCTGCACCTGAGGGAGCGTGAACGAGAACGAGTCCTCCAAGAAAGCGACTCAAATTAGCGGGCGAGTCTTTGTTTAATAATGGACAATAAAGATCACCCAGTTGCCCGCGGCCCTGTAAACTGTCTTTTATATTACCCATCATGGGATGCGAGATTAGCCCTGTTAGCTCTTTTCATCATGAGCTTTACTGTAGGGATGAACTGATAAGTTTAATTAGTATTTTTTTTGTATTTATTGAATTAAGTCTATTTTTGGACAGCTGACATTATTTCTGTTGTTAAAGATTAAGTAGGAAAGATTCCATTCTTGATTTCTGTTCATGGGGTTCAGATTTTTTTAAATAGATGATTTAATCAAAAATAAAAGAAATGCTTCATTCAACACTATGTAAGTTTTGAGTCACCCCTCATTTCTTCTCAATATTTGGTGTGACCACCTTTATTCTTCAGCACAGTCTGAACTCTCTGAAGCAGCTTTCTTGTCATTTCTTTAAGTAGTCTTCAGGAATAGTTATAATAGATAACAGGTCAACTGAAGGTCCAGTTGCCTCTCTCAGGTCCTGAGAGATGCACAATTTTTTCCATCTGGTCTTTGCTGGATTTTTTCCTGTTTCTTAACGACATGACTTTCAGATACTTTTCATCTGCTTCAGTCAGTTTTTTTAGGCCTGACACTTATTTTGTGTAGTTTCCTCAGATTTTTTAAGGACACACTGCACACCATGCATACATATGCCAAGTTTTCAGCAAATATATATCTTTGGGAATCACCTTGTTGTTGCTAAAATACTATTTTCTGTCTGTCAAACTGTGTTATCGTTGACATTTTTCATATATCCGACTAAAGAAATTACAACAAATTATGTATTTTGACTTGATGATTCATTGGTTAGTGTTAAGTGGCTTAACAAACAAAAACATTCCTCTGGAAATGGTCAGGTACAAGGACGGGACTGAAAAATAGATGGACTGTAAAAAGCAGCCAATGTCCAATGCATTGGCTGCTTTTGAGTTTTTTTCCAAAGTATGGAGAACACTCACAACACTCTCTAAAATAGATTACAAGAAAGGCTGGCTTTTTGGGAGCAAAATAAAAAGAAATGAAGTGGCTCAAGACTTCTGCACAATACTGTAGCACCAGGCATCAAAGGTCGGTGTCCTGCAGGTATTAGATGCGTCCTTGAACCAACGTAGCTGATTCAAATGGCTAAATGACCTCCTCAACATGTCTTGAAGTTCTCTAGAGGCCTGGTAACGAACTAATCATTTGATTCAGGTGTGTTGACCCAGGGTGAGATCTAAAACCTGCAGGACACCGGCCCTTGAGGCCTGGAGTTGGACACCTCTGCTGTAGCCTGTATACGCTGAGTATGTTCGGCATCTCAGATGTGACTGAGAGGTGGATCTGCACCAGGGGTCCCCAATCCCAGTCCACGAGGGCCGGTGTCCCTGCAGGTTTTAGATCTCACCCTGGGTCAACACACCTGAATCACATGATTAGTTCATTACCAGGCCTCTGGAAAACTCCAAGACATGTTGAGGAGGTAATTTATCCATTTAAATCAGCTGTGATGGATCACAGACACATCTAAAACCTGCAGGGACACCGGCCCTCGTGGACTGGGATTGGGGACCCCTGATCTGCACAGTAGCGCATGTCAATCACATGATAGCACAGGGGTGGGCAATCTCAGTCCCCGAGGGCCGGTGTCCCTGCAGGTTTTAGATGTGTCCTCGAACCAACACAGCTGATTTAAATGGCTAAATTAGCTCCTCAACATGTCCTGAAGTTCTCCAGAGGCCTGGTAACAAACTAATCATGTGATTCAGGTGTGTTGACCTAAGGTGAGATCTAAAACCTGCAGGGACACCGGCCCTCGTGGACTGAGATTGCCCACCCCTGTGATAGCACTTTTTTAACTGCACCATAATGGTATATTAGGTGAGACTTTGTGAAACTAGAAGCTGAAACCATAAAGTTATCAGGAACGTGTTTACTGAGGTCATAAACGAGGTGAGAAGGATGGCTGTTTTAGGATTCCTGCTAGATTTCATATATACTTCAAATATTTCAACTGCAACAAGATAAATCACCCCCTGCTGGCCATTAGACAGTTTAAAAAAAAATTAAATTAAATTTGCACTACATGGAGAGAATCAAGACTATCCAATTACATAACTAAGGAAACTGGCTTTATATGCTCTATATTCTACATAAAATGCTAACACACCAACTTCTTACATTTCCTGGCTTCTTTAACTTCCTGTTTGGGGAAGGGGCTCAGCAGGCATGTAATAAAAAGCTGGCACTTGCACAAAGGCTACACCTGTAGGCCTACCTTTGTGACTTTGTTCTGCACCACGCCTGAGAACATTTGGACCGAGATTCTGCTGTTTCCAAAAGCAGCAGCCGCTGTATTTCCACCTCCAGTTAAAAGACTTTTGTATCACACTTGGCAACAGCAGCGAGTGAGACAGAGGTCACAGAAGGGGAAATCAATCCACTTCCTACAAAACATAGAAAGTGGCTTACCGTTTCACCCCCAGCGGGATACACAAATCCATTCCTACACTTTCTGTTATGCTCGGGCGTCCGTCCTCCATTTTTTTTCTCTGCCTCTCTATCTCTTCCTCTCTCTCTCCTTCACTCCTTCTCCTGTCCCTCACTCGCTGAACTACCTGCCCTCACTCCTCCCATCTCAGCAAAAACTGCACATGGGAGCATTTGAAAGCACCTCACTCCTGTGGAGTTCAAAAGAGGAATGTGTAGCATCTCCTACACTTGTTTTTACCTCTTTGCTAGATATCTCAGGGGGGAAGGGGATACAGCTACGGGGGTTGTGAGGGCAGGAAAAGATGGAGTATGTGTAAAATTCATCATTTCATCTTCGAAGATATGAATCCACTTAAAGTGGAGTGACAACAAAGCATCGCACTACCTGATAAAAAGGCAAAAGACAGAAATAATGGGCAGCTATGGGCTATTACAGTTCTGTGGAAGAAAACATCAGACCTGGAAAATCAGTTACCTTAGAAGACCATTGATGCAGAGCTGCAAGGTTATTGAAAATAGCTAAAATGGAAGAATTAGAAAATACAGGTAGATACATAAAATACATGTAGATAAGGTCAGCATACTGACTCTTAAAAAAAAAAAAAAAGCAATAATACAAGCCGAAAAATGGACTCTGGAAATAACATTTTCCCACTTTACTGCATAAAAAAGGGTTTATTTATCTTACAATCCTGACCTGAGGTCAGGTAAGTTTTTCACCCTGGTAAAAATTTGGAGAAACAGCTTTTTGAGTTGACTGGAACTCACTA
Source organism: Oreochromis niloticus (assembly GCF_001858045.2). Lineage (NCBI taxonomy): Eukaryota > Metazoa > Chordata > Actinopteri > Cichliformes > Cichlidae > Oreochromis > Oreochromis niloticus. The sequence goes on from NC_031986.2 coordinate 22,443,556, forward strand.
TAGAGACACTTGGGTGTAAAAACAGAACAGGAGTAGAAAAGCTGGCTGTTTATTAAACTCAGACTTAGGAAAATACACAAAAAACATAAAACTACCAGAGAAAGGGTTTTACTGCCCTTACTAAACATGATAAATATAAAAAATGACTTTATGAACTTCTAATAATTTGTTTTTGTTTGATACTTTTGAGGATAATTTGAGTAAAATGTTGTCCACTTTGGAATGCGTCAGCTATCATTAGAAAATTTGAAGTCTCAAGGTGATGTACAACATTGCATCCAATTGGCAACCTAGGAGCTAAAAATGAAGCTAACACTAAATGACCAAAGAATTCAGTTCCTGGAATGACTTGAGACGCTATACAGCATAAAGAATAAATGTTTACAGCCTGGGATACAAGCAAATTTGGTCTCTATAGCTAATTTACTACATCAACCTATGTGGGGTCAGTGAATTGTTTAAAATTTAGCAAGATTTTAAGCTAGGAGTGTGTCCATTTTGACTGAAAGACAGATGTTAGCATAGGCAGCTATAGCTATGTTTTAGCTATGCTAATTCAAGTCACTAAAGTAGACCTCTTAACTGTGTTTATAGTGTTTTTGCCAATTTAATTATCTGAAAAGTAACAGCACATCTAAGAAGATTCTGTTTTAGTTTGCTACCTAAGCTAGATAGCATTAGCTGATAAACTAGCGCTCCACCCTCATGTCTTAGTATGGTCAGCAAAATGTTGATGTAGCTCAAACAGCTCACAATCCATCATGATTCAGACGTTCAGAAAGAAAGTTACGTGCTTTATTTGAGTCAAGAAAGTTCAGAAACAGTCATACCCAGAACAAATGAATCTAATTTCACAAAAATCCAACCAGTGTTTTAGGAGGAGTAGTGGTTTTTGTGAAAACAGAAAGGTACGCATAAAACCATCAACGTTACCCTGAACTTGAGCACAGTTTGGATGCAGTCCCGTTAGGAAATCAGTGATCAAGTTTAAGTAAATTCTGGCAAACAGTGTCGCGATTCTTATGAACTGTGGACAGACTGATGGCTTAAGATGGCATAAGCTCAATAAACAAAATGGCACTGGCGCCAATGCAAACAACTGGCTTTGCAAATCATCACGGTAGCTATGTCGACCCCTCACAAACGGTCTTTAGGTATAGGTAGACGATATCTATTTAAATCTGAATACTCCCCAGATATCAGCCAATTATTTTAAGATTAATTTTAGCCACCATGCTCAAACATGTCTGAGCAACATTACAGTAGCTGGACTACAACTAGAACCTAGGAGAATTCAAAAATCTTGTATTTGCTTATTGAGAATTGTTTTGTACCATTTCTTGGCCAAAAAATTATTAGAAAGAGTATTTGCATAGATTGCAATGTTACACAGCTTTACCAATCAAATTCTGGCTTATTTGTGTAAAACTTTTATTTGTCATTCAAAATTTTAGCCCAGCCCAACTTTTGAAGCACCAAAATAAGCAGATACACTAGTTTGCAATTCCGTTCCAGAATGACCTTCATGAGCATTTTCTGCTCTGGTGCCACAGTTGGCAAGACAACATTTAATAACTTCCAAAATTCTTAATGCCAAACTTTTACACACTATGATGACGCAGGAAAATGAGAGTGGTTTGGTGGTGTTGTAATCACAAACTGATGAGTCAAGCCACACCAGCTCAGGTTGATTTTGCTGAACCACAAGGGATCGAGCTGACCAATGATATAATATCACAGGAGAGGATAGTGGCAGATATTTGAGTGCTAAAAAAATCCAATAAAGTCGCTCAGCTAGAGTCACAATTTTGAGACCAACCATAATTTGTAGTGGAGCAAGAGGGCAGTTTTCTTTCAGGATTTAATTGATAGCAAAAGCACAACAGCCATTGTTACAAAAGAGCAAATCTTCAGGACATATCCACTCGAGTGCTGTAAAAAAGCAATTCTATTCCACAGAAATCACACACAGGAAGCAAACGCACAGGCAATCCTATTAGAAGTCACCCACCCAGTGAAGCATCATCCAAACCTTGCTGTGGACTCAAACACTGATGTGCAGCTGGGTGAGCTGAGGGTGAGCTGCAACTGATACCAAAAACATTTCCGAGACAGTTACACACACGTTCACTCTATGACCTTTGGAGAGTAAAAACAGAGAGACGGAAAGAAAAGCTGTGTTTTCTTCTAACTGTCAAATGGATATTTGATTTTGATGAGATCTTTGGTGGAGTTTGCTGCTGTGGTGCTTTGTTCTGTACTTTCTTGGATTTGATGTTAAGGAAGTAACATTTTCTGCGGATGGTGCTCATCTGCTATGCTCAGCTATCCAACTCTGCTTCTGTTCTTTCTAAAAACCGTGCCGTTTCTGTAGCCAGCCATGTAAAATGCATCGCTCCCTTTGAGGCAGCCAAGAGGGACATGCCAGATATTGAAGACCAGATTTAGGACGCAAGGATTGACACTCAGATTGATGCAGTTTGAAAGGTGCTTCAAATTGGCTTGTGATTTACTAAGACAGAAGCTAATTACACTATAAACAGTGTGACTGTCTTCTAGCTGCATCCCGCATATAAAGAGAAACCGCATTTCAGAGAAAGGTGCTTGAAAACAAAACAATTGAAAATCAGATTACATTACCATCTACTTAACTTCATGCTTGCTAATGTCCTAAAAAAGAAATCTCTCAGTATTTAATCCCACCTACTAAATTTTGATTGGTCAATTATCTATTTACCTTGAAGAAATAGTCACCCATAGCAGCAACACCTGTCCTATTTTCAATCGTTAAAGATATCTAACATGCAGCAAGCACACTGCACACAGTGGTACTTTGGGTGGACCACAAAGTCAAACTCATCTGAAATCCTTTCAGATCAACTAATCTCAATACCAGCTCACATCTGCTGATGGATCAGCTGATACCACTCAACGCATTTAATAGGAAAAAATCATATTTAAGTTTCTTTAGCCATCCTAAGATCCATCCTAAGATTGGCCCTTGTATCCTAGCCATCCTAAGATTTCTCAGCATCTGCAAGTCCACCAATGCTCTATATCTTGCTGCTGACTTATTCTTTACATATACACACCTGTCAAGGTACTGGAGCAGATCAGTAACGCCAAAAACAACACTGAGCCACACCATATTTGTTTATACTTGTTTCTTTCTTGTCATTGTTTTTAAAAGTGGTGTTGAGCAGTAGTTTTCCAGGCTTTCTGATGGTCTTCCAAATTTTTCTTTGGACATTGGCTATCTTTTTCACTCATTTTAACTCCAGTCTAGTCCTTGGACGCCAAGGACTGGACTTGGCTTGGAAGGGCTGACCTCAGTGGTGTGTGGTGTGTTTTTGACTATAGTGATCCTGAAATCAACCATTTTGCTTTGGTCACTTCATTAATGGTAAATATAAAGAAGAAACTTCATCACAGGTTGGGTTTAAGTTCCTCTCAGAGTCGGACCTTATTTTTCAGTCTACTATCTCAGTCAATTTCATCAGAGAGGGCTCTTTATCTATCTACAAGTGAGCACTGAATGAAAAGCTAAAATAATGGTGCAAAGCACAGAGCCTCAAAAACTCAAACAAATTAAAAATATACTGCATCTGTCTTTCAGTATTCGTGCAAGTTGCAAAAACACAACAGCCCCTTAACAATAAGGGAGAGAAACAGAAAGAATATCATAACAATGGAGGAAACTAAGATAAAGGTCTAAAGGTGCAGAAGAAAGAGAAAAAAACACTTCCTTGCTTTCTGGTTGTTAGACCCCGTGGTCTCTTTATGTTTCCCTCTTTCTCTCTTCCTCTCATACATACAGCTCAGACAAAAAGTCATCCAACCCCTCAGAGCATTCAGCCTGACAAAAAAGGAGAGGATAAAAAACACTTATTTTTGATGGCTGCTTCAAAGACCATTACTGGCGCCTTTGAAAAGTTACCAGAGGGTGGAAGTTCTTTAGAGTGTCGAAGAGCAGAGTGGAGAGGTTGCAAAGGGGTGAGGAAGCCACCCTCTTCTTCTTCTTCTTCCTTTTCTGCCTCTTTTTCTCCAAGTTTCTAGGTCCTCTCCTTCATTTTGGGGCTCTAGTGGAATACTAAGTAAACAAGATCAAGGCAAGGCCGCGATACTCAGGGACTCAGAGAGGCCCCTGTGGCTGCATGAGAGTAACACTTAAGCCCACAGAAAGATAAAGTGATTTTTTGGAAAGAGAGGAGGTCCAATCAGCTATTCTGTTTTGCACACATCCCTGTAGCAGCAATATAACACACAGGAGGGAAGCAAGCGACACGTCTGTTCATGGTAGGAGATTTTTGGATCAGAGGGGACAGGATCTTGCATGATTCTACACAGATCTCCATCATGGGACCTGAATAATCTGCAGAGGGCACTGATGTAACTACGGTAAAATCCATTATGCTACAGTAAAAAAACAAAAAAAAAACAAGGGGGGGGGTCAAAAAGATATTTTAGAGAGTAGTTAGTTTCCAAGTTTGTGACAGTGTTTTGCGAAAGGCCTACGCTGCTTCCACATTACAGTTCTACCTATGGCTAATTAGTGTCATTCTGTCAGATACTGCTTGAGTTGCAGAAATATGCACAATTAGTCCTTTGGGGTCGATGCATTATGACCACAGCAATGCTGGACTGGACAGAGGATGTACAATCACAGTAAATTCTAAGGTTTTATCCATAAGGACATAATAAAAGCAATGTGGTCCTCAGCAGGTCTAAAAATGAGGTAAATACAACCTGAGATGAACCACAAAACATTTCATTATTTATTTAATGAAAAGTAAGCCAAAATAGCGAAGCAGTGAGAAAAAAAAATAACAACATCCTTACTACTTCCGTAGAGGGTAGGTAGCAGCCAGGTGCTGCTAATCAGATACACCTTCATCAGCAAGTTTGAGGAACTCTATAAAAGCAGAAGTTTTGGCAGTTCGCAGGAGGTCTGCAGAATACAGTTCAAAATGCCAAGAAGGACATCAGCAGTGATCTCAAAAAAAAAAAAAAAAAAAAAAATGCTGTTGCTCCCTGTCAATCTGGAAAGGGTTATAAGGCCATTTCAACAATCTGAAGTCCATCATTCAGTAGTGAGAAAGATTATTTTCTAGTGGAAGACATTCAAAACAGCACTGCAAAAAACCCAAGAGTTACATTTTGGACTCCACGGGCATAGTTTAGTAGGTTAATTGTTCAATGCCTTGTTTGCAGAAGTTGCCAGGAGAAAGTCCCTTCTGTCTAATAAGAACATGGCAGCACAGCTTAGGTTTACAAAGTTGTCTAAAAAAAAAAAAACTAAAAAAAACACAAGATTTTTGGAAAAATGTCCTTTGGATAGACAGCACCAAAGTGGAGACACTGCATACCAACTCTCAGCATGGTGGTAGAGGGGTCATGATTTGGGCTTGTTTTGCAGCCACAGGACATAGGTATTTTTGAGGCATTGAGTCCTAAATAATTTTTTTTTCTGTTTACCAAAGTATTCTAGAGTATTCTTGAGATGAAATGCTGAGAAAAGTTAAACTTTTCAAGTGCCAGTTCTGCTGCTAGCCAATCCATTTAATGGAAATATCCCATGAGAACGAGGTGGTTGCTTGCAGGGATTAAACATTCATAGCTGCAGTGACTAAGCCATGTTTTTATGGTAAAGTAAGTAACAGGTTGGTTCTCATAGCAATAGCAAACGGAAGCTTGGCTCAGTCAGCTGTGAGCAGGTCATCTATTAATCGTTAGGTTGGTGGTTCCAGTCTGTATCTTTGAGCAAGATACTGAACCCCGAGCTGCTTCTGATGCAGTTATTGGAGCATTAATGTGCCTGATAGTTAGAAAAAAAGCATTTATACGTAGATTGCCTCCAGAATGATTGGTTATTGTTGATACGATCTCGTCAAGCAGCGAAGTGCTGGCTTAGAAGCTGTAGAGTTTCAGTGGTATTGAGTCACAAGTTAGTCAGCCAGGTGTGTGAATGAAAGCTGTGTGAAATCTCGTTTGGGAGCTTAGTGGTTTGAACTTTGCTTTTTACTGATTTGATTTATTTCATTTTCACTTGCTATTTATTTGTGAGTTTTAAGGTTAATACCCTGTGCATGTTTGAGGTACCACAGTGTGTTGGCTGCAGATAGCATAAAGAAATAATTTTCTTAGTTTGATCATCATCATCATCATCATCATCATCATCATTTATTTATATAGCACTTTAAAAACACACCTGGTAGACCAAAGTGCTGTACAATACAAATATAAATATAGTAATAAAATAGCAAAAACCAGACAAAGCAATACAATTATTAAAAAAAAAATGAGTTTGATGAGGAACAACATTAGTCTGATCTCAACACCGTCCAATGCGTTTGGAATGATCAGATATTCCAGGAGTAGAAAATAACATACACAGGCAAGGAAGGCATTTTCGGGATTAACATATGGATGGGTTACCAATAATCTTTTTTTATTATTATTATGTAAACATCTGATTGTGGAAACATTTTCTTAAATTCCTTTGAGCTACTTGAGGAAACAGCCAAAGCACAAGCCGGAGCAGCCTGCATTCCAGGTGGTAACTCTCACTCATTAGTAGAAAGCCTAATTGTCATCCTAGTTAATTAATGAGTCTTATTTCTATATATGTGCTGTTGGGATGCCAAGATTTAAGCAGCAACTTTGGTTTGGGAGTTTAAGAGAAGCTGAAGTCCTTGTGATCCGTATCCACTCATGCGTGGATGGGGCAATTTCACTGCTGTCTGTGTGGCAGATTTTGAAAGTCCCTTAAGGCCCGTGAGTCATGTCCAAACAATAACATTTTGCAGGGAGCCCTGACCAGTAAACATTGTTCTCCCTCTCTTGAAAGTGGCCCCCATGCCCAGAGCTGAAGCCTGGCATGGATTGTCCGCTGTGGGCCGAGGGCCTCGCTTGGCAAAGAGATACTGAAGGGTTGACTGGACCCACCTGTCAACACAGTCGGGGATTAGCGAACATATCAATCCATGGCTGCACAGATCCCCTCACCTGCTCCACAGATCTTTCATTTTGCTACCTTATCCATCCAACCGTCTGCTCTCTATTGTGCCATTCTTTTCTCAATGATTGCCAACTTTCTTGTTGCCTGATCAGACCAGCTTTACTTGCCCATTGTGTTCCCAGGATGGGATATGCCTAATAGTGACTGGCAGGCATTTAAGCTCATGCAGCTTCTCTATCTACCCAACTGGAGAAATTAAACACATCTCCCCCAAAAAAGAGTGACAGAACATTTTCATAGCATATGCTGGTGATGATTCATATGCATATCTTTTTTTAAGTCTGTGTCCTCTAGTACATACGTCTTTGTACAGGTGGATATTAAAGTAATATTAAAATAATAGTATTTTATTATTAATTAAAATTAAAAGTCACCAATCAGTATCAAGTAAATGGAAATAGAAATGTACTGTATTTACGCATATATATGTGTGTATATATATATATCTATATATATATATAGATATATATATATATATTTAAAACGCATCTGGACAGTAGTGGGAAGTGGGAAGACTATGCACCTTTGGAGCTGGAGTAGCAAGTTCGATTTCCGCCTGGGGTGTCTGTATCCCGTAAGGGTCCTAAGTTAGAACCCCCCTGCTAACCAAGCCTACCGCAGACATGAGCGAGAGAGATAAATATGAAGTCATACCAGCTCAGACGTTGCCCGGATCAACAAGATACACAATTGAGGGGTACACATTTTGAGTTTTAATAATCATGAATTTGGCTTCCTACAGTAACATGAACATAAGCTACTTTCGGCTGCTTCCTTGTTACCAAGAGTCACTTCAGCAGGTAACACCACATATTTGATTTGGCAGATTTGAGCCCCAGATACAACCTCAAAGGGGATTTGTGTCTCTGTCTGGAACTGAGCTAGCAAAATATTGCTTGCTAAGCGAATGTGTAAACCACTACACCATGAAGCAACCACACAACAAGAAGAATATGACTAGCTGATATTGAAAACTTCAGGTCAGGACGTTTTTAGGAGATTTCTTGATTTGATTTTGCTTCACGTTCTATTGGCACATCATCCGTGTTCAGTATTGGCTGATCATGTCCAAAATTAGATGAAAATCATTGGCTGATACTGCAAATGCCTGCATGTTTCAATCACAGCTCTTTCCAGAACCGAGCAGCTTAAAGTTTCCTCAATATAATCTGGACAAGTAACCCAATACTAAAAGACAGACATATAACATTTAACAGACTGCTGAAACAAAAATCAAATGCCTGGTATTTTAAAAGGTGAGTTGAGTTGTGCTTATACACCAGAGCGACACACCAAGTTATCATCCACATGAAAATACTCCACAAACTGCAGTATGACGAATGCAGAAAGCCAAAGAAGAACAATGCAATTGTTGCTAACGTGAATTGTCCAATGTAAGCTGAGATGTCCGTAAAAGCGAGGCTGTACAGCCCGTCAAAGTTAAGGGAAAATGGTTAACACACTGGACAAAATTATATGCTAATGCAATTATTTTTCTGAAGCAAAACCAGTGATTTATGACAATTATTTTAAAGGAATAAAGACAGCTGACTACTTTTATTCACACCCATCATGCAGGTACAATGAATGGAGTGAAAGACTTTATATTTTGCTTGTGGGAGCAATTTGTCTGTGAAGATGTTTTAATTAACAGAAATTTTTCTTAAATAAAAGGTAGGTAAAAGCAGTGCCTGCTTGACTTAATTTTTTATTAAGTTTTGGTAAGATTTTTTATTTTCATTTCAATTTTTTTTCCTTTTCTAAGAGACTCAATTTAAGCACACAAAGAGGATCAATTTTATATTAATGCAAATATATGATCAGTGCATTAGCAGGAATGCAGCACAGCATGAACGTGAACACTGTGATATGTTTACCTGATAGTGATTTAAATTGTATTTAAACATTTTTCTCACAAAAATCAAATGAATAATCTCGATCTCAGTACTTTTCAAAATAATCGTGATTATCATTTTGGCCTTTTTACCTTTCCTTTTTAATATTTATGTCCTTTTTGAAGGCTTGCCCTCGGTGACTTTTTCCAAGGTCAAGTTTATTTATACTGCACACTGAAAACAAAAGAGTTGACCAAAGTGCTGTTAAGAGTATATTGCCCCAAGAAAAATTACATTAAAAATCCAGATAAATATTTGAATTTAAATAAATAAAATTTAATTAAATAATTATAAAATATGCCTTTGGTCAAGTCCTAAATTATCAAAAAGTACATATTTTCTTGTATTTGTTAATTGCAGTAAAAGCCTGCTGGTGATTTATGGTAACTTACTGTAATTTTACTGCTGCAGCATTTTACTCTTTTTGGGGGACTACACTCTCAGCACATTTACTACTACTACTGTGCAACTCAGGAAAAACTTAGTCATTTTGTACTTTCATGCATAATATGTAAAGCTTGCCCATTCTTTGGACTTTTGAAAGCACAGCATCTTTTGCCCTATAGTGCAACAGTGTCATTAAGCAGATAGGTTTCTGTAACAATAAGCAGTCAACAGCTCACTGATTCCCGTCCTTGTGCTCCAGGACAATCGACACAGTTGGCACACAGTGCGCTCAGTATCCTAACGATCAGCCTTGAAACGAAGGGCCTAGATTGTGTGTTTAAAATGTGCAGAGGTGGAGCATTTTTCAGTTAGAGCTAAAGCGTGGTGGTGAAAGAGAAGACAGAAGACTAATTACAGCAGAGAGAGAAAAGTAGTATAAAGAGGACCAGAAGTGGGATTATGATGGAGAGAAGAGGAATACAAAGATGGAAATTAGGAGAAAGAAAAGTCACGAGGAGGAGGGAGGGAGCGAGGATGACTGGGACGTGGGGAGTAGGCGTGTTCTGCCGAGCGTGTAAAGACCACCCTTTCCTTTTTTATACAGTGTAGTCCCCGACCTTGAGAGGACAAACTGGGTGGGTGGGTGTGGGACACCATATATCTTCAGAGCATGTTTTAACCGCCCGTCCAGACATGAATACACAGGCATGTATGCTGCATACATCACATCAAATAAAGATTATAGCACACATAATAAAATAAAAAATATGTGCATATGTGGTGGCACACTATTCACGCCATTCAGTTCAAAGTTAAAGCATCTGGATGAAACCGTGAGCTTATACACATCAATAATGAATCAGTAAGTTACTACATATAGTGTAGAGGCATGATAGTTGCATCATAAATATCACAGGGACCCACTGGAGGGTTATTTTTATATGTTCATTCACAGGAGATCAGACAAACACAAAACACTGAAATTACTTCAGAATTTGCTTCACAGCGTCAGTGTCTTGTCTTTAGTATTAATCATAAGACTATGCTCTCAGTCCTCTTCCAGCTCTTAAAGACACAAGAATGTCTTTAGATTGTGTCCAGTTAATGGCGTGGTTGCTGTTAGATATCAAGAGGAAACTTTTAATTCATAGCTATCAGTAATGTGACTGTTGTGGAGCCGACAGGTCAAACACCTGTCCATTATACCGGACACGGCATAAACTGCAGCACAACACTGTCAGTTTTCCACTAATTAAATTAAATCACCTCTAAAAAGAAAAAACAAACAAACTGCAAGATACTTGTGATCCATACACTGTCCTTACTGCAATATTTTACTGAAAACGGTGAAGCACCTGCTGGAGTTCCACTTCAGCCATGTTTTATATATATATAGTCATATAAAAGAGGAAGTAGACCCTTACTGCTTGCATAGCAACTAAGAGGGTAAGTAGCGGCCAGGTGGTGCTAATCAAATGCACTTGATTTACTGATCATTAGCAAGTGTAAGCACCTCTATAGAAGCAGACGTTTTGGCAGTTTGCAGGTCTGGAGCATTCAGGTTTGTGTTAACACACTGCCAAGGAGGAAAATCATAAACCAAAAAGCAAATGTTGCTGCCGTTGATTCTGGGAAGGGGTTATAAAGCCATGTCCAAACACATAGAAGTCTATTAATCTGCAGTGAGGAAACATTCAAGACAGTTTTCCATCTTTCCAGCTAAGGAGGTCCCATCAAATTAATTCAAGGTCAAACCATGCAACGGTTAGAGAATCTACAAAAAAACCCAAGAGCTAGCTCTCAGACTCCACAGGCCTCAGGCAGAATGTCAAATGTAAAAGTTCATGACAGTATTAAAGACTGACCAAGTATGGCTGGTTTGGATAGGCTAACAGGGGAATGCTGCTTCGACCTAAAAAGAACATGGCAGCACAGAGTAGGTTTGCAAAGTTACATTTGAACAATCCAGTCTTCTGGAACAATGTCTTTTGGAGATGTTTGGCCATAAGACCCAAAAACCACATTTGGAAAAAATAGACAAAACATTCAACTCTCAAGCACAGCTGCAAAACACTGAGTTGATCATGAAGTATTTTAGAATCAAAATAATTTATCTTGGGGAGAAGCCCTTCCCTTACACTGTTGTCATAAGCCTCTTTTCCATTAGTAGTCCATTACAATTGAGTACTAATGTGCGAGGTCATTGTCACAGCAATGCATCCAAGCATCCCACAACATAAATAATATGCGACATGAATGCTGTCCACGTGGACGTTGAGGTTGATGATTCTCAACGCTCAGCACATCAGATCTAACAACAATCCAACACTGTGGCTAAACAAACTGTCACCACTAGTAAAGCTGTCAGGCAGCTTTACAAGTGGGAATTCCTATAATATTGCAACCATCCAGTGGTCCCAAAATGCCAAAGCAAGATGTGGTTCCCAGCCTGATTCTCGATCAACTGTTCTTCACCCATTCACCTTTGTTCCCATGCCATTCTTCCCCTAACTGCACCAATTCCTACACCTTACATGTAAAATATAAGCCTCCAATTGTACCAACTCAAACTGCTAATTCTGGAATTAAAACCAAGTCTTTGAAGCATTATTACTATGACAGTGCCCAAAAGAAAAGTTAATTAAACGTAAGACCCCAGCTCCATGGACTACAGTGAGGTCACACCCAGCACAATAACAGGGCTGCAGCTGGAGGATATGAAGTCAACAAGTAGGCGACACAGATGTGTTATGTGGCAAAGAGGAGAACGCTGACAGGCAGATGAAGAGGAGGCACGGCGCTCCTTCATCTCTCTGGACACTTCACCCACTTTTGAAGCATTGTTTACACAAAACCTGTCTACTCGGCTCAGACGGGGGGGAAGCAAGGAGCTGGCGGGAGGATGTGTGCCTGTGTGTTAATGCATGTGGGGAGGGTTTAGAAAACTTTACAAGCTTTTATAACCTTGTAAGCCTGTCACCGCATATGCTTTACATGTGCAATAACGGCATGGAGAGTTGAATGGGGATAGTTTATCTGAAAAAGATAAAGAGTTTAGTTGTACAAAACAGTCCTTCATACTTTGAAAACCTGCGACGCGTCTCCAGATCTAATTGGTGACTTTCAAAAAAAATGAAAAAAAAAACCCCAACAACAACAGGGCAAGTACGTTCACATCACAACTGCGTTTATTAGGCTCTCGTCCCTGCCTCGGGTATAACGACTCCCCAGTTTAGAGTTTCCAAAAGCTCTTCGGTTTATGAGATGTCTGGCTAACGGTTTTTATTTGAATTCCTATGAAACCCCCTTTCAGTGCATGAAACAACTTCATAACTTGAAAATTGCATTTTTACAGCGGCACCACTCGATGAGTCTCAGGCTTTATTCCTTTACATCTTTTCACTGTGGTTTAATTAACTCAATGAGGTCTCAGTGTCCTCTGCATGGTATCACCCAGAGGAAAAATTTCACAGTCAAAGGCACCGAATGGTTCTTTAACTGCTTAAATATCTATCTATCTATCTATCTATCTATCTATCTATCTATCTATCTATCTATCTTTTTTGCATCTATCTGTCTGTGCATCTGTCTATATGTGCACACATCAACCTTTAGGGTGAAGGTGTGTGCATTAGCTTTTCATTATCATAAGTAATGGGAGTGGTTCCCCACCCTTAAAATGCCATTAGCCCCTGCTTACGTCCCTCTAGCAGCCCCCCTCTCCCCTCTTTGCCCTTCCCAATCCAAAGCCAAGCACTGTGATTAGCTTTATGGAGCGAGGGCTGAAGGCAGAGAGGAAAACGCTGCAAATGATATTACTTTGAGCCTGAATAGGCATACGACACATGACATTATCATCACGCTAGATAGAGACAAGGAGTTTGGGGAGGGGGGCCATCAAATGCTGGGATAAGCATTACAAAATCCCCCCGCGCAATCGGATGAGCCCTGCACAGCAGGAGCTTGGCTGGTTTGAACCCTGGTGGGAAATTTCATGATAGCGGTGAAAGAGGTTCCGTGGTGTCACGTCAGCAGTTTGGCTCAGTTCAGTGGGCGAGCACCTGCAGGTCTGACATGGAAATATGTACACGAAATTAAATTACATGGCGACGGAGCGGTGATCGTGCAGGAAATCATGGAGGGTGTGGAGCACGGGATGCGTAAGGTGCAAGGGATAAATCAGGAGTAGAGCAGAGAGCCTGGGGGTAATTAAACTTCAAAGTGACCTTCAGTCTGTCATTTGAGTGTCAACATTTTTCCAGGTTGTGTTTGAATTTTAGGTCTTATTGCCCATTTGACAATGAGTTTTAGTTTGACTGAACAACTGAGGATCAATCCTAAATATCTATACACTGTTTTTGAGCGACTACTGATTTATCATTTAACATGATTCTCAGGAGAAAATGTATTCATAACCGAACAGTTTATTTGTGTGCAAACCTCTTGAAAACTCACAAATATATTAAATACGCGGATATAATGACTATTGGCCTTTGGCAGTAATGAGATTTACTCGTATAGATCCATTAGAAACTCATTAGCCACAACATTAAAACCACATGGCTATTACAGGTCGAAGCAGAACCCATGACCGACCTGCACTCCGGTGCATTTTGCTGTTTGACCTTTTTTAGTGTTTTGTTTTTGCCGTAAGGTAAGGTCCGTTATCCAACTAATGGTGGCTCCTGATGTATATTTCTAAAACTTCATCATAGCTCCAAGTTCAATCTTTTTTTTCTTACTCTGTGTTAGGCCTCACACAGTCACACAGGCCTGTGGACTGGTTGGCAACTGTTAGAAAAACACGTGTTTTCCCTGACCAATTGGTGATTTTTTGCTGGAAGTTGCTTTTGTTGCTAGGTGAAATCAATCACAAAGATGTCCTGCTTTGGTCTCGACTGCAGCACTCGACTATCAACCAAAACAATTGCAGGGAGGTTTTTCAGTGCAGCGCCGTCTACGTCTTTGCAACTACTTTTACCTAGCAATCTCCAGCAACCACTCACCAACTTGTCTGTGAACACATTTTTCCCTAGCAACCTATTATTGCCAAACGGGTGGTCACCAACTAGTGCAATGAGGCCTAAAGTGAACTGAGAAGAATTCTTCCAACAGTCCTTGCAGCCTGCAATCACTGGCACTTTCTAAAAGATGTTGATATTCTGACCTTGCGGGCACACTATCCATAATAACACATTTTTTTCTTCTCTCATCCTCTGTAATAATTCACTTATAAAAACTCAGTCAAATGTTCATATTAATGTTGACGCTGCTGGCAGCCGCAGTGTCAGGCTGTATTGCAGCCTATGGCCTCAGGCACGGTGCACACTTCAAGGCACTCATTTTAGTTGAATTCCCTTTTTTTCAGCTTATTGTTCCCTGAAAACATAAGATCCTCTTTTGTGATCACGCATGACATTTCCATGGTTACATCTTCTTGTATCAGCCGGCCCAACAACATGGGTGTAGCTTGGAACATCTCAATAATGATTTTTATGCTAAATGTTGATTAATTAGAAATGTTGATGAATTAAAATGTACTGACAACAAATGAGGGGCGGGTAAATGTATACTTTGGATCAAAAGCAAACATGCATAATAAACCCATCTGCTCCATCTCTACTTATTTTTCCTCGCAGCAGGCATATTCTGTTCTGTTACAATGTGCATGTCTTTTTTCGATGTGGGGATATGCCATATCTGCACTGCCTCCTCTTATGTGTATGCGTATATTAAGGATAATGCCCATGCTTGGATTTGTAACCCTTTTGCCTGAGTCATGGATAGACTAATGTGTTTTGTTGCCTTGCTCGTGTGTGCGTGTTTAATCCCTTGCACGGTGATACAGGCAGCATGTGTGTCCGCCCATGTAAACATCCTGGCGCGTAAACACCCTAATCTGTTCCCCTTCCCTGGTAATTACACTGACTAACGAGCAAAGCATGGGGACCCAAGCACACAGTGGGGGAGAGAGAGAGAAGGACAGAGGGAGGACAAGGAAGGGATGGAGAGAAGACAAGGGACAGATGGTGGAAGAAGAGAGAAAAAGTTTTATTTGTGCATTCGTGTCTCTATAGAGTACACATGTGCAGGTATGTGTGTATATACAATGTATGTGCCCGTATAGTGTTTGTGTATGTGTGTGTGAGAGAGAGTGCAAGAAATTGACAAAAAGTGAGTGTGTGTGTGCATGTCAGGGCCAGATGCCCACATCTAACAGCCCATCTGTGAGGAGAGCCCTGCCAGACCACTAATCAGGCAATCCATCACCTTTCTACCTGCCATTGGCCATTACTTGATAGCCACTCACACATATACACAGACACGCACACACATCTGTCACATCTACAGACATTTCTCTGCACATACACAACTTTGCCTACCTTCTGCTAGCGTGCGCATTTGTACAAAAGGGGGGGTCAAAAAGTGATGATAAACAAACTAATTAGGAAAAAATAACTGGTTTGCTCCTTGCATGTTGAGGTCAAACACGTGTACAAACACTATCATACTCATTCAAGCATATGCTCATAAGCATTATGGTGAAAATATACGCAAAATACTCAAAATAGCCACATGCCTCGAGCACTTTGGATACTACCCCAAATTTGCCCCTAAACACACACACACAAACACACACTTGCACATTTCCTGGATAGAGTACACAGCACTCATGAGAAATTTCTTACAGCTTATTAAGGCACAGAGAAAACTACTAGCATATCCGCCCTGCTGTTGTGGAACCAGATAATGGCTTCATTTGCATGTTTTCTTTATAGACTGTATGTAAAAAAAAAATGATACTGCAGTGGTTTGAATCATATCTAACTGAGACTCCAACTTGTTCATGTAAATTGGCAGTCCTTCTCACACACTCCTCAAAATTTAACCTCACACAGGTTAAATATGGAGTGCCACAGGGCTCCGTGCTAGGACCAGTTCTGTTGACATTGTACACGCTTCCCCTAGACAGTATCAATAGAAGGCACAGAATTTTCACTGCTATGCAGATGATACCCAGCTTTATCTATACATGAAGCCAGATGACACAAATTAAGTAGCTGAATTACAGGAATGTCTTAAAGACATTTGGCTCATATTTGGCTCTAAAATTTTTAGAAACGTGGTGTCTAACCAGTCTGGCATTACCTCAGGCTCCAGTAACACTGTAAGGAATCTTGGATCATTTTTCACCAGAATATGTCCTTCAGTGTGCATATTAAAAAAATATTTATTTTACTTGGTCAATTTGCTAAAATTAGAAGCCTTCTATCTCAAAGTGACACAGAGAAACAGTTCATTCATTTTAGATGACGCAATTTTTGAAAATCCCATTAACAATGAATTACAGTAGTGCAGCCGAAAAGTAATAATTCTAGGAAGTTGAGGTTCATTCCTGTTAAAAAGTAGTTTTTCCTTCCAACTGTTGCAAGTGCTCCTTTACGGGGGGTCATTTGATTTTTGATTTTTTTTCTTTTTTTGTAGTTTTGTGTTCTATTTTGTTTTATTTTTTTAATATTGTCGCCTACAATACGGAGTGCCTTGAGGCAATAGTTGTTGTGAACTGGCACTATATTGAATTGAATTAAACACAGACACCCATTTGTTTCTGGACTCCAGATTCTGAAGCCTCAAAGTTAGCAGAGCGGAGCCAGAAGTGACCATATTTGGACAAGATGGTGAAGTGATAAGTTATACCCTAGCAGTAGTGAGCGTGGCTGGCAAGCTGCATCCATTGCATAGACACCATAGCTGATTAGCAACAAACTAATAAAATAATCAAGCTACACTCAACAAAACTGTGAAACAGTCTGTACTGCACAGCAAGCCAGTTTATTTGTCAGATGAGTTCATTGAAAATGCTCTGAAGGGCAAGAATACACTTGAGGGGTCCAGTTCAGTGACTGCAATTAGAAGAGGTGAGCCCTTGCAGACAGCTACAGCTACTTGTGGCGACACATCACTCAATCAAAATAGCCACACTGCTAACTTTAAGGCTTAGTAGTATCCAGATGCATGAATTAGTTACAAAATTTACCTCCCATAGAAATGTAGAGAAGGGGAAAATTACCTACTGCAAACAAACACACTTTTTAAAGAAGTTTTTATAGGAAGCAGCCACTAGAAAAACCACAGTTTTTGCCATTAATTCTCATTCCATGTGTATTTCACTCCTTCCTTATGATCCATTTGTGCATTTCTCCTCTACGCCCATGACATTTTTTTTCCTTGAGAGATGAAGATGCGAATGAAAACAAAAAAAAGAGTAGAACTCTTGACGTGTAATGAGCTCCTCAGCTATATAACAGACTACACACACGCATCAGGAGGCTGAAACCCACCTGTGTCTGTCTGTGTGTGAGCGAGCGAGTGTGTGTGCATTAGCCTGAAGCGACGACTGCATGGTACGCCGTCTGATCGCTGCCATATAAGCAGGAGGGATTTTATCTGGCTCTGAATGAAACGCTTTTGAAACTAAAGGCAGTAGTTGGCTGCCAAAAGACACACACACACGCACGCACACACACACACACACACAAGCAAGCACAGTCAAAGCCAAGAGTACAAATGCACAACCCATTTGGGACCGGCACATAACAAACATGAGTCTAAGCAAACAGTTATGTGAAAAGCAAAGTACACAGCACACTGCAATTCCTGAACATGCATACACTAAAATGCTTGCCCTTTTAATGTACACTATAGTTTACATTCAGTACAGTGTGGGCATGTTTGGCTGCTTCACCCCAAAAACCCCAAAAGCTAACTAAGCCTTAAACTTTTTCAGGGCTAACCACAATAGCACATTTTTACATTAACCTATGTTTGGCCCTTCTTTAATCCATTGTGAAGTTAAATAATGAATGACAGCTACCCCAAAGAGAAAACTACCAAACACTGTCAGTCAGAATGTGCTGGTGAGTTTGTTCCGAACAGTTTGTTCTAACTCGGATGGAAAAAACACTTAAATGTCAAAGAAATGACGAGGCTGAGGGCAGTACGGGTGCTGAGGATGCTAGGCGCCCACAGGCAGCTGTGAGCATGCAGTAACCATACCACATCTGTGAAGTGTCTGTTTTCAGTAGGGAACTTAATTCAACTGATTGCTAACTGGCTGTATTCTGTTTATATGGAACCCAATGTAAAAGCAGTGTTGATGAACACATATGTCACTTTGAAGCTAAATCATTGTCCTGCAGCAACTAGTTCATTGTTTGTGGAGCAATTTCAGAATTTTTGGTTTCAGATCTATGAGGTTCTGGCTGGAATCTGAATGTAAGATGTTAATGGGAATTTCTGTGTATGTAGGTTGTATACAACAGATTTGCAACAGATGGCAACAGATTTACAATTTTTACAAACTTATCACAGTTAATCATCATATTATCACAAACAGATTGCGTGTATTTGCTAACTTGACCTCATTCAATCACACTTGTGATTGAAACTTGTAGCAGACCGACTCCAAGGTATTTCTGTTTTATCGCCGTCTTGATGCATCAAACTCACTTTGAAGAGGGCAACTGCCTCCGAGTGGTCGCACACCTGGTCTCAGATGCAACTTCATCTTCAAAGCAACCACTTCCAAGGCAACAAGACTGAAGATAGTTGCAGTCGCGCTGTGATGTCCAACCATCTCTCTAGTGCGACTGTAGCATTACTTGGAGTCTGAATACACGATCTTCGGGTTCATTGCAGCGATTCATCTACTTAAATGTATTTAAATTATTTGTATTGTGGTAAAGATGAATTGTAAGTAGCTCCTCTTTAATGGTGTGCATGTATGCTTGTGTTAGCGTGTGTCCCCACCTGTGTAGGACAGGCAAAAGGTCCTCTAGTAGCGAATAAGCATCCAAGAGGGAGAGCACGATCAGATCTGCAGGGTTCCTGACCACAAGTGTTTATTTCTGTTTGAGTGTGCATGTGTGTATCTCAGGGAGATACAGTATGTAGTGGTTAAGGCGTTAAGCTGCAACCCCGTGGTGTTGCAGTGATGTGGAGGTGTAGCAATACAGCACACACACTGAGCTAAAACACCACCCACGGGTGCCACGTCCCTCAACAGACCTTCACTCTGACACACATAAACACACGCAGTCGAAATTAGAACACCATGCCGAGTAAAACAGCCTGTACCCAAAAACAAGGGCCCAACGCAATAACTTTGCATAACATAAATCATTTCTTGTGGGGGAGAGTAGAATTGTTAATATACGAATGAAAGTTTGTGTTCTGGTGTGTCAGCGACACCCAGGGAACCAAGAGGAGACATAGCTTTCGTTGCCATCTGTTTTCCAGCCTGACAATTAGGACACAGTCAGAGCAGCAGAAGCCAAGTTTGCCCTAATGCAATATTCTGCATGACACACACACACACACACACACACACACACACACACACACACACACACACACACGCACACACACGTACACACACACGTCTCCTCCCCCTATGTGGTGGCTGTCGATCGATTGTGTGCCTTGTCTGCCACTCACTTGCTCACAGTGCCGGACTGAAAATCACATAGATAAGCCAAGACCCATAAAGAACAGGACCTGAAGGCCTTTTGAGATACCCACCCACCCACACACACACACACACACACACTCTCACACACACACATACTCAGAGGATAGATGGATTACCCAAAAGAGTCAGAGAAGTGGAGAAATGAGAGAAAAAAGATACCTGCAGCAACTGTCAACGTTGGATGTCAATGATAAGAAAAATTACACATGCCTTTAATGTGATATAAACACACTGAACTCCCAACTGTGGTTAAATACTTGATGTGAAAACAACATAAGTAACAAGGTAAAAACTGCATATAACCTAATTAGGTGGTATTAGCAGTGGCAAGAGAGACGCTGGACGTCCTGGTTAATAGCCATTCTCTTGCACAAAAGCTAGTTGGTGCATGAACGAGACTCCCGCACAAGAGAACGCAGAGATTTTACACACTACCTGTGTAGGTAGTAGTTTTTACAGAAATTTGTTTTTTTTCTGTTTAAATTTGTCCATGTTTCAGAATCTACACGCTGATACTGGCACAGCAATAAAACTGCTGACAGGTGAAGTGGATGACATTTATTATCTGGTTAGGATTTCACCCATGCAGCCTTGACATATTTGTGGCATTTCTTAAAGTAGACTATAAAAAGGACAAGCTCAGATTTCTGAGTGGCTTAGAGATGAGAAGGGTAAAGGGGAACATGTTTCCAGGTTATGTGGCGTTTTTCCTAGTATGTGGTGTGGTTAGTACCTATCAAAGGCAAAGATCCAAGGAAGGACATGAGGAAATGAGGATTAGTCGTGCCCAAATAAGCTCAGTGGAGCCTGCATAGTGAGTGAAGTAGATCTGATCACAGAAGACTAGCAAACTGCTGAATGTGCCTATCCCAGTTCTCATAGGGTTTTTCTTTCTGCGTTACCCTGCGATAGATTTGTGACCCGTCCACGGTGTACCGCTGCCTCTCGCCCTTTAACTGCTAGGATAGGCTCCAGCCCAACTATTACCCTGATTTGGACAAATGGAAGAAAATGGATGGATGGATAACTACAGATAAACTGAAGGTATAAAATATATTCACACAGCTATAGAAAAAGTTCTTTGTTGGTTCAAGGTTGAAACCAAAAAGCTGATCTTCAAGTCTCAGAGAATTTCAACATCGGACAAATTAGAGATTACTTTCTCCAGTGTTTGATAGACTCTATGGAGTCTTCAGAAGTCTTTTGATATACTGCAGAAAATGTATGGCAGTGGCTCAGGAGACCATGTGCCACTCGGAAGGATGGTGGTTTGATCCTTGGCTCTGTCAAAGTATCCTTTAGCAAGATACTGAACCCTGAGTTGCCACCAATGCATCCATCGAGTGTGAGTGTTTGAATGTGAGATTAAAAGCACTTAGGTGTAGAAGAAAAGTGCTTGTATGAATGGGTGTGAATGGGTGAATGAGGCTTGTAGCTATGAGTGCTCACATAGAGTAGAAAAGCACTACATAAGCACCAATTTAACATTTATATGTGGGAAATAGCGAGAACCTGAAGCCAGCTATGAGCTAGGCTTTGGCATTTTAAGCCTCTGAAACATCACTTTGTCTTCAGACTCTAATGAAGAGGTTTAATTTAAAAAATAAACTCCAGATCTCATGTTTTCACCAGATTTTAAGTTTTTTTCTGGTTGATCTTAAGTCATTCTCCTCACATACGAGTATAAAAGATAAACACAGCATACTGGTCTGAAAACTGACGCTCATGCATAAGTGATTTATAGCTGAATTCTTTCTAATAGCCAGCAGGGGGAGATACCTATGCTACCAAAAAGCCTTTGAAGTCTTTAGGAAAATGACGCACTAACTTGACCAGTACAAACTCTTTCCTCATTGGTTTATGGGCTCAGTCACGTTAAGGTTATACTTCTATGTTTCAAGGAGGCTTATCCAAGGTATGCTCATTGGGTAGCAACTTGTAATTTTGCTAGCAAGTGTGGAGTTTTTCAATCAGATCCAGTTCTTGCTTGTCACATCCAGTTTCGCAAAGATGGCAATGAGGAAAATGTTCATTTCGAGACTTTGCTTACCAATAGGTAACATCACAGTAGTTCCATCCATCTTTTAGATCGCCTTTAGTAATGAGCTATAACCTTGTAACTAAACCCTACAGGTGGCTGTACTGGTCTTTTTAATTAGGTCAATACTCGTTTTGGGGGGATTTTTTGTATATATTATGCAACTATATGGTGCAAAGATCATGAATGCTGGTGTGACAGGACTCATAAGACTGGTGTATTTAGTTGGAGCCAACTTGGCACTCTTTCAAGCCTTTCAATAAAACGGAGAAGAGAACAGATGAAAAAAGAGAGAAAGTTGAGGAAAAAAGAAAAGAGACTAGATCAAAATAGTGAGATGGCGGGTTAGAAAAAGAGAAAAGGCAACCTAGAGAGGCAGAGTCGGGAAACAATAAAAGGACAGCGAAAGGAAGACTAGTGATAGAGGGAAAACAGGACGGATGGATAGATCAATGAATGGATGGAGAGAGTAAAGGACAAGAAGGAGTGACCAGCCTGGACTTGCCTGCAGTTTCACCAGTGGGAGCAGCTTGTGTGGCAGCAGGACGACTGTCACCGCTGCCTGCCAACCGTAGCCGTGCTGGCATCGCAAAGCACCCACCTGTCACTCAAAGCCGTGTTTGTTTTAAGTCGCTCCCAGGCTGATTGTTACCGCTACTTGAGAAAGAGGGTGGAGATGTGCCCATATAACACTTATAAATTTGAAATACAACAAGGCTGTTGAGTTTGCAGAATGTGATCGCATGTGTTTAAACAATAGCGCCTCGTGTATCTCCTCAAACACCATCTAAGATATCACTAGTTGGCTTCAGCCACAATTTGACCAAATAATGCTAATTCTAATTCTGACTGTCTTGTAAGAGGATTGCATAACACATCTTTTCGTTCACCTCTGTCTCTCTCTGCCTCTAAATATATATATATACACATGCAGTTATTAACACCATTTCATTCTCTATGTTGATGTATCCCCAGAAAGAAACATGATATTCTTGACAACCAGCGTTGTATCTACCTGAAGAATAACTTGGTGACCACAGAACAACGTCTTCCAACAGTTACAACACGAGTCACAATAATTAGCCTGTCAGAGAGCAGAGTGGGAGTTGAGCCTGCCTGGCTGTTAGCACACAAAGCAACAGTCGGCAGCACTGCGCGTGTGTGAATGTGTGTGTGTCTGAACAGTGAGGGGTACCATTCTCGCAGCCTGTTCTGACCGCCCTACCATCTGCGGGCATGCCGGGTTCCCGCCTGTTGGCCCTCCTATGCCAGGCACTTTGACGTGGTTGCATGGTAACAGGTCTGAGAGGGCGGCTAGAAGCTGGTCTGGCCAAATGGCTTCAGCAAAACACCGACTTCAACACAGACTTGGCCTTAGACTGTGGGGGCTGGAGATTGTAAAAGTACATGCATTTTCATGAAATAAATGAACTTAACATACTTCTGACTCCAAAGACCAACTATGCAAAACTAGATTTGATTTAACACTTTTGCTGTGACCCAGTTTGTTCACTTCCACATCAATACTTCCTTATTTTAATTGGATACATGCATTCACACCAACATGTACTGCTACATGCAGCGCACTGCAAGTACCTGGTATCAAAAAAGCTAAGTGTAGACTTCTGTGGCTATGGTGTAGGAAGAAGAGGACCAAACAACAATTTTCAAAAATTCAAACAGCTAGCTAAGAGTGACAGATGTATATTTGTAGGAAATGGCATTAGATGTGTTGTTACACTGTTTCAGTGTATGCATGTCAAATATTTACCCTTAATGTACGAGACTTAAGTGTTGCCTGAGGCTCAACAAGTTGCAGGAATTCACAAATTGAGACAGATAGTGCATCACTGATAGTCAGATGTCATGTATGTCATTTGCATTGACTGGAATACTTGCCAAGTCCACTTAGAGTTGATGTCAAACCTTATGGGACCTTAGATTAGTTTGCTATTTGAATTTAGCAGGCATATCAGCAGATTAGTAGCAAGTAGCTACGCCCAAGAGTGGCGAAGCGTAGAGTCATGTGAACACAACCCTTTTAAAGGGTACTGTCTGAGGTCCTCACTGCAGTCCTGTGAACAGTCCTCCTGATGATTTAGTAGCTTGTAAAAACACCTTTAGCAGCAATAACATAGAGGAATCATTTTCTGTAGAAATGTATCAGTCTCACATCATTGTGAAATAATTTTGGCCCAGTTTTCTTTACAGCTTTAGTTCATCGACTTTGTTGGCTTTCATTTATGCATAGATCTGTTAAGATCAGGCCATAGTATTTCTTTCAGGTTGGGATATTGGTCAACTCAGTGACTCCAAAATGGCTAAATAATCACCGCTCCACCACTGTGCTTGACAGTTTGCATGAGGTGTTTTTGCTGATATGCTGTGTTTGGCTTTCTCCAAATGTGCTGCTGTGCATTATGGCCAAACATCTCTACTAAATGAGAAAAATGAGGCCTGCAGAGTCTGAAATGTAGCTCTTGGGTTCTTTTGCAGTTTCTCTGATCAATGTACGGTTGGACTTTGGGGTGAATTTGTAGGGGCATCCGTTCCTGGGAAGACTGTCAGTTGTCTTGAATATTTTTCACATATAAATAGTCATTATCCATAGCGTGGGGGTTAAAACAGTCATTCCACATGTAAAGATTTCTGGTCTGAGAAAAGAGGGAGAAAGAGAAAGGAGGGTTACATTAAGAAGGGCATCCAGCGAAAGAAAGAAAGGAGCTTCAGTGTAGAATGATGGCCTTATAACACTTCCCAGATAGATAGGCAGCAACAATTGCTTTTGCTGATATAGTTTCCCCTTGGCATTGTGTCAATACACGCTTGAACGCTCCAGACCTGCATAGTGCTAAAGTGTCTGTTAGAGGTGCTCACACTTGCCTATGATCAGATACATTTGATCAGCAGCACCTGGCTGCAACTTACCTGCTTAATTCCTATGGAAGCAGTAAGAGTGGACTTAGTTTTTCACAGGAATGCGTTTTCATCTGGAAAAAGCTTTCAGTTTGCAAGCTTTTGTGACAAATTTAAATGAAAATGGACAGGATTATTGAGGTAAGGTCACTGGAAAATCCAGAAGTTATTAAAATTAATGGCGGGAAGGAACTAGCGAAGAGCAAGCACAAGACGCTATAAGTTCCACTGTAAGCAGACAATTAATTTACCTCCTATTTACTAGTTCAAGCATTATGCGTATGACTTATGTGGAGAGACCTGATTAATTTGTTTTTCTCGGCAACCCCTACCGACGTGCACAGACATAGCTAATTAACAGTAAGAATGTTCATTTAACATATTTTGTGGTCCACTTTTACTGTAATATAAAGGTTATTTACAGCCGTAATATACAGACAAAATGTGCACATATAAATGTCTAGAACATATAGAATAAAACAAAAGCATAAGCAGCTACCTCGGTGCAACTTTACAATGCCTGCAGATCTAAAGGATAACATGTTGATCTGTGTACATGGACATGTTACTGTATGCAGGTTTACAGCAGGTTACAGCACGCAGCACGCTGCAGAGGTACTGTTATTTGTCTTTTTATTGAGACAAATTCTCTTTGAATCATATTAAATAAGCGTTATTACATTTCATTTCTTCATTTCACTTCATTTTTTCTTTTTTTTGTTTGGATTATCAGAGTGAATCAGCCTTTTTCAATGCCTCCACATCTTTCCAATGCACACATATTTGTAATTCAGTTCAGGCTAAATCAGACGCGACTAGTATTAGCTTAGAGTAGAAAAGGAGAAAAAACTAGTCCTGTGCAGCGAGCGGGCAAGAATACAATCTCTGTTTCCGCTCACAAACAAAATGAACCCCCCCTCCTTCTAAATATCTCTCTCCTTCAACAGAGCCTCTCTCTTCTTCGCGCACACACTTTCAAAGACACACACATGCGGCATGCACGCAGGCAGCTGCCTAAAAATAAAATAAGATAGCGAAACAGTGGCTCAATCATCCGTGACTCCATTTTACTCAGCAGCGCCACAGGAAAATTAATTGCACTAATTGAGTAACAGAGTTCATCAAACTGGTATTCTCATTTTCCACATTCATTAGGCACTCTCTTTGTGAGAGCATCCCCGAGGTGACGCTGTGTGTATGAGGAGAGAGCAGAGAGGAGAGTCGACAACACTGCCAGTGGGGCCAAACTCAGAGGCATCCGGAGCAAAAACACTCACAGTTTAGTTGCCCTTTGAAAGATGTTTGCTGGCAAAAAATGTGCATTGCAATGTAAACACTATGTATATGTATATGTACCCCCCCCCCCATTTCAAAAAGCAGGAAACAATTACAATACAAATTAAGAAGCTGTGCACGGACTGTGTCATTATTATAAACAGAGAAAGTGAGATTCAGTTTGTGCCTGCTGTCAGTTTTTCTCACCGAGGATTTCCTTTGCAAAAGATTTCACACAATTGCAATGTGTTTATGTGTCTGTTTGTGACGGTGCCGAGCACGTATGTGTGAATGACACAGAGGCACCCAACTCTAAACTGAATTGTAATGCGAGGAGAGATGTAACAACACTGACGAGACCGAGGAAACGGGAAAAAAACTAAAACAAGGGTTTTCTCTCTGGTGGCTGAAAGTGTGTTCGTCTTTACGCGTGTGCTTCCAAGAGTTCATATATGTGTGCACGTGGTCTGTTTTTTTTGTCATTGGGGGGGAAACGTGCGTACTACAGCGCTCGCCGAGTGCTCACAAACACACGCGGCGGTGGTGCCACCGTCTGCAGCGGCCATCTGCGCTGGAAACATAGAGGGGGTAAAAGAAGCTGACAGTAGAAATGGAAAGGGGATAGATTGAGAGCAGTGCGAGGAGGAGTGTCCGCCTACTGCACTGGGGCTGCCAAAATACAATTTTATGTAATAAACTGGGGGGAATTGAATATTTCAGTCTGATCTACACAGTCTGTTGGGCACCAGCAGCAGTGAGCAGACCTCCCTTTGCTTTGCAGCTAAATGTTTCTTTTGTGCAGCTCCTGGATTAAAAAAAAAAGTCTTAGAGGTGCATTTATCCCATAAACTGTCTTTCAGGGTTTTCATTTAAATAGCACCTGCTTCATCACTCAAAGCATGCTTATGGGGTGGAAAACTCGATTTTACTGCATCCAAATTTAAACATTTGGTTCAGCATTTAAATTTTTTATTGTTTTTGCTAAGAGGTAGAAGAGAAGTTGACATGCCCATAAGTGTAAGAAGGAACCAGTGGCTACTTTTTAAAGTCAGAGACATACTGGAATTTTGAGCCAGTGCTGATGCTGTTTGAAAAAACAGAAGTCCTATACTGAAATCTTTCCCTGCCTGCTCGTGTATTTGTTTCTGAACCCCTTCTATAGACAGAACTTGGCTTATTCACTGTGCTGAACCAACTTTAAAATTAGCAAATGCAGATACAGATGCAGATGTTTCTGTGTTGGAAATGTTTGTATCAAATATGACACTTGAAGTTTATTACATAAAAATTTGTGTATACCTCTTAATTGATGTTATATTGCATTTTAAGACCCAGTTTGGATCATTTTGGACAATGCCACATACAGTGTTTACAGTGGATTATCACATGTACTAAATCACACAATAAAGATATCATTTAAAAAAATAAATTCAACCTATTCTCGTTATAATCATTGTACCAAAAGGTGCCATTTTTTTCATAAATTTCCAAACCAACTCAATGTTCCAAATGCAATTCATTAAAAATGTTTGTTTTTCTTAACAAATGTGAACAATACTGTGTCTTAAAGACTTATAATAATATGTAAAAGTATAACAATTGCCATCCTATTGTAATGAACTAAAACACTGTCTGTCTGTGTGTTTGTTTCTTCGTCCGCAAACTCCTCCTAGACCATCAGGAGCTGAGGAACCAAACTTGGCACACACTTACACTTTAGGCCCCTGAAGGTTCTTATCTATATCTGATAACCGATAACATAATCCTGTTGCCAAGCAACCCCCTAGCAACTAGCTCACATTTTTTAGTATTTATGCACCTATAGCAGCTTACGAAAGCAATGCATAATTTCTATAATATTAATTTTATATATTACGATGGCATCGCTCAGCCTGGCAACCACCTAGCAAAGAGCTGGAATAACATGCTTTTAGCCTCCATGCACCTACAACACTTTATGAAAGTTTTCTCATTTATGTCCGCAAAAGCTGAGAAATACACGCGTAACAACTATTCTTAGAATATAAATTAAATCTACCACAGCTAAGAATCAGTTTGCCAGCAGTACAAACATACCAAGCTATAGCATGAGCTTGAACATACAAAATACTAAATGGCTATATTGAAAACAAGGGTAAATTGGGCAAATCATAACTTTATAACAATCCAGCAATGCATTTAAATCTTATTTAATTTTTAATTTTTTAAATTTAATTTTTATTGCCTTTATTTTATTCATTCCTATTATGGATAATGCCTTTGTAACATTTTTTGTTTCATGTAATCTATATATTATTTTTCTTTTTATAGTCACTTCAATCACTTGAAGAAAAGATGCTATACGAATAAAAAGAAATGATTACAGTGATGATGCCGGTTGACTGTACCACTGTCGTGTCAGCTGTGATGCATTTTCTGTCACATCTGCTGTAACGTACTTTGCGTTGTAAACAATGGAGGGAGATCTGCTCTGTTGTAGAAACTATGTTATGACACAATTTCTTAATTAGCATGAGCATCTTTTTCCGCCGTTGGCATGGTGATGGATAGCGCTTTTGACTCACAGCAAAATGTCCTGGGTTCTCTCTGTGTGGAGTTTAAATGTTCTTCCTTGTGCCTGTGTGGGTCTATAATCCAAGGACATGCATGCTAGGTTAACTGGTGAATGTAAGAGTGAATGGTTGTCTGTTTCTGTGTGTTAGCCCAGCAGCAGACTGGCAACCTCTCCAGGGTGTATCCTGCCTCTCACCCTATGACAGCTGGGATACGTTCCAGCCTTCTCCACAACTCTGAATTAAATAAACTGAAGAAAATATGTTTTTGAAGTGTATTTTGAAATATACTGGACAACTTAGTGATGTCAGCACATCTGTTATAGGCTAAAGTCAGCCTGTAGTACTTTTTTGATCACAAACACTGGACACTCCTACATTTCACCATAAGATACTGAATTCTCCCCACATGTACCTTTGAAACTGACTAATTATCAAATTACATCTGAAATATTTACAATAACAACAGCTATCAGTATTATGTTTCCAGGAGACAATGCAGCACTAATAAGTCAGTAAAGCTACAGTGTGATATTTTATGGCTAATAATACATATAGCTTTTTGTACAGATTAAACAAACCAGACGTAACATGTTAGGCCCCAGCAGCCTACAGGCCTAGATACTGGTTAGCGACTGGTTACAAGTGGTAGTGGGAGGTTGATAGCTGTCACGAGGCGAAACTGTTTGTGAAGAACTACTCATTTAGTGGTTTGTGCCTTTAAAATAAGGCACAACTTTTACTTTGAAGGCTTACAGTTTAAATACCGTTTGGAGTCTAAATCTGCATCTTCCATGCAAACTACGGGTCAATGTGGCACTCATGAGGTGGTTTTTTTGTGCAACACCCACCTCAGCAACCAACTGGTCTGGGAATACACATCATAGAAGTCACTCACCAGTCTCCAGGCCTGTGTGACCAAGGCCCTAAAAAATGAGATTTACAAGTGTTTTTGGACAAAGCCAGGCTAGCTCTTTCTGTTCCCAATTTTTTATGCTAGCCTAACCTGCATCTAGCTAGCATTAACGTCACACATAACATACAAAAACCACTGAACTGAATATTTTTATTTCCTAAAATGCAAAACTAATCCTTTAAACTACCTCCTATTCCATCCTGCCTTACAGTTTGCAACACATCAAATCAATAAAACTGTTATCCTATGTGTGCTAACTTTATGGCACAAAAATCACATATATTCAGCTCTGCTACTTCCTGGTCTTCCCGTGCAGTAATGTCATGTGCGTATTAAATTGTTTTGCTGACCATTAATTAAAGGTGCAACCTCTGCAACCTCACACTCTATTATACCTGTGAGCTCCTTTATAGCTATAACACACTCGATTGGTTCTGCTCTCGAGCATTAGCCAGACGTTGAGTGAAATCAATGTGAACACCGCTCAAGCATATGGACTCACCTCGCTGCATGCAAACATTTATAGTAAACAGCAAGAGTGTGTCTCTGTGTGTGTGCTGATATGTCTGAAATAAAGGTAAACGTGAGCAGGGTGGTGTGATGTGTTTTAAAGAGAGCAAAAGCATGAGGTAGACTATTGATATAAAGGAAGACAGAGACAGAGAGAAGGTCCAGAGGGAGCAGGGAGAGTAACATCTCCTCACTGCTGGTCTTGTTCAGCCATATATCGAGGATTTGAACTGGAAGAAACAACTTTCCCCACATCAACTGTGCCCAAAGCTGTATGACCCTGTCATTCAACTTGCGTGTCTCTGTGTGTGTCTGCATGTGTCGGGCTGAAAAGATTGTAGCAGATTTCATATGAAATATCACTGTGTGGACGCACCTGCCGGCACTTTACACATAAGTGTGTAACTGTCGACCTTTCTCTTCTACAGTCATGTTTAAGCAAACCTTTATGCATGTGCGTGTAAAGCCATCCACCTATCACCTGCTGCCAATTAGAAAGGGTTCCTGCCGCTCCTCCTTCCTGTGTAGTTAGACGGGCCGATGACACGAGGGAGTCCATCGCTGATGCAGCATTTCGCTGCACCCTTTGTCACCTGTCACTCAAAAAGGAAGTCAGGAGTCCAGCACAGACGGACTGTAAAGGCAACTAAGGATGGAGGTTAGAAGGGTTCACAGGAAGCGAGGTTGAGCTGGCAGAAAGAACTGATGAAAAATACTGCTTTTAGGGACGGAGCATCAGTCCAGGAACTAGCAGTTGTCAGACACATTTTCAGCAAATGCAATCACGGAGGATGTTTTTGGTTTTTAAAACAAATGAGCCGCAGGATCTAAACAAAGCAGCAAGATGAAGTAATACAAAATAATCAACTGGGTGCACACAACTACATCTCAAATATAATTGTTAGACCATCCAGTTTGATTGGCCAAAAAAGAGTAAACATGACTTAATTATCACTTAAGTTGATTTGTGAATACCTTAATCAGTGAAACAAGAAAGTGCAGCTCCAACTGGCCGTTGCTAGTAGCGCATGCTTCTCAAGGAGACCATTAAATTAACAAAATATAATAAAAATCACAGAAAACAAACAAACAAAAGAAAACGAATAGTTATGTCTATAACTTCTGTTCCCTGAAGGAGAGGAATGAGGTACAACACATAAGTATGGGATATCACGCCCTCGCGTGTCCTGGCTGAAGAAACCTTTATTCACATGTGATGACACTGCACATATAGCCGCTGTCATCACAGTCATCCTTCAGTTCGATAGCCGCTCTTCACTGAGCCAAACTGCTCAGTGGGGCCACCTTGTGTTGTACCTCATTCCTCTCCTTCAGGGAACAGAAGTTATAGACATAACTATTCGTTCCCTTTCAGTCGATTCACTCGGTACAACACATAAGTATGGGACATATATACACGCCCCGCAGAGCAGCCACCGAACCGGAATCGGGCCACCACTACCTTAGCGAGTGGTAGACCCAGCAGAAAGGACAGTATGAGCCACCGAAGGGGCTGTAACGTCCAACCGATAAAACTGCACAAAAGTGTGCGGTGATGCCCAACTAGCTGCCGCACAAATATCAGCTACAGGCACCCCTTTAAAAAGAGCCCATGAGGTTGCCATCCCCCTGGTGGAATGAGCTCTCAGCCCGTGGGGCAAAGCAAGACCTCTGGTGCCGTATCCCAGTGAGATAGCTTCTATAATCCAGTGGGACAGCCTCTGTTTGGACAGAGATCTACCTCTATTTGGATTGGCGAAGCAGACAAACAGCTGGTCACATAAACGCACATTCTGAGTGCGCTCAATGTAGGTGCGTAGCACACGCACTGGACAAAGAGAATGCATCCTCCTCTGCTCCTCAGATGCAAAAGGAGGCGAGCAAAAGCTCAGCAACTCAAACTCCATTGAGCTATAAGATGCAGGCATGGTCTTGGGAAAATAGGCAGCATTTGGACACAATACGACCTTGTGGCATCAGGAGAAAACTGTGTGCAGGCGGGATGCACGGACAGCGCATGAAGGTCACCCACTCGCTTTGCCAAAGCCAAAGCGAGAAGTAATGCAGTCTTATATGAAAGAAATTTCATATCCACAGACTCGATGGGTTCAAACGGGGGGCTACAAAGGGCCTCCAGCACCAAAGACAAGTCCCAAGCAGGGACACTGGACTTAAGCACGGGTCTCAGCCGGCGAACCCCTTTCAGAAAACGTATGGCGAGGGGATGTGCACCTGGTGTCACCCCGTCAAAGCCAATATGACAAGCAGATATAGCTGCTAAATAAACCTTAATTGTCGAAAATGAAAGGCCCTTATCCAGCAGCTCCTGCAGGAATGTCAAAACATCCACAATAGAGCACTGAAATGGGAGAGTGTGGCGGTCCTGGCACCATTGCTTGAAGGCTCGCCATTTGTAAGCGTACAAGCCTCTAGTAGATGAGGCCCTAGCGCTCTGAATTGTCGCTATCACACTAGGTGGCAAACCCTTAGCAATCGAGTTTAGCCTCTCAGCAGGTAAGCATGAAGGCGCCACAGATCTGGGCGCAGATGAAACACTTCTCCTCCCGCCTGAGAGAGGAGATCCCTGCGGAGAGGAAGCTGCCAAGGACTCGCTGCTAGCAGGCTGATTATCTCTGCATACCACGACCTTGTGGGCCACCAAGGGGCCACTAGAATCAGAGAGAGGGAATGCCGACGCACTCTCTCTAGAACTGGAGATATCATTTCCACTGGGAGAAATGCATACAGGAGCACGTCTGGCCATTGGTGCGCTAGCGCGTCCAAGCCCAAGGGTGCATCGTGGTCGATTATGGAGAAGAACAGGGGGCAGTGAGTATTTACCCTGGAAGCAAAAAGATCTATTTGCGCCTTGCCAAATAGATCCCAAATCTGAGCCACTATTAAAGGGTGTAACCTCCATTCTCTCACCAGAGGACCCCCCCTGGAGAGAAGGTCCGACCCCAGGTTCAGGTGCCCGGGACATGGGTGGCTCTCAGAGACAGAAAATGAACACTGCACCATAACAGCAGAGAGCGAGACAGCTTCAACAGGGGAAGAGAGCGTGTTCCTCCCTGCCTGTTTATGTAAGACACCACTGTTGAATTGTCCGTCCTGACTAAGACATGCTGGACCTCCAGGACTGGACGGAAATGCTTTAGAGCTAAGAACACTGCTAACAGCTCTAAGTGGTTGATGTGCAGCTGGCGCTGGGCTGCGGACCAGATCCCTCTCACTGATGCACCCTCGCACAGCGCTCCCCATCCTCTTAGGGAAGCATCTGTGGACACCACCTTGCGAAACAACACCCTCCAAATCCGAGAGCCCTGATGCAGCAGCTTGGGCTCCCTCCAAGGACGGAGAGCTAGCATGCAAGACGCGGTTACCGGCAGCCTCCTCCGGAGGTGACGCGATGCACACAGGCGGTGAGAGAGAGTCCAGCGTTGAAACGCTCTCATTTTTAACAGTCCAAGTGGCACTACGGCGATCATAGATGCCATCATGCCCAACAAGCGTAATATCGTCTGGAAACGCAGTCTGCGTCCCAGCTGAAACTGAGCGAGGCAGCGATGAAACGCGGCCACTCTGTGCTCCGACAAACGTGCACGGCTGGAAAGCGAGCATATTTCCAAACCGAGGAAAGAAATCTGCTGACTCGGGATTAGCGAGCTCTTTTGAAAGTTCACAGAGAACCCCAGTGTCTGAATGTGTGACAGAACCAGTGACAGCTGTGTCTCCGCCTGCTCTCTGGAGCAAGCTATGAGAGCCCAGTCGTCTAGGTAGGTCTAGGTAGGCTAAGATGCGGATGCCCCTCTCTCTGAGGGGCGCTAGTGCTGCTTCGGCACATTTCGTAAAGGTGCGAGGAGCGAGCGACAGCTCGAACGGCAGCACTAGGTATTCGTAGGCTACGCCCTCGAATGCAAACCTCAGAAACTGCCTGTGTTTCGGGTGTATAGCCACATGAAAATAAGCATCTGTTAGATCGATTGTCGCAAACCAATCTCCGACTGCATTCAAGAGCTGTCTGAGTGTTAGCATCTTGAACCTGTACGTACGTAGATACGTGTTCAAGACTCGCAGGTCGAGGATGGGACGAAGCCCTCCCCCTCTTTTCGGAACAACAAAATAGCGGCTGTACCAACCTTTGTCTGTCTCCGAAGCGGGGACCACTCGTATTGCTCTTTTCTGCAATAGCGCCTCTCTGAGTATCATGGCCGCCTCGGTGTTGACAGTCGTGTTTACGACTCCTTGGAAACGAGGCGGCTTGACCCGGAACTGCAACCGGTAACCCATGGCAACGGTTCGCAGCACCCACGGAGAGGGGGCGCAAGCGCGCCACTGAGGGAAGTGAGCAGCCAGCCAGCTGACCTGCAGCACCGTCGGCGGGGCGTTGTCGCCCCCCAGTGTGTCTGCAGGGGACTGCATCACCTGCCTGACCTGGCTCCTTCTGCCCGCAGGCTGAGCATTTGTGATTGTTTGAGAATAAACAACACTCTTTATTGATTGTAACATGGGAACATGTACATTCATACATTTTGTTGGAGGGACCTTTTCTGGGGCACAACAATGAAAAACAGCGGGAACACTTGATGTGGTCACCTGAACATTTAACACACCTGAACAGGGAGTTACCTGAGGCATTTTGTGTGCAGGGGTTTTGTGCTTGGGAGACTGTGTTAGGAAAGTGCAGCGCCTTCTGGGGCTGACAACCTGAACAGAACTTAAGCGGCACCTCTTGGGTGGCAACAGAGGGGTAAAAGCAGCGTCTCCCTGCTGCTAGACCCCTTTTCCACTCGAAACCACAGCTAGGAGGGCTGAGACTTCTTCCTCCTTGGCGTCGGCACCCATCGGGGGCCCGAGGGTGAGCCTCGGCGTGGAGCTCGGGCCGGAGGATGTGCTCTCGCTGGCGGCGCACCCACTTCAGCAATGGGCGCCGGTCTCTTGCCAGGCGGCCTGTGAGAGCTAGCTGCGGGCTTGGGCTTGGGCTGACGTCTGGGGATGATGTCGCGCAGAGCTTCCGTCTGCTTCTTCCTCAGATCGAATCTAGCCTAAATGGCTTCAAGTGAATGACCGAATAACCCAGCCGCAGACACTGGTGCGTCCAGATATACAGCTCTGTCCCTATCCGGGACGTCAGAGAGGGTCAGCCACAGGTGCCTCTGCGCCACTACTGTCGAAGCCATCCCTCTGCCCAGGGAGAGCGCTGCACAGCGAGACGCACGGAGGATGTAATCTGTGGCGACTCTGACCTCGTTAAGAAGAGGTGCCAAAGGGCTGTCATCAGGAACCAGCGATCCGAGCTCCGCCAGGCACATTGCCTGGTACGTCTGGAGCATGGTGACGGAGCTCATGGCGCGAGCAGTGCCGGCCTGAGCCCGATAAATCTTCTCCAGCTGCGAAGAGAATCTGCAGTGCTTGGACGGCAGAGTTGCGGGGCCGCCGACACCATGGTTATGGGACGGGGCCAGATAAGCAGCCAGAGACGGCTCCATAGGGGTGGGTTAGCTAAGCCAGCCCCTCGGCGCCGTCCAACTCCATGTACTGTCCATAGCCGGGCACAGTGACGCAGGTAGAGAAAGTCTGGGAACATGGGAAGGCAGTTTTTGGCCGTTGAGGGCTCCGGTGGGAGGAAAAGACCCGCGAACCGCGATGGCTTCTGAGCTGGTGGAGGAGAGGGCCAGTCCACCTGCAGCTTCTCAGCAGCGCGGCGAAACAGGGAAAAAAGAGAGGTGTCATCGTGGCCGACCGGCGCAGCAGCGGCGGCACATTGGGCCGACAATGAGCTCTCCTGCTCATTCTCCGACAAACTATGGATGTCCAGGCCGATGTCCAGCATGTCATCGTCTTCCTGGGGAGCGCTGGCGGGCTTCAACCCAGGCTGAAGCCCGTCAGCGCTCCTGCATGGTTCCGGCTCGTCATCGGCTAACCCGTCAACATATTCCATGTGGTCATCCCAACTAATTGCGGGGACATCGACCGGAAAATCCTCGTCTTCGGACTCGGACGAAGCCGGGGCTCCAGACTCGGAAAGGAGAGGGTCATGCCGTGCGACAGCCGAGCGTCCCAGCACTTTTTCCACAAACGTCACCCATCTTTCCAGGGTCGAGCGCCGGAGCTGGCGACAAAACGCACAGGCTTCGGGCTCCGTCAACG
The DNA here is from genome assembly GCF_001858045.2 of Oreochromis niloticus. Lineage (NCBI taxonomy): Eukaryota > Metazoa > Chordata > Actinopteri > Cichliformes > Cichlidae > Oreochromis > Oreochromis niloticus. Next base: position 22,479,744 of record NC_031986.2, read on the forward strand.
CTCTCCTAGCGTGGACGATCCCCAGGCAGACAGGGCAGGCATCGTGCTGGTCGCTGTCGTGCAAACAGAAACCACATCCCTGAGGACAGAGGCGAACAGAAGATTTCTGCTTTGCTCGCTTTGGTTTGGAGTCCATTCCAAAACGCAAAGCAAAACGCTGCACAGGAAAAACTTGAAATTAGCACTCCGCGGGCAGCCTACACACCAAATGGGCGGTGGAGGCTAACACCAACAGGGGCAGTTAAGCTAAGTTCAAGCCGGCAGACAACGGAGCTAACTAGCAGCAGCTAGCTAGCCCAACTCAGCAGAGGTGTTCTCAGCGAGGTGAAGAGCGTAAGAACTGAGGGATGACTGTGATGACAGCGGCTATATGTGCAGGCGGGGCCGTGCGCGTGTCATCACACGTCATCTGCCTTAAAGGCGTGAATAAAGGTTTCTTCAGCCAGGACACGCGAGGGCGTGATATCCCATACTTATGTGTTGTACTGAGTGAATCGACTGAAAGGGAACAGCAAGTGACAGACATTCACTGATACATGCACCCAGTCACGCGAGCTACACTGTTCTAATTCTTAATTATTTGTTTTGATAATTTAGCCATTTTAAAAATGAGCACTTGAAATGACCAAAGCAGTGCAAAAGTCTTCGAGCAACCCGTTGAGTCTGCATATTTTGCTAGGAAAATGGGAAACAGGCCCAATGATTTATTGAAATGTGAAAAAAATAAATGAAAGTACAGCATATAAGGTAAAAACAGAGTCAAAAACAAGCTTGAAAATCAATATTTGGTGTGAGCACCTTTATTCTTCAACAGAGTCTGAACTCTCTTAGGCAGCTTGTCGTGTCTTTAGGTAGTCTTCAGGAATATTTACAGACTGACTTACAGATGGATGTAGAAACTCTTCTATTTCTTGACCTCCCTAATCAGACCTGTTGTCATCGATTTTCAGTCCAGTTCTTGTGTCATTTTTATAGCTCAGCCTTTTCTCCTTGTTTCCCTTCCTTAAGAACGGCTTCTTGACAGCCATCCTTCCACTGAGACCATTTCTAATGAGTCTTCAGTGAACAGTAGATGGATGGATTTATGAAGGACATTATTTTCAGACACTGTCTGCAACTTCTTCTTTAGTCCACCACTTGTACAGTTTCCTCAAATTTTAAGGACACACTGCACACCATGCTGAGATATGCAAAGTTTTTAATAGCTAATAGCTCTTCTGGGATCATCTTGCTTGTGCAAAAATACTATTTTATATCAAACTCATATCTTTGACATTTTCATAGATTGAACTAAAGAGAAGTGAGAACAAATGATATATTTCTGTAATAGACTTCTAGTAACAAAGTGCCCAAAAATACAATTTAAAATTGGTTCTTTGCTAAGTTGTTATGTGTAGACACACCACTGGTTCTTCCCTTGAGTTAGGAGCCTTTTTTATAATTGAATGATTTATAGGTCAGTGTTAAGCAGGTTGAAAAAACTCCAAATATTCGTCTGAAAATGGTCAGGTACAATAACTGGGCAGAAAAAGCGTGAAAAAGAAGACCTTCAGAAAGACCTTCCTTAGAAGCAAAATAGAAAGAAAGAGGTGGCTCAAGACTTTTGGACATTGTTGTATTTTTTTTTTAATTTCATTTTGCCTTCCTTGCGATGGAGTTATTATTTTTTTTTCTTCTTTTTACATCTTTTATCTCCCTTTCTTCTCTTTATTTTATACACTTATGTCCTCTAGTTCTTCTTCTGGCTCTCCCTTTTATTCAGTATCCCCCCTTCCCAGTATCAACCCCAGCTCCCTCCCACCACCCTATGTAAGCCAAGTGGAATAATCACCTGTTATGCTCCCTGACAAAACACCAAAGCTGGTGTGAAGCGCCACCAGAGTGTGAAATCTATCTATCAACCAATCTCATGAGCTCGCTGAGAGAGCTCTGCTTGATACAGTTTGCCACACCATTTATTGAGCCTCAGTGAACTTGTATCATGCCAATGGCAAAGTACACACATTACAACACCCGCATGGAGACACACAGTCAAACAAAATGCTTTCTATTTGTAATCAGCAGCACGGTATCTTGTATCAAAACGTAATTGCCTTCAGAGCTAACATTTTTACATGTTTACGAGTTGCTTAATCATGCTTGTATACTATGGTGATAATAATGCAGTGGAACAGTGTGTATGCTGGCATAATTTGACTTTCTTTATATCCAAAGCAAAAGATCCAGGCAGTGTTCCAAATGCAAATATGCAAACTGGTCCAATTCCCTGTCAGAATTTGTCGTGTATTCAGTGCAGCATGATTCAAAACAGAAAAAGTAATAAAAGTGTTTGGAAAGCTGGAATTAGCACAGATTTTGTATTGTGAATGATGATGATCTCCAATTTAGTTGGGACCAGTTTAGTAACAGGAAGACTGTTATTTCCATCTGGAGCAGCCATAGATGGTTAAAAACATGGATGTAGCTTTCGGGTCAGAAAAACAAAGCCAATGTGGAAATGCCTTAATCTTGCATTTTATCTGTAGGCCACCAGATGGCGATAGTTGTGATTGCAACTATAGAAGTTTATGGAAACAGAGCATTCTGAGTGAACACCTGTAAACACTTTTCTACTGAGTTTATAGGATCATTCACTCAAATCGGGTCATAATGAATAAGACATTAACACAATTCTGTTAATTGGCACTCTCATTGGCTAACAGCTTGCGATTAAAAAGTCATTAGCCAGTGGGTGCAGTTTTATTGTAAGATCCACCCATCATTCTCACATCTGTTTTGTTTTTGCTCTTTTGTTTTGTTTTTTAATCATGATAGTTATGTTTGAAATACTCATCTCAAGGATTCAAGTTGGAAATTCTGAAAACAATGTATGACGTCACATTAGCTACATCCATTTTTTTTTGTATGGTAGTAACCACCAGCTCACCTCGCTGCCCTAGCATGAGGCAGGCATAGCAGCAGTAACACCCCCAGTACAGTAGAAAGCAGGCAACTGTGACAATAGATATTAAGTCAGAAACAGTATGAAAAGGAGGAAGTTGGTTAATGTGGGTTGCAAGTAGGCTTGCAGTGATGCAAGATGTGCTATGGCAACGTAAATAATCCCTGAAATTTGCCAAAAATTACACAGATTATTGGGATGGAAAGCTCAAAGCTGATCACTGATGACACTGTGGACTGAATGTGACTTTGTACCATGCCAGAAAAAAATATACCTGCATTCGCTTTAAATGTAAACTCAGATCTGCACTTGATTGAATAGGACTGCATATAATTCCCTCAACTGAAATTACTGTATATCCAGAGAGCAACACTTTCAGTGCCCTTATTGTGACTGAAGTGTTGGGTATTCACAGCTCTACGGTATCTCTGCACCAAGGACACGATCCGACTCCATGGCAATCTACCAGTGAATTACATAGCGAGTGAAAATGATGAGGTTCGTGGCATATGCCCGCACTAAATATTTACAAAAGCCCCATAACTGATCTGAATGAGCCTTTTGAGAGTGACTTGAGAGGTAACACAATGGGAGAGGAGTGACCTTGCGAGAGAGAGAAAGGCGGCGATTATGTGGTGCGTGAATGTGAAGGCTGTTGAAGGGAATAGGAAGCTAAGACTGAGGGTGGTGGAGGTGGGGATGGGTGGTGGTGGGGGAGTGGGTCATCACTCTGCAGTCTGCCTATGGAGACAGAAGATGGGAGAGAAGGATGAGGGAGGAAAAAGAGAGGGGAAAGACATGGATGGCATACCACCCTCCTCCCTTCCCTTCTTCCCTCCAACAATCTCCCAGGACTGCGGATGTGAAGTTTCTGCACAAACACAGCTAAAACTGTGCTGAAACCACTCTGCGGTCACTTATCATAACTGGTCCACAGCCAGGCATTTTAACTAGTATTACGCAGGCCCACATAAGAAGAGGCACAGCGTTCTGGCATAGAAGGCAGCTTATTTCGGGCTTTTTTCCATCTTTCATTCAGATATCCTCAAGTGGATTCGACTCTAGAGACCGCCGATATGCTTGGTTTTCCAGTAAGGGAGTGTGTCAGGTATGAGTGTGTGGGTTTTTTTGTTGTTTTTTGTTTTTTTGGAGGCTGGGTTAAACATTTTTTTCATGGCTATCTGTGGATCGCATCAGGGGATCACATCAAGTAAGAGCACTGTGACAAGTGTAATTCTGAGAGGTGTGCGTGCCTGTTGTGTGTCTTTGTTCAGCGTGTGTGGCTGTCAAAGATATGGACAGGCACACTTGTTCTTTTATGAGTGGACCTGGTAGAGCTCCGCTGGGATCCGATGTCAAAATAAGAGGAAAGAAAGGAGAGGAGAAGAGAGGAGGCCAATACCAAGACCTCACCCGGAGACTGACACTGCCTTTATTTTATCCCATTTATTTATTTATTTACTTGACTGGTATGCAAATTTAACCTTAACTTTTGAAATGTTAGTCAAGAAAACGCCTGATTACCTTCCACACAAAAGCATGCCTCTAAGGACGCTTGATAGACAAAACTATTTAGAAATAATCACCAGCTGAAGCGTCACTGAAGCACACAAACAGGCTGTCAGATCTTATGACAATGAATATTTGACTGGGGATGTCTCAAATATTAATTTCTGGGCTCAGAACTTTGTTAGTAATCAACAGTGAATATTCAAACATCCAAATTCTAGAATTAAAACCAAACAAATGCCTATCCCAATGGTCGATTATTTGGGTACAGCTCCATCTCAGCTAATAAAAGTCACATTTTAGGCGATTAAAGAGTAAAAGACAAATTAATATTCAAATATGGACATTAATGGTCCCATTATTTATACAGTGTTACATAAAACCACATTTTAAGAAAGGCAAAGTCCAAAGATAGTGTTACATTAGGGAAACAGAAAGGTCTGTGCTGGTGGCAGAGAGCTACATTCACAGACTGCATATAACAAAAGGGCGTAGACTCTGGATGTGAGAAGTGGAGCCAATGCACGAATGCACTTTTTTTTCCCAAATGGCTTTCAGGAAGCCTCATTAAACAATTTCCTATTGAGTTTTTGACCTCAGTTGAAAAATGTGAGTCTTACTGAATATAAAATTAGGTTTATTTTTTAAAATTATGACCTATTTTAAACAAAAAAAAGACAATAAAACTGGGCATGTTAGAGTTTCAAGACTGGATGAATATACCCGCCATGAGTAATTGCTTATATTCATCACCACTGGGCATGTACTTAATATATCACCAGTTACTGGACTGATGGTGGCTGACTGGTAAATTTGAACATTTCAGCATATCTATAGTTTCAGGGCTGTCTTTTATTTTTCTTAGATGGCGGATGGAAATAGTCAAAATCATTTAGAAACAGGGCGAAAGTTTCCAACACAGCTGCAGATGGTTAGGTTAAAGTTCAAGCAACACTTGCAGCACGAAGAGCTGCTTTAATATTGGTTGTCTTAACCTTGACCTCAATGAAGGCCACCAGATGTGATGGACAGCCAATAAAGTTGTTCTTTATACTGCATGTGTTTCTGGAGCTTCTTCAGAGTAATGGCCAACAAGTTAAGGCTAAAGTTTTCCAGAAAATTAACAATGAGTAACATTAGGAACCCACTCGCTGATTAATAGGGAGAGTTGCGTCAACTATGGCATTCGGCAAAAAATCTTAGACAAATCAAACATGCAGATTAAATAAAAGATTTCCAAGCTCGATCAGACGGGGCCAACTGTTGTTCTGTTTGACGAAGACAAAGGACGAACGAAATAAAGCAGGCACGCTTGAAGGCAGCAAGAAGGAAAGGCTTGTAGGCACTAAGATTTATAGATGTAGTGAAAGAGGACATGCAGAGGGTTTGTGCGTCAGAAGAGGATGTGAGATGGAAGAAGATAATGCAAATGGTGGCAGATGATCCAAAAGAAGGGCCACATCAGACTTTGGTAGACAGTCTCAAGTTTCATTAATACTTGTTTTGTGTCAACGCAACAGTCCAATTATTTGGGAAAAATGTTACACTCATAACGGGTTCGCCTCAACTGTCTCTGGAATCACTCAGTCCATTTGTCAATTGAATGCCAAAGTTTCACCCTCATCAAGCTTCAAGTTTTTGGACTTCCCACCTAGAGAGCTGCAATCCAACCAACAGTAGTTATGCTGTAAATACTTAACTGTGGTCACATTTAATTTGGTTCATTCAATCATAAAAGTTATACTGCAAAAACATTTAGGAGAAACCTTTGCACAACAGCCTGACTGATCCAACTAAGAGATTTAAAGAAAAATAAGTTGAAAATAACATTTTAGTAGGCGAATCCAAAAAAGTCACAAAAATATACAGGGCCTTAAGTGCAACCTAGGTAAAAAAAAAAAGAAACAATTCACCATTGTCATACACACATACACACCCTCAATGCCAGAGGCACCATCATTGTGTCTCTTACCCCTGGAAAGTTGATTTAAGGGGTCTATCTTAGCTCGGTGCGGGCCCACTTCAGCACATTGGTCAACCGAGGGCCAAAAGTTCACTGCCGTCAGCTCTTAACTTATGGCTTACGTTTTTACAGCCTTTCAGGGTAAAATGGAGGAATCGTCTGTCTGCGAGACAGCAACGGGAGACTCATCAGCCATTCCGCACATGCCCTCTCTGTCTCTCTGCCATGGGAGCCTTACATTAGGAGAGAATGAGCATAGTAAAAGATTTCCACCTCCGTATTACTTTTCTCCCCTTTTTTACTTCATCTCCCTTGTTCTTTTTCCACCATCTCTCGCCCTCCTACCTCAATTCTTTATTATCCTTCGGGGGGGCTGGCACTTTAATTCCACCACTTCCCCTCTTTGACTTTGAATTAATGTACATCACGCTGAAACTGGCAAAGACAGGAAGTATATTTCCCCAGCTCTGAACTCTGTTTCCCTTGATTTCTGTGAGGCTGCCGAGTGGCAGAACATGTGAGCTTGCTCCTTGATGTGTTTGATTTCTAGACATGGCTTGAAGTAGCTGTGTCACAGGGGACATCTCTTATATTTTACATGGTAGCTAGGGGGTAACATACTGCGAAAACACCACTTATGTGTCTGGTTTTGAAACTCTGTGAAGGGTCAGTACGGACTCAAAGAGAATTGGCAAAGAGCTGCTCAAAAAAACTGTTGACATACACTTTCTTCGCTTGATACAGTTATGTTTGAGATGTTTTTTGCCAAAAGTGCTCAAGCCAAAGCAAACAGAATTTTTATTTTTTATATTTTTAAGGAATTGATGCAAATTTTAGCAATTCAAGTACCAGTGAGAGGTGTCTGCAGGAGCGGTGCTACATCCAGAAAGCAGATTTAGTTTCTCATGAGAATTAATTCTATTCCACCTGACATCTATCTCTGATAAGAACTAAACCTTCACCATACTGTGTTGCTTGCATATTTATCAATGAATTATTAAGATGAGTGACATTAACTTTCATAAACATCAAATTCCCGTGAAAAAGGAAAGCAAGCTATTCCATGATACATGCAGATAGATGGGAACATAAAAACCACTGTATACAAATGGCTGAAATGGCACAAAAGATGACAAAAACCCCAAGAGAATTTCAGATTAAAGAGAAAACATAGCTACAGCCTTTAAATCTGGACCACAAACCACTCGACGCTTTAAGATCTCTGCTTGTACACTCCACAGAGGGGGCTCCCACAGAGATAGAGAGAGCAAGGATGAAGTGATAAATGACAAGAGCTGAAAGAAATCAGAGATTTGAAAAGACTTTGGATGACAGACTGCATGAATATCGGATCAAAGTGGGCAAAGGCAGGGGAAGGAGCCAAAAATCAGTAAATGACCAAGGAAAGGTCAAGACCACAGAGGCTATCTGTATCTGACGCCAAAGATGTACCAGCACCACCAATCTATGAGCACCTTTCATCAGGCTAAAAGTAGGAACCCAAACAAAGAACCCTTTCTTTTGTCAAACCATAGCACGTTTATCACGAGACTGAAAAACCTACACAAAATGTATCTTCAACCCCATCTTTTACCACATTGAAGGTATATCCATAAAATCTAGCGATGGGTCAACTCCTGCACCCTTATTCTCAGATATTTGGCTTGTGCAACTGAACTGAATGACAATGTTTTTCTATGTGCATTAAAAAAACCCAATTTTGACTGGTTTGACAGTAATATTCCCAGTAATCTCAAAGGTAGATTAAAAACTTGGATGAATTCACTCTAGCTGTGAAGTTAAAATAATCCCTTTAGTGAAAGGACTAATTTAGTCCGACATCCTCAACAATCATCTGTATATTAGCTTGTTAATCAAAATGTCTTGTTAAGAACTTTCTTGGTAAAATGTCCCGTACAAGTAACTTCTCCAAAGACATCTTAACCTCGCACCAAAGTGTAAAGATCTACCTTTGAATGCAACTGCATCTTCAGTTTCACTGGCAAAGAGCAGGAGTGTATAAAAATGCTATCTCACCATCCTGAGATGCACCTAAAGGATAGACTTGAAATCAATTTTCTCCTTTTGGCCCTTTTTGATATCCTTCCTCCTAGGCTGCATCCTGTGTCTGCTCCTCTGAACCATTTCTGAAGCACTGAAGTTCAGTCTGGATTTTGAAGTTTGGGGCGAAGCCGTCTAAAATATTTCAGACTACTTTTCTTTTTTTTTGTGATAAAGAGAGGGGGCACTATTGGGTTTCTGTTTTGAAATAGCAAATCCAGTGACCTTTGCAGTTCAGTCCATATTAATAAATGCTTCCAGCTATCTTCCACAGCAAAAGAGAAGAGGAAAGACATTTCATAAATACACAGCAACAGTGCCATTTTACTTTTGAAAGTGTTCAAACTCTCTAAAGTGATCATGTATATATGTAATTTTGAACTACATTTAAGTTCTGTTAGGATTGAAAACGTTTGAAAGCAAATCTTTTTTTATGAATCTGCTGCTCAGCTGTTGGGTTTTATCATGAAGAGACCTGGGGCGAAATAAAATTTAAAGGAGAAAAGAGGTTACTGGAATTAGCCATCATGTTAGCATGCACAAAGTACTGACTAGCCTGCAGCTAACCTCATAAATAAAATTTAAAGAGTTACAATTAACACAGTAAAGCATGACAGTATTACAAGCGCTGAAGAGTGTACTTAAAGCTGAAATTAGCATGCTAAAATGCTCAAATACTGATGCGTTGGCCCAATGTTTAGCATGTCTAGCATGTCACCATGCTAGCATGCTAAACAATTTTTCAAATTAGCATTTAAGTCAGGACAGCTGAGCCTGACAGCGCTGTCAGATCTGACGATCCGACTGGCAGACCACTATTAAACGCAGGACAGTATCGTAAACAATGTCTCAACTGTGTAAGTAAGATTATAAAGTTGTAATCTTAACAACAGCAGTTTACAGTGCTTGAGGGACTACACTCTTTATAGCGGTAAGCCTAGAGGCAAAACTACAACACAAAGTGCACTCATACCCAGTACAGAAAGCAAAACAGAAGAAGTCACTCAAGCATGAGGTCTGTTCGTCTGCCAAAAGCTCATAGTTGTTTCATTTTCCATCCATAAACCAGAGAGCAGCATAGTGATTTTCAAAGAGTGGTGGTAAAGTCAGTATATGAATTAAATATTCTGTTCAGCTATTCTCTCAGTTTCGACTACACAGCATGCTGCTGTTTACAGATTTTTTTTTTCTAAGTCAACATGCTAGCTTGGCCCGGCTTGAACTCCCTTCTTGAATTTTTAAACGCTAACTAATACTTATAAGGTGAAATCAAACAGTTACGTTCTTAAATAGTGTTGAAATTCATGCAGCACAATCTTCTGCTGAATCTTACTCCTGAAGCCTTCATTTGGCGATTCCTTACAAATTTAAAGGCTCAGTGTGAGATAGAAGAATCTGACTGAAAAACCTGACTTTGACAGCAACTTAGAGCCTCATTAATTCCGCAAATGGTGCAGTGAACATCCACCTTTCAAAAGAAATATGGAAGCGGCTGTCACTGCTGAGGACTTGACACTTGCCGGTGTGATCTTTGCTGTTACGGAGTACAATGAACCTCAGATCAAAAGAGATCGAAGAGAAGCAAATGGGTTTAATAGGGTATTGATGCCGGCCTGCGTGTAACCCCGGCCACTTTGACTGCAACATCAGGAGGGCCAGACAAGGCCGCCGCCTAATGCCGCATAGCTAATCACCTCGAAATCAACCGCAGCGCAGCTGTGTTTGTCATTTCATGCAAGAAAGAGGAAAAAAGGGAAACAAAACCCGCGTGGGTGTGAGTGTGTGCATGCAAACATCTATCGATTCAAAGAGCTCCGTAATTAGACAAAAATGAAAAGCAGCAGCAAGGTTCAGATGTTTGGCAGGTATTAATTAATTGTTGACGGAAACACGGCGAGGACGGGGGTCAATTCGTTTCCTCGCTCTTATCTTCGCCGCGCAGAAAGGTGCTTGTAATTGTCATGTAAAGTGTATGTTTTTGACTGGCATGCGATCAGCTCATTGTAGGAATGACTGCCGTTTGAAAAATGTTTGGCAGGGAGGAAAAAAAAATGTTCTCAGAGGGAAACAAGTTCTGTTGGGACAATTAGCAGGTTTGCCACTAATCTGTCAGAATTATGACAGTTGATGTTTCTTGGCTTGGGTTTTTCACGGTGTGGCGTCAAAATGACGAATCTAGACATGAACTGAAAATGTCAGCTGTGGCAGTGGTGGAATCAGATCACTTCACTACAGCAAAAGCAGCGAAACAACAAATTCGAATCACAAAAAAGGAGGTAAAAGTACAGAAGTATCCTCAACTAATATGTGGCTTCGATTATCAAAGATTAGAGTAGATTAGATTTAACTGCATTGTCACAGTGCAAGTTATAAGTATCAACGAAATGCTTACGAGCATTGATAAATTATGGCTACGTCTAATTCCAGTAGGTTGTGTACACACAGATATATAATGATATGATAGGCCTGAACAAGGTGCAAAATACACCATGGGTGTCAAACATAAGGCAAGAGGGCCAGAATCAGCCTTACATGTGTAAATGGGCGATAGAAATGAGAGTATCACTGGTCTGACCAATTTAAGATCCCTGATATACACAATTTTACATTTTTTTTTTAAGTTTAACATTTTGAAAGTGTACTTTGAACAAATTTAGGTAGTTTAATCCAACCTGGTATGGGTCAATCCCCCTCAATAATGTCAAAAACTAAATAAAGACTGAACAGGAAGACAGAATCAGGAACAGTGAAAGTTAAAATCAGCCCAGAAATTCACAGTTGATGCGTCACTATATAACAGTGCTGTTTGAGTGCCCTGTAAGAAAGTATCCCATCTGTACTCTGTCGTCATTATATTGTATTTTTCAGTATTTGATTTTTTTTTTAAAAACACTTAAAACACTGTGATAAACATTTCTTATGCAAAACTGTAATCAAGATGTTAAACAGTGTTCTCTATTATATCTGCTGCTCTTTTGTCTGGTAAGTCTTTGGGTTTCAGTAGGAATGCATCCATGGATTAGCATACCTGTTTTTAGCCTCTTGTAGGCCAGTTACGACACACACACACACACACACACATTTAAAAGCTCAGTGTGCTAAAGTGAAAAATAACTCCCTCACAGTCAACAAAATCTGCAAAGCTTGTGTCTTTTTTGGTACTGTAACTTGTAACTTTCACTGCTAGACAAGCTAACCTAATTTGACTGCACTAAAAAGCCTTCCCTTGACATGCATTGTGTAAAAGCATGAACTTTAGAAAAGTGCATATGCTGCAGAGCCACTCAAAATTTGGGATATTTTCAACATGTGGGACAGAAGAAAAAGAGAGATGTCTGGTCAGCCTTCTCAGGATGATCACTTCCTCTCTTTAGGATATACACAGCGATGTGCACATCCAAGAGCGCTCTACAAATGAGCAACTGTTACACCCTCTCCCTGTCTCGTTCCTCCGTTTTCTAACTCTCACTCTGCAAAAAAAAAATTGTTGGATGTTGATTCCACAGAGCTTTAATCCCAATGAATAACCCACGGTGTTCCATGAATAATGGCACAAACCAGATTTACCATATGATGCTCATGCATAATGAGGATGAATCACGGTAAGTAAGCCATACATTACTCATGACTGCAGGGCCTTTCTGAAGCCACATTGGTAAGCATGGAAGGAGGATTCTTGGCTTACCTAGAGGAGAGAAGAGAGAGGGAAAAAAAGAGAGATCATGATGTCAGCGTCGTAGTATTCATAATTAAAATGCCTCGCGGGGTGAAACGAGCAGACGGTACTGCGGCATGAGGTGCAAACGCAGGCTAGCTCTCAAATTTGTTAGCCAACCTGTGGCTGTTCTGCTTCTTTTCTCCACAACTGTTGCAGAAAGCAAATCATATCCATCGGAGGGAAAACTTTCCAGACTGTTTTTCTTGTTTGTTTTACATTTTAATAGCTCTTGAAGTTGGCTGTGTACAAAACATCCAAGTCTCCCGCGTTAAATAGCAGCATTTCAAAAGGAGCCTTGTGTTGACAGTCCCCTCCTGTCACAGGGGTGATTTGTTTCAGGTAAAAGCAATTTTCTTTTTTTCTTTCTTTTAAAAAAACAAATCTGTTAGTTTGGAGATACAGCGCAGCGTGCAGATAGCGGGATCACCATCACACTTGGAGCATTTACACGGGGTTGACACACACAAACACACACACTCCCTCAAAGCTCTAGATATCTGCGGAAGGAAAAAAAAATAGGCCAGTAAAGTAAATAAGCCACTCTGATCTTTATTTCAAAGGAAGACATATGATGTTTATCGCAATAAAGCGAATTCAGAGAAATGTGTCAAAAATCCACCGCACAGTCGAATGCGAGACGGGAGGCAGGCTAAAGTGAGAGAGAGAGAGAGGGAGACGGGAAGCAGGGGAGGGCAGCGAATGAAAAGAATGACACCGCAGGAGCAGGGGCGCCTCGGGCTTCTTGCCGTACACTCATTGATTTCTCATTAGCAAATTCAGGCCTCGATTTCATCAGCCCGGGCAAAGAAAGACAACTAACCAAAGCGTGGCAGGTACTTTGGTCTTATTTCCACCCAAAGGGCAAATTTCCACTTCACTTTAGCTGGAGAAGAAGGGCTGGATTCAGTCATAGAGGCTCTGAATCGTCTCTGGACTTCAACCAACCAGGCTGTCCAGCATAAACCAGGATTTCCTGGAGCATAGTTTTCTAGTGAGACCTATGCTTCATTAGCAAAAGCTATTAGGCATTCTTCCTGCATCTAAAGACGCTAGTGAAGGGACCCTGGGAGATACAGGATATTGGACATATCCCATTTCGCTGATCCTCCTTCTGAAAACTAGAGAAAAAAAAATATGCTGGTCAGTTGGTACCGCTTATTGTCTGGTAAGGTGTAATCATTTCAGAGTGCGCACAGCTCCCAATTTAGGCGGTAATGTGAACTAAATGGTTGGTTAGGTGTATCTTTTTCAGCAAATTAGACAGGACAACTGTAGTGAGTGTAGTCAGGCACTTCATTTCCGAAAATATACAGAGCCCTCATTAGATGGCACTGTGTACCCTGCAGCCACTCAGGAGGAAAAAGCTGGGGAAAATGTGTTCTTTTTTTAGTTTGCACTTTATGAGAATAAAGATTGGCTTTATCTGTCAAATATAATATGAAGGGAAGAAAAACTGCGGTATGTGTGGGCATGCTAAAAAGAATATTGTGTTTTATTGCTGCTGGAGTCAGACAAGAGAGGCATTGCTTCTGATGTATCAGGCAGAAGATCAGGCGGATTGTTGCTGGATAGGTTTTCATATCTGTAACATCAATGTGCTGGATGACAATGAAAGAGAGTGCGTGTGACTGAAAGAGACAACAAGAAAGAAGGAAGACCTGTGTCTTTTTCACCGCCTGATAAGTGACGAGAGATGAAAGAGGCTGCGATTGATCGTATCAACATATAAAGAGGTCCACCTCTGGTGTTATTTTAACAGACAGACATGCAATCCCTCTACACTTTCGGCATTTATTAGACAGGGTGCAGACAGAGCCCCTATCTTTTCACATCTCTCTCTCTCTCACACACACACACACCGTGCTTTTGCTGCCTCGAATTAACTCAGTTTCCCAAACAAAATAAGTGCGGAGGCAGGAATAACCACATCTGGGAGTGGTGCACTCAGCATCGATCAGAGACAGCCGGCCTGAGAATTATGACGCGGACGCGTCGGGGAACAGGCAACCGAGCAGCTGCCAAGTGCCACAGCGGCGGGGACTGAGAAAAGGCACGAATGCAGAAATGAGACAATACAAATCAAAGGTTTGGTCAGGATTGTACTGTGGAGGGCTACATGATCTTTATCTGTCATTTAAGTTTTAAGATTTACATCTAACATGGTAAGAAATTAGCCAATATGAAAGATATAATAGCTATAAGCAAGACTTTTTGTGATTTAAACTCTTGTGATGTAAACTGCAGTGCTGAATAGTATGAATGAATGATGTCACCCATGGCCTGTTTTGAAGCCTCGGGATGAGCATTTCCACCATTGCCATCTTGGTTGCAAAAACACAGATCTGAGTATGAAACAGCATCCTCATTGGCTAATCACTTGTCAATCAGAAGCTTTTAGCCAATGATGGTGCAGTTTCGTAGCATGAAAAATCCTCTATTTTGAACCATACTATGATATAGCAGAAGATGATGGATGGAAATGAGTGACAGAGCTCATAAGTGATCCCACAGGTAAAGAGTTAAAGCTCTTTTTCTCCCATCGACTTCTACAGTATAGGACTGGAAGTCTTTTTGAAACCACAGCTTTCTTTCAGGTAGAATCCAGGTATAAAGCACTTCCATGTTAGCTGCATCCATGAGATATAATGTCTACACGTTATACACAGATGCAAATTATTTGAGTAGCTGATGTATATACAGGAAGACTATGAAAGGTAGCCACTAGCTAGCTTAACGACACTGCTAGCTGTCTTTTAAAGACTATTGTTGTTGTTTGTTAGCCTGCTAATGCTATGGGTTACTGTTTATTAGCTCATTGTTTACGTCCTTTAGGAGTTAGTAAAAGTAAAACCATACAATATCAGGACTGGTCAATGCCAAGTCCTCTGTTTTTGTTTCCAACTAATTTCTGAGCTTACATGCTATCCCAGTGACGCGAAGTGCAAACACTGGGTTACTACTGTGTCCTCCTGGCCTTTCTGTGTGGAGTTTACATATTCTCACTGTGCCAGCTTGGGTTCTCTCCGGGTACTCGTGCTTCCTCTCAGAATCCAAAAACATGCATGTTATGTTAGCTGAAGATCCTAAATTGGCCTCACGTGGCGGCCTGTCTATAGGTGCCCCAGCCTCTCGATTTATGACAGCTAGGACAGGCTCTAGCCACACCCTAACCCAGAATAATTTTTTAAAAAATGGACAAATTGACAGATGGCTAATTTAATCGATGGATATAATGACAGTACTAGAACTCTTTCATGGAAAAATAAATCAAAACCTGAAAACAATAGTGGGACTTTTCACTCCTTTTTTTCTCCCCAAAGCAAACTCCTAATCATGTGTCCTTCAGTCAACAACTGCCTCTGCTGTTGATGTGGGGTGTTGGAGAGAACAGCAGGGTGAAAGACTCTTTTGATCACAAGATGCAATCTCTTTCTTATTCCTCTTTTTCCCCCCAAACACATGAAGCTCAAGCTGCACCGATCGTGACTGCGCACCGAGGCAGTGGATGAAGAGCAGAGTTAGGGGTAAGTGGGTATGCATGTGTGTGTGTGTGCATGTGTACAGGGGGGTGGAAGGATGTGTCAATCTTCATTAACTCGGGCTCCCAAGGATGCGGAGGGGATTAGTGACCGACTGCATTCGAGTGCGGCAGAATTATATTCTTTGTAGAAGCACAAATACATAAATAATTAAACAAAATTACTGTTTTCAGTGTTCGCAGCACACCTTTTTGGACACAACATATATATTTTTTACACAATACTGCTCACGCAAGTGGAAGAGGGCCAGAAGTGAGCTTCCTCTAACCAAGTGTCACGCAGCTGAAAGTTTACCTCAGTCAGGGAATAGCTGGCGAGGCGCAGTCATAAAATAAAAATGATGTTGTCTTCAGAACCCACAGTGTTTGTTTTCCTCAAATTGTGAAGCAGCTATGGAGTGAATAAGAAGGTAATGTTTACCTCAGACTGGGGAACTGAAGAAAATAATATACCACCTATCATTCTTTCATCAGTAACCCACCGGCCTATAACTGGCAAATGAAAAATAAGTAACGGCTCCTGTAACAATGTGACAGCAGATGTTCATCTTAAAATGTTGCTTAAAGATTTTTTTTTCTGTTTGTTTCTTTGGATGCTGACGAGTTGTTTTTTTTGGAGCGAGAAGTTTTATTTCCTTTCCTTTTCTTGATAAATTCCCTCCTTTTTGTCTCCTTTTTGTCCCTGAATGCATCCCAGCAGGGATTCGAGAACACACCCTTGCCCTACAAACCCCCCGAAGAGGAATCATGAATTTGTGAAACAGCATGTGCAGACGTCTGTGTGAAGCGTAAGCAACATCCGCCACCCTGCACCGGAGGAGAAATGCCCTCCAAGCATAATTGCTATGGATCTCCCCGCTGCATAAACAGCGTTATCACAGTTTGTCTAATTGTGAAAGCTGTGATCAGCATAAAGGAAGGGTGAGCCTGTGTGTGTGTGTGTGTGTGTGTGTGTGTGTGTGTGTGTGTGTGTGTGTGTGTGTGTGTGTGTGTGTGTGTGTTTACAGGAGTGGAAAGAGCTGTTCTCCCTTTTCTTCCCTTCATCTTAGTCTCTTTATCATCATAAAAGTCATTAGCATAAAGGTCGAATTTGTTTAAACAGTGAAAATGGGCTTGGATAAGGTTCCACATGGATGAAGAAACATCTACAGAAGTCCGACTAAACATGTTAGTTAGTCGCTGTCACTGGTGTGGAGAAGCATATGTGCTGTAAGGCTGAGCGCCTCCAGAAATCAAAGGTTTACAAATGCATTGAAAGAGTGAGAAAGACAGGCAGGAAGAAGATGCATCATCCTCCGCGATTCATTAAAATCAGACTGGTGGCGTAACAACAATACATTTTGCATTCTCCAGCTTCACGCCTCAGTCATACTAGAGTAAAAATAAGACAGCAATCTTCTGGTGACTAGGAAAATCCCCATGTTTGCACAGAATTTTTTCACATTTGATTACAAGAGGTTGAAATGACCAACTGGTCACCCAAAGTCTGAGCATGCAACACCCTTAATCACTTTCAATCAAACGACGATGGCCCAGGTCGCCTTGTGGGAGGCAACCTGACTCCAAACAGCTCTCGTCTGATTCAGGCCGACTGCAATCACTCTCAGACAGACCAGCAAAGGTCTGCAAATAACTATAGTCTGTTTTATGAACACAGACAGATTGCTAATATGTTGAAATCAACTTGTCTGCGTTCTAGGAGACTTGTCTGAACTGACTGTATCCTGATTAAATTCCCATATAAAAGCAATCTCTGATGTTCTAGCTGGACTCTGAATATAAATAGTTAATTCTAGCAGATTGCAAGAAATGATTATCTTCACAATTGTAAACTGATGGCAGACTGATTGGAGCTTATTGCAGTTTTTTTGAAGATGAAAACTGACTGCAAGTTGTTGCAGACATGGTTCCCATCTATTGTTTCAGCGGCTGCAAGATTATTGCACACCAATAATTGTGGTATTGCCCATGTCTTGAGCCACCATTTTCACTAGTATAACTGTGGCATTAATTAGAGTGCCCTTCTTGGGTCAGAGGATAATTATGACCAAAAGTAAATGGATTTCTTGAGTTTATGGCCAACTGAATCCAATCCAATCCAAGCAGTTGTGCACAGCATAAATCAGTCAGAATTTCAATCAAGTATTGATATCACTCTTAAAAATCCTGTATCAGCCAGACTGCACAGTTTTTATTGACCCCTCCATCCACCCTGTCCTCCTCCAATATCTAACGATGTCATATGTTCCAACACAGGGTTTTGTGACCTGAACAGACCTGTTTTAATGGGGCATTTACAAAAATAAATAAATAAAAAAAGTCCATGCACAGAATTGATTCCATCAAATTTCAATGCCTTTGCATTAGTACAGCATCAGTTTACATAAGCACTCATTCAAGTGCACTTCATGCTGCAATAAAAAACTCTACATTATGGGTGGGGGAACTCCAGGCCTCAAAGGCCGGTGTCCTGCAGGTTTTAGATGTCCCCTTGAACCAATACAGCTGATTTAAATGGCTAAATTACCTCCTCAGTGAGGTTCTCCAGAGGCCTGGTAATGAACTAATCACTTGATTCAGGTGTGTTGACCCAGGGTGAGATCTAAAACCTGCAGGACATTGGCCCTTGAGGCCTGGAGTTCCCACCCCTGCTCTACAACAAACAAATAAAAGCCAAAGATCCGGAAGTAGTCCATGACAAAGAATTCCCAACAGTAGAGGGTTAACAGACACTTCCAAAATCTGTAAACCCCCACGGCAAGCCCTTACCTACTAAGCTTCTGGGGTTAATGGCCAATTTTGCGGGGTTTTCAGTGTGACTGCAGCATAATCAGGCCATCACTTCTTGCTCTGACTGTTGGTCAATGTTAAAAAATACAGAGACAAATATAAAAAGAAGCTAAACTTTCATATGACTGGTGGTTGTTGCTGTCCACATGCAACCAACATCTGTTTTATTTTGATTGCTGCTAAATTAACACCCATGCTTTTTGGAGTTCTCCACAAAGTTTTCTGTATGTAAATCATCTTATATTTCCACAACAACGACGGGGTTTGTTTGTGTTACAGGTGTAGACCTGTATGAAAAATGATGACATTATCCATCCCCATTCTTCTATAATCAAAGCACACCAGGGATCCAAGATCACCTTCACACTTCATGGCCAGCACTTAACACTCGCACATTGCACCTCTCACCATAAAGGGTACATGTCAGCTTTGCTTCCCTGTGGAAATCAGATTTACCTAAAATTTAGTACAAAACGCAACACAAACCAAATGGAGATCATTTCCAGCTGGGATGCCTCAGGTGAAGAAAAGTAATTGCCTATTCATCTCACCTCCTTACTCGCCTCTTCATTGCACTACACTTTCCCCTTTTCATTCTGTCACATGTCCAACTGACAGACCTCTCTCGACTTGACTTCTCATTTCTCCAGCTTTTTGCCCCCGCGGTTAAAAGAGCCAAGCTACGCTGAAGCAAAATCCACTGTGGCCTTATAGACACGAGACATAAAGATGACGATGGTCAAGTTGGGCATCGAGCTGGTGTGGATGCAGAGCTGTTGCCGTGTAAGTGTAGAAAACATACTGAGCTGATGCAAGAGGAGTTATGTACATCCTGTAAAAATGTCTATGATAAATAAAGTGATTCATCTCTCCAATAGAAAGACACCACAGCACATAACTGATCGCCCATGGTCAGCCTTGTAAACGCAGGTGGGGGGTTGGGTACGGTGAAGGTGCCCTTGAGAGATCAGTGCGTGCGCGTGTTTGTGTGTGTTCGGCGAGTGCGTGGCGAAGTGAAGGGAGGTTTGATGTCTCCCACACATAAACCATGATTAACACAGTTGGGTTTCAAAGATCTGTGCGCCGCCAAGAAATAGAGCTTAACTGAACTCGTGCACACACACATTCAGAAGCTCAGGATGACAGACAGAGGGAAAAAGAAAAAGGGCGGCTAAATTACCGCTCCGCGGCCGTGCTACGTGTCTTTAAATATGCCACATTACAAGTCATTACGCTCTATTCATTCGCTCTCTTCAGACAATAGCTCTCACTTCAAAACAATTAGAGTGCAACGGCACAAACCCTCGATGAAAGTGGCGCAGTTAGTTAAAAAGGATTGAAAATGATACAAATGATTAATGTGGAGACTTTGGGGGGGAGCCGCACTTTTTTTTTTTTTTAGAAAGGCAATTGACCCCCGCCAACCCCACCCACCGCCGCCACCCACACACGAGCACCCACGCTTGTGTGATTGAACCACAGCGTAATCTGTCATTCAACGTCGGGCCACTGCCAGGATTTCATTACAATAGGAACTAATGTGAGAAAAGCAATTATTCCACTCCCATAATGCACTACTTCAGCACAACGGTGACCTTTCCATCTGTGATTGTTCATTTTCAAAAAGTGTTCTCCGCAGTGAATATACATGAATATCAACACTCCGAGGACAGAATATTTAATCTCACCTCTCGCCTTTTCTGTGTGGGAGAAGGTAACAAAACTAATCTAAGTTCCTCTAAAATCACAAGCACGCAGTCAGCCGCAGTTAGCGCCCCTCAGTGCTGCATGACATGCTGTTAATTATCAACTTATTTAGTTTCCTTGGACAGTCGTAGAGTTAAGTTACATAGTCGTAGATCAGATATCAAAATTAGAACCTCCGTGGTTTTAAAATGTCTAATTTGGTGGATGAACGCAAGCACTGGGCGTTTAAATGCATAATGAATAATAGAAGCGTTCTTACAAAGCTTTGCGTTTTATGGATTTTGAATTAAATCTTAATAAGAACATTTGAATTTCCAAAACATCAATCATCAAACTGAACCTAAGAGGAGAAAGTCATTACAAACTAGAGCTTCATATTTCCAATTAGTCGGGAGAAACAACTCTTGTTAAAAGAAAAAACATTGATTAATTAAGTGACTCTGGGACCTGGAACGACAACACCGGAGTCAGAAGATTGGGGAAACAGGCCCTTTTTAAAAAAAAAAAAAAATAGAAATTACTATGAAATCAATGGAGCTTTTTAAAAATCAATTTTCACAATATTTTTTGGAGCATAAAGTAATTTTTCTTAATGATTAGATTAGTTTTTTTTTTCCTGACTGTCATGCCAACAACCTAAACATTATTAACAGACCATACTTTCCTCCAGGAGCTGGTGTGTGCAACCTGATATGGCTTCTGCCCACTGGTGGATCATTTGTGCACTGCTATATGCAAAAAAGGCTGCCTATATGTAATGACTTGATAGGTTTTGCTATTGAAATTCATATAAGCATATTATTCATGCATAGCAACCACCTAGCAATGGGTTTAAATGACCCATTTTTAGGATATTGAACATCATCTACCATTCCTATATGTTTTTCCTCAACGTGATCAAGTGTATACGTTTGTCAAGAACACACAACTTGGGTATCTACAAGTTGTATTTTTTAATTGTAATTTAGTGAAATGTTTTATTTTTTGTTCTTTTAAGAAAAAGAAGTATGTTTTGTATTGAATCCATTTCTTCATGGGTGACTCACTAAAAATGTACTCTTAATCCGACCTCACTATTGCCGCCAACTAACTGGGGTGAGATTGCTGTGGGATTCTTCATCTGCCCTCACTGTAAAATAGCAGTAACCTACAACATATACAGTGTTCGCATCTCCTGGGAAATTATCAATGCATGTTTGAAATTGAGCAAACATTTTTTTCTCTTTGCTGGCTTGAAACCCTTAAAAAACACTTTATTTGTAATGTAAAACATTTAATGCCTTTATTTTTTTTTAAAAAACCCTACATTTTATTTATTAATGGGACACCATTCAAAAGTGAGTATTGCAAAGTATCCAAGTTTTATTCACAAGGGCAGTCAAACACTTTGTGTTTAACTTTTAACCAGGCGCTGCAATGTGCTGAGACAACCGCCTCAGAGAAAGCGGTGGCGCTGGCTGCTCGCAGACGTATGGCAAAGATCCATTTGCCTCTGCCTGCGTATGAACTCATATCTCCCCTCTGTGTTTGTGCTGCCCCTGACTGCGCAACCTCCTTTTCTCATTCTCCTCTTCTCTGTTTGATTTCTTGGAGCTTGTCATCCCAGGCCCTGGCTTGTCCAAGAGACTCCGAGCCATTAAATATTCATCCGCTCTCATCAATTGCTCCCCAAGTCCTTTTGGAGGAGGGAGAGGAGGGGAAAAAAATGACATTGAATTATTCAGGGCCCAATCAGGGCTATTTCTGGCAACTGCCTCGATTCAGATGAGGTGGTGCGCAGCAGGCTCCAGTGTTTGTGTGTTTTGATGTGGTGGCTCCGTTAACTCCATGTCCATCCTCTGCTGTCATAATTACAGGCATTATGCAGGGGTCATCAAATGCCTACTTTTCTCCTGACTGCAGTTTCCCATCATCGCAGCACGGCTCAAAGACTTCAATAGATCAACTAAATCACTATATTATGTTATGCAAGGAGATCCCCCCCCCCATGCACAGATAAGAAGTGTGAATGCCCCTACAGAAGAAATATGCACAAATTAAGGCTGTCATATACGCCTTCCTTAATGTCTATCCCCTTTAGACCCAACATCAGACCAGAATGAAGCTGGTCTAATCATGCATGGAGCAGCGAAATGAGTGATTTCATTTAGTCTTGTACAAGGCCATGGAGAATACTTCACACAGCTGCATAGGGCAAGGAGAAAAATCTTTAGATAAAAGAGATCACAAACACAAATCAACATCTTTCCAAAGCGAGAGACACTCAGTCTCAAGAACCTCATTTAAAATGGACAGATTGCAGATCATATTCTTTTTAAGGCAGCGGAGCGGCATTTCTCACATGAAGGAGTAACTGTGATGAGCAGGAAAATCAGAGGGCCAGAAAGGGGAAAAACAGCTAAATCAGCTGAAGTGAGAAGGACTTTCACCATATAGGGTCAGGGAGGTCTTACGCCCCTGTCCAAAGATAGTAACATTTGACACTAATTTGCCCAATAGAAATGTCACTTACAGATATGTACAATGAGCTGCATGCTCATTATTCTGAAGGGATAAGATAAGGCAGTCGAGTGTGGAGTTTCAACATTGACACAAGAGGAGGGTGGACACTCGGCAGCCAAGCAAACCCTGATACAAATAAAGTCTGAGTGATCTGTGAACCAGAATATAAACTCAGGCAATGCAACTCCTGCAGTATAGACAATATACCTAACATGGCTATGTTATACTGTGCACACATGCTCCAGTTAGTACATATCTATGTACAATGTGTACTCATTTGGATAGTGACAGGTTATTGTTTGAATGCAATGAGTTTATCCACAATTGGAAGGTTTGACCAAGATTTCCATGCTAGTTGCTGTATTTTGTGAATATTTGCAACTTTTCAAGCCTTTATCTCCGCATACACTCACTTCATTAGGTACAGATTGTTAGTACTGGGTTGGACTCCTTCATTCTGACATGGATTCAACAAGGTGCTGGAAACATTCCTCTGATATTTTGCCATGTTGACATGACAGCATCACAGAGTTGCTGCAGATTTGTCGATTGCACATCCACGATGTGAGCCTCCTGTTCTACCACATCCCAAAGGTACTCGATTGGATTGAGATCTGTTGACTGTGGAGGCCATTTGGGTAGGGTGAAATAATTGTCATGTTCAAGAAATCAGTGTGAGATCATTTAAGCTGTGACATGGTGCATTATCCTGCTGGTAGATAACATCCAAAGACGGGTACACTGTGGTCATAACGGGATGTTCATGGTTAGCAACAATGCTCAGGTAGGCTGTGGTGTTTGAACGATGCTCAAGTGGTACTAGAGGTCTTAAGTGTGCCAAGAAAATATCGCCACACCATTACACAACCACCATTGATAGCCTGAACCATTGATGCAAGACAGGATTGGTGCCATGTTTTCATGTTTATTCAAAACTGCAATGAAGACTCATCACACCAGACAACATTTTTCTAATCTTCTATTGTCCCGTTTTGGTGTGCCCATGTATACTGTAGCCTAAATTCCTTGTTCTTAGCTGACATGAGTTGCACTCGGTGTAGTCTTTTGCAGCTGTGGCATATTCTTGGTTGTAACGAGTGGTTATTCGATTTCCTGTTGCCTTCCTATCAGCTCAAAGCAGTCTGGCCTTTCTCCTCTGACCTCTGGCATCGACAAGGCATTTTCACCCAGAGAACTGGCGCTCACTGGATATTTTCTCTTTTTCAGACCATCCTCTGTAAACATTAGAGATGGTTGTGTGGGAAAATCCCAATAGATTTCAGATTTCTAAAATACTCAGACCAGCCCGTCGGGCACCATGGCAACCATGTCACCTTCAAAGTCACTTAAATCACCTTTCTTACCCTTTCTGATGCTCAGTTTGAACATCATCAGGTCATCTTGACCATGTCTAAATACACTGAATTGCTGCCATGTGATTGGCTGATTAGATATTTACATTGACAAGCAGTTGAACAGGTGTACCTAACAAGCAACCGGTGAGCATTTAGTGCTGTGCTGAATCCCAGTTGGAGTGAGTGGTGTTTGTTGGTTTTTTTTTTTCTTTTACTCTTGTGTGCTGATATTTCTGCATTACTCTGGCATCATGAGTAAAACTGAGTTGTTATCATGTTGGACTTGGAGCTAATAAAACAAGTTATTTTTGCTAAAATGTAGGAAGGACAGAAGCCAATTGAGTCTTTGCATGTACTGCCAAATGAGAAAAACTGCATATGTTCACGCTGGCTATATACAAGCTACTTCATTAACATTATGACCAAGCAAGACACAGTCACAGCTTATTATGCATGTCAGGCCACCACCCTAGAAATCAAGTTTTAGTCTTTCCCTTCCTCTTCCAAAATACTTGAGCGCACTAACAATGTAGTTTAGCCCCAAATACTTTTTCTGCTGTCTTAAAATATGACTAAATAGAAACCAAATGTTAAAAGCTAAGCAATGAGTAATGCTTCCAGACTTGAGACTTAACAAAAGATGTTGAATATAATTAAAATATTAAGTTCAGTGACAACTCTTTGGTCACATTAACAGACATTACTAACCTTAGGGCATTATTACTGCCAAAGCTTTGTATGACTGCTTATTTTAGAAGTCAGTCAGGAAACAGAATGAATACTAACCTTCTTTATGGCTGCCATCATTTCCATAATTATTGGAGAAACCAACTAAGGTACAAAAAACAACTCGCTTCTTTACAAATTCTGATTTGATGTGTTTAGCTAACACTCAACAGGGAGCTCCCTAGATTGAATAAATTAGAAAATAATTTGGGGTCTTTTCCTCTTTTTATGGTTCAGTCTGAAATGTCCTTTAATGTTCACAGCAAACATGGCTGAAAGCCCAGAGTCACCTCTCTTTTCAAAACTGGTCATCGAAGAACAGATACCATACGAAAAACTGTAGAAGGACAGATGCTGATATTGTCAGTGTTGTTTTTATTCGTCTTATCTCTTAGGAAGAAAGAAATATAGACGTGATTAATGCGATTAAGAAATTAAATGCATCTTCTCTATGTATATGGACTTGTATTATCAGAGCCTGTCCCTTTTTTTTTCAGAAAAAAACATCAGTTTTGAGCTATTTATGTTTACTTACATTTAGAATTCGGTCTCATTTGCATGGAGGATGAACTTGGATTGTACTGGCTAAGTATGTATGCATGTGCCCAGTAGGAAAAGAAAAGGTGCTTGAAACTGTGAGCTCATGAGTTCAAGTCACCAATGAACTATGTTTTTTTTTAAAACCTTTTATGAATATTTTGTTCATTTTCTTTTATTCTATTCAATTACAGGATAGAAGTAAACAATTGTTGAACACAAATGTTCTATTGCTAGAAAGTCTAACAAGGTTGGTTAACCTTTCATGTCAGAAGTATTTTTTAACCATTACTAGGCATTGAGAAAAAGCCGCCAACCAATAGTTATTCACTGTTAAAATATTTGCTGGGGAGCAACTTCTTCAGCCTGAAACTGTCACTTGGACGAGCGATGAAACATTTCCCCCACTAAAAATGTTGCATCCAGATTGACTTTCTGGGATTTCCTTAACTGGATCATTGTAGATACTTCGAGGTTCCTCATAACTCAAGTGTTGGTGAAGGTTCAGTCTCTTTAAACACGAATAGCCCAATGGGAGCTCACAGTTCAGTTTCAGTATGTCTCTGTTTTGTTATATACACATGACACAAGATTGTCTCATACACAAAGCCGCCTCACTGCGCCACATCCATGTGAGAATAATGTAAAACATCTCTAAATGACAGAAGGGTTTTAGTACCCTTGTGTTTTACATGGGCCACGTAGTTTTTGAATCATAGCGTTTGATCAAATCGAATTCGATGTCGGCGTAATTACAAATTAATAAAACATATGTATTGAATGTCATGGTGGGGATCATAAGTTGGTTTCTCTTTATTTGTGTGTTAGATTAAATAGTTTATCCACTAATCTGTTGCATGATTGTGATCTTGATTGTCATCATCAATCACTGCATTATTAGACAATGCTTCACACTTAGAACTAGTCTATATCATCCAAATAAAAGCCATTGGCACACACACAGACTGTAATTCTGAACTTTGCCATTTTTTTCT
This sequence comes from Oreochromis niloticus, assembly GCF_001858045.2. Taxonomy (NCBI): domain Eukaryota; kingdom Metazoa; phylum Chordata; class Actinopteri; order Cichliformes; family Cichlidae; genus Oreochromis; species Oreochromis niloticus. The sequence continues at coordinate 22,506,086 of NC_031986.2, forward strand.
GGCCGATCTCTGCTTGAATTTAAATCGGCAGTATTGGGTATGAATTGACTTTACTCCACCAGCTTCAGCTTCTTAGAACGACCATGTAATGCTCGATTATGCCTGGAGTCGATGTATGAAAACAGTTAGAAAGGAAGAAATACACAATTCGACAGTCTTCCAAAACTGCATTTTTCATTACAGCCACTATTGAAAGTAAAACAGAGCACAAACTAAAACAAAGAGCCCCCAGACTCATCACTGTGTGTCCCAATAACAGCATTCATTTGATAAAAGAGCTGCAATTCAGTCATCCAAGGACGTGATATTCAGTATCATCAACTGCTGCCTCGCTTTTGCGGTGAAACTCATATGAGTGGCCATGTTTTTCAAATGATGAAATGAACTTCATCATGTTTAAACATTTAAATACACCCTATTTGCTTCTGTTGTACTGAAGCACCATGACCTCCATCAAGAACAATTCACTACCTGCGCACTTCAGCTATTTGACATTTAACTAAATACAGCACAGTTGTTGCCGTACATAAAAAATTGTCTCTTTTGAACCATTTGGGAAGTTTATGGTTTCGCCTTGGAAGTGCAAAGTTATTTAGTTGTGCCCTCATAAATAATGTTTAAATGGTTAGAGGAAAGTGTCAGGGGCTATGATGTACCACGCTTAAGTATTCATTAATACTCTCCTTCTGCTGCAAATCATGTTCTACCTCAGAGCTGATTGTTTAACAGAAGCCAGTATATCAAAGTGCAACCCTCCTGGTTGTATGCCAGGCACACAAAAGCCAGTCACAGGTCAAAGATACCGAATCTTTACTATTAGTGGAGGTCACATAAAGATGGAGATACCATCTGGAAGCAATGTGGAGGTCATTCAGCTTCCCTGTGAGTGATGAAACCCTTCGATCAGCGGCAGAACTACCCATTCCCCCCTCTCTCTTTGGTGCTACCCTCCCCCGGCCCTGAGTAATGAAAACAATTAACATCTCTAATTACCACCCTAAATCAGTGCTCAACACGCTACCCATTGATTTGATAGACTGCCTGAGTTATGAGCTGCTCCCAATCGAACAGCACACCGCGTAAAAGACTTTACTGCAGGGCGATTGAGCCTGCCAGCCTCTTGCAGGGTAAATAAATCTGAGGAATATGGGCACAGAAAGCCCTGTCATCAACTCGAAAAGGTCCAAAGGGATGTGTGCATCTGGCAAACGCCTACAGCTTCCGTCATGTCCAAGTGTTAATGCTAATTACCACAAGGTAATGGCCTAATCAGTCAGTCTGAATCCGGCTTATCAGCGGCATTCATCATTCCTGCAAATTGTATTTGTAAATACCAAGTTTGATGATGAATACAGGTATTTATCACAAGTCTCGGCTGACCCGGGCTGATATGAGAAATTTTGTATTCCACACTGCTGACTGGAGACTCAGCGTGATTCTCTATGGTGCATGCTGAGTGTTAGCCCAGAAAAATATGACCGACTAAAAAAGAAAAAAAAAACTGCCTATCACAAGTTTGCGACTCTTTTCTCGTATCATATTCAAGAAGGGAATCAAAGATTTCTTTGTGGCGCTCATGACTATTCTTGAAAGGTTCCAGCTCTGAGTTACAACCCGGAAAGTTTAACAAGCGCATCAGCTCTGTTTTAGCAAAAGTCTTCCAGTGTTTTATTAAACAGATGTAGAACAAGATAAAAAAAAGAGGCTTTTTTTTTCTTTTTGCAAAGCTCACGGGGATAAAGAGAGAGAAAGGAAAGGGCAGAGAAGTAGGGGAGCATCTCCTTTCCTCTTCTGCTTTTTTTTCCCCTTCCTGCTGTGTTGTGGGAGAGATGTAGCAGTGACAAGAGAAATGTTAACTGGCCTGCACTTTGGAATAACAATACCCAGAGCTGGCAGGCAGATAGCTGGTGACAAAGCCTCCCCTGACCGAGATGCGCGGGAGAGGGATAAAAAATGAGCCGACGCCTGTCCCCCCGGCGTGACCCACCTCGGCTTCCGCTGTGCACAAACACACGAGCACAAGAGCTGAAAAACAAATAACACAAATAGCAGCATGCCCCGATGACTTTTCTCAGACAAATGCACAAAGCAAAAACACCTACGTGCTTGAGAAAAAAGAAAAAAAAAGCCTCCCAACCTGTCTTTTATATCCCTTTCGTTTGCTGTCTCTGATCAGATGTAAAATACCCTGAAAGGATTAAACTGTTTGCATCTACATGCACGAAAGGGTATCTCTTCGTGCACCACTGCGGATCAGCTCTTAATAACAGGTAAGTACTCTGCAAAAGCCTGAACCCGTCAACTGATCTCGGTCTTCACGCGATCAACGGAAACGGGTGAGAACATCCACACGCACACACACACGGTCACAGAGACACAATTTCACACACAGTGCAGCCGGCGAAGACAATAGCAATTTCAAGACAGCATCTGGGCAAGACCGGGCCACAATCTCCTCAACGTGAGTGATGTCCGCTCATTTCCCACTGGGGATAAAAGACCCGTGGAGTCTTGGTGTGACTTCGACCACATGGAGGAAAATCATTGGATTACTGTACAGAGCAATAGTATGGTGTCTCTAGTTGCTGTGAGAGGAATATGAATAAGGCTAGAGAGGGAGAAAAAACAAGGACCAATCTATGCTTTTGAGGAAAACGAATATACAGCAAAAATACAGGGCTGATCTAAATGCCACTTTCAATGATAATCAGCAAGGCATTAAAATGTCAAACAAAAACGAGCAGTGTGTTCAAGGGGAAAGACAACTATGGGATGTATGGGGCTGATAATGGAGATGACAGTACGTACTGTTCTGCTATGGTAGAATGCATAGGGAGAAAAAAAGCAATAAATCTTGTCAGTTATGTGATGCTCCTTTCTGCCAGCAAAACTGACCTGGATTTGTCCAAATTAAACTAAGAAGGTGCCCTCTGAATGCTTTCATAGCCCAGAGTGGATGCTGCTTAAAAACAGTCTCCACTCGCTTCAGGTATAAAGTGAAGTGGATGTATTACCTTTAAAGCAAATACATTTGTGGTCAGAGGTTCACACACACTCATGATGGGCATTTGGGGATTTTAATCATCTCTTTAAACTGTTCTTTTTCCATAGTGGCATTGTTGTACAGCATACATATTTAATGACTTTAAAAAATAAGAACTTGGAACACAAGTTATTTTGGATTTTCTCTAATACAGACAGTCTCAGAATCTCATCTCTGCTTTTCGCGGATGATGTGGTTCTGTCGGCTTCATCGGGTGACGGCCTCCAGCTCACACTGGAACAGTTCGCAGCCGAGTGTGAAGCGGTGGGAATGAGAATCAGCACCTTCAAATTTGAGTGCAAGGTGCTCAGCCGGAAAAGGGTGGAGTACCCACTCCAGGTCAGGGACGAGTTCCTGCTCCAGGTGGAAGAGTTTAAGTATCTCGGGGTCTTGTTCACGAGTGACGGGAGAAGGTAGCGGGAGAACGACAGACAGATTGGTGCTGCGGCTGCAGTGATGCAGATGCTGCACCGGTCTGTTGTGGTGAAGAGGGAGTGTAAAAACGAAGCTCTTAAATTAACGGTTGATCTACGTCGAAACCCTTACCTATGGTCACGAGCTGTGGGTAGTGACCGAAAGAACGAGATCGCGGATACAAGCGGCAGAAATGGGCTTCCTCCAAAGGGTGGCTAGCCTTCAGAGGAAACCTCTCACCCCGAAGTTCAGCCATCAGGGAGGCGCTCAGAGTAGAGCCGCTGCTCCTCCACATCGAAAGGAGCCAATTGAGGTGGTTTGGGCATCTGACAAGGATGCCTCCTGGGCGCCTACTGCGTGAGGTGTTCCGGGCATGTCCCACCAGGAGGAGGCCCCGGGGCAGACCCAGGACACCCTGGAGAGATTATATCTCTTGGCTGGCCTGGGAATGCCTTGGTGTTTCCCCAGAGAAGCTGGAGGAGGCGGCCGGGGAGATGGAGGTCTGGGCTTCTCTGCTTAGAGTGCTGCCCCCACGACCCGGCCCCGGATAAGCGGAAGAAGATTGATGGATGTATGGTTGGATCTTATACAGACAGGCACAGATATATATATATATATATATATATATATATATATATACATATATATATATATGTATATATATATATATATATATGGTTAAATCTCCTTTATCAAGTTCTTTTAAATTGATTGTTTTCCTGGCATGGGCCTAACTTTTACGCATAGTCTACACATTTTATATAGGGTTGAGGTCATTGTTTTAGGAAGGCATTTCCAGAAGTGCAATGTTAGCCACCCAACTGTATCCGAGTTTCAACTGTCTAGCGGTTGATTTAAGGTGTTTAAGTTAAAGAATTTAGACGTAGTTTTCTTATTGTTCTATCCACTTCGTACAATTTACCAGTACCAATACAGTCTCATAGCATGATGCTACCACCACCTTGACAGCTGGTACAGTATTTTCATTTTTGAAAACCTCGCCTTTCCTCCTCCAAAGATATCTCTTGTCATTGTGACCAAACAGCTCAATCTTTGTTTTGTCTGACCATAAAACCTTTTTCCATGTGTCAGCTCCAAATTTCTGTTGATGCTGAAGGTATCAATTTTAGAGCAGGGGCTTTTTTTCTTGGTCAGCACCCTCTCAGTCCACCGTTATACTTGAGCCTTGGTGATTCCTGGGCTGTTCCTGAACATCCCAACCAGTTTCCTCTCATCTGTAGGTGACAGTTTGGGTCTTCTTCCAGACCTTGGCAAAGTGGTGAGACAGACATCTAATAGACATCTAAATAACTTGAACTGATGATCTCTGCAGTCATTTGGAAATGACTCCAAGAGTTGTGTGGATTTGACTAAATCCAGAAAATGAAGAAAAAAAAAATTCATTTCAGATGTATGCAGTACAATTATTCCAAGCTGGAAAAAGAACAGTACAAAGAAATTAAGAAAGGCTCAAAAATGACCGCAAGTTACCATGACATCCATGCCCATGCTGATGTTTTAACCGGGCATTAGCCATCACAGGCTCACATGGCTAATTTGTGTATCAATTAGCCATGTGAGCTATCAATTTGTTGACATATTAGTATATCAATAAACACACACCTTATACAAGCTGCTTCCAGTTGTCAGCCTGTATTTATATATAAGTAAATTAAGTCTCAACAGAAGCTCAGTTTAACTGAAATTTCACCACAAAGCTTAGCCAAAAGAGTGCAGCTACTAGCTTAGCTTCAGTGATGGAGTGATTCTTCTATTTCCCAGCTATGCCTGTCACATAATCCTCCTCCTGTCTGTGTTGCATATCATGCACTGCGTTTTTACACATTCATACTTCTTCTCATCAGCAGCCTATAAGCCCACCATTTCTAATAGAGCAAGAGCTTAGCAGTACTGCCAGCAGGGCAGGCGGGGTCAGGTGGAAGCATGAAATAAAACCACAGACATTTGTGTTGGTTTAAAAAAATGTCACACCACTTTTAAAAACACAAAATTTAAGTGCATAGATTGGGTTTAAAATAGTTTCATAGATATAACAATGATTTGTTTTCTTTCGAAAAGCTCGACTGTGACATGGATAAATGATTGATTATTTTATTAACCACACTGTCTGACAAACTCAGCATATATCATGAATTAAAAGCCACCGCTGTGCTGTGATTTCAGCTGTATGTGTATGTAAAATTATCATTCAGAGTAGAGTACAGCCCTCATCTGGGTAGCAAACCATGAGAAAAACAGTATGCACATGCAAGCTTCTCATTTATGGTGCTTTGTGTGGCTCACTAGAGAGAGAGGTTTGCAGTGGAAAAAAGGCAGACCTCCACTTATAGACCAGCTTTCTGTCCAATTTGTTGGTTGGTGCTTTCTATTTTTTTTTTTTCCACCACCAACGGCTATTAAAAATAACTAAATCTACCATCAAAGGCTCAAAGCTGCCAACAACGAGGTGAACAGAAGTGTGATCGCTGCTGTAAGTGAGAGGTTTTTAAATGAGCAAACATGCAAACCCAAAACTATAATTATATGTCAAATTACTTATTTAAATTAATTATATAATAAAATACGGATCATGCAATCAGAGGATTTTTCTGGAAGACATGAAAACTTTTACTGATTGTAAAGAACAGCTACATAGTCCTAGTTCAGAGGATATTTTTAACATACTCTGAAGACCAAAAGGATTTCGAGTTGCTATATAACATCAGCTTTTATGAATATGCAACCCAATATCACGGCAAAGCCACGACAGTAGACACACCGGTCCACCATGTCCGTTTCACACTTACACTTTTTCACATTTTGCCATGATACTGGGTTAGAATGTGACACTATCAAACAAGTTTGTTTGAAGTTGCTGGGGTGTGGACTGACTTACTAACTCAGTGGTTTGAGTAGATACTGAGTAGATAGGTTTGAAAATACTGCCTCTTGCAGTATGAAGCTGAAGTACATAATGTATAAAATATATAACGTGGACTTTATACAAAATAGGACTCTAAAGAAATATTTCCACTTTACTGCAATGTGCTGTGAAGTCTGGTAAATCTTGGAAATGCAATTTTTAAAATGATTCACAATATGTCACTGATGATCCAACGTCTTTTTTTGTTTTGTTTCATTTTTTTTTTTTTTTTACAAACTAATGTCACATTACCTGTTGTGCACTATGTACAACCAACAGTGGACAGAATATGATTGAAGATTTTTTCACAGATGGGAGTGTGCGGCTCAAAGAGTGCTTAGGATGAGTAAAATGGAAGGACTGATAAAAAGAAAGATGGAAGAAAAGCAAGTAAACAGCCTGAAGCAGGAGAAAAAATGCCAACATCACAGAACCTGTGCCATCATCCAAGTACATCATAAAAAGGAAATTTTATTGAGAGATGGAAGATGGAAGAAAAGATAACAAAAAACTGCTATTCTTTCTGAAAAGGCCTGCCGCTAGTCTCTGGCAGCTGGAAATGAGTTGAAACTTACTGGTGACAGAAATGGAGTGGAATAGGGAGATTCTTTAAATATCCACATCAAATTATTAAATTAACCTTAATAACACTGAATCCAGAATGCTGCTACCAACAATTTTGCTTGTTTGTTCAAGTACCTCATTTTCTCTACATGTCTTATGGTCAGAAGTATTTAAAGCTCATTTGTCCAGTGTAAGAAAGTTGAAACATAAGAATTGAAGAAGCCGTGGTTTCAACCATCAATCGCCTCGTCGCCTTCCCTCTCACGAGCCTTCAGAGCAGCAGCTGGATTGGAAATCATCCAGCAAATCAAACCAGCCCCTGTGTTTGTTTTTGATGGGACGCAGGTGCCGGAACGCAATCCGATCCCTGCCAGACTCGATATCAGTAATACACTGCAACAATAGACGATCAGAGACAATGAAACAGCCGTATTATGTTTGTCCTTGTCACATCACATCAAGCCTTGATGGTGGCGACTAGAAGAGAGCCTTTCACATGTGAAGTTTGTCCATGCCAGAGGTGGCTGGCAAATCATCAAATGTTGGTGCATATGGGTACTCTCTCCATCAAGGTCTGACTGACAGGCTTTTGAATGTCGGTAACATTATTTTCACCCTAAGCTGGTGCTTCATGCTATGCTAGTTTTCAGTTGACAACAGGGGCAGCCAGTCTAACTAAAGCACATGTTGACATCAGCTGCAACATTGTTCTTTATGCATAAAATAACAGCATCTCAGCAACCTTGTCATTTTCTCAGCTTACTCAAGTCAAAACTACTAAACGACTGGCTCTGATGTACATGATCTTGTGATTTTATAGATTTCACTGTACTTTTGTGTATTTTCTTTTTTTTTTTTCAGGAGGATTTTTTAACCCAGCAATGTTGCACGATGATTCAGACTTGCCCTGTTACCAGCATCCAGTGAATATATAAGTACCTAAAAGTACATCTCAATTACCACTTTGAATGCAACAAATTCAATGCATTTGTTTTGGCGGCTTCCAGTTTCTTAAAAGTCTGACCTGCCAATGCTGATTTTCTAAGAGCTGTAATTGAAAACATACACAATTATTATTGTAACTTGTCTTGAAAGGACTTTTTAATCAAAGGAATTTATGTATAATAGAAGATAGACCTTGAATTAACTTTGTTTTCTCTGAATGTGTACCAAGTAACAGGCGGTTCTGTCTCATTTAAACAAATCTCGGTGGGCAGAGCATTTTGTACAAATAAAATCCAGCTGAAAATGAACTGCAGTATATTCTACTTTCTCTAATATTTCTTAAATGACTGCAATCCCCTGACAACAGGGGACAACAGGACAGCAACCTACGTGCAACTACGTTAAATCAGTGGTTGCTAGGCAATTTTTTTCTTTTCTTTTTTCCTGTCAGTTAGGTCGGACTGACTATCTGTTAGTGACCTTAAAATTCTGAGGAACTACTGTCGATTGCAAGGTGGTTGCATGGGTTTCCTACTAGTAGGCAACCTGCCTCCAAACAATTGTATTCCGACTTTGCAGTCGCTCTCAGATCAATTGGTGATGGTATGCAAGCACTGTCTAATTTGGGAATGCAGACATATTGCCAGTATGTTGCAATGAAAGCAACTTATTTGCGACAGATTTTTTTGCAATAGGGGACTCGTCATATCCTCCGTATGACATCATAAAAAGTACAGAGAGTTGTTGCAAGCAGTTGCTTACTGTTGCTAGGTGAAACTGGTCACAGAGCTGTGCCAAAAACCTCCTTGTGATTGCTTTGGTCACTAGCAGATTGCAGTGGTACACTTTTTATGGAACACAGACTTGTCTGCAAACACTCACCAACTACTTGCTAAGTGGTTGTGAAACTGTGGAGAGTGTGATGCAAACCTTTAAAGTAAAAGTATTTTATATTTTTGTTTTTGCCATGTTGATTTTAAAACATACAGCTTGTTATATATTATATTCAGGTTGAGGTACATAGTGCCAAATCAAAAAAAATTATACTATTACTTAATATTTTTTTTATTCAAAGTCATATTTTTATGACTTTATTGGATTACTTTGATCTAAAAGTAGCTTTCACCTTGTTCAAGGTATTTTATCATATTTTATTTCACTGGGCTACATACCATTCAACATTTTTTTTTATCTGTTTACTTCAAAACACAAAAGAATTTTCCAAATCTTGGAAAAGTAGTGTCTCATCTTATTGTAAGAAATCCATTTTCTTGCTGGAGTGTCTCTCAGCTGTTATTGGGCGATAGGCCTACCTCTAATTAACGTACAGTGACTTCTTTATTTGAAACTTTGGCCATACTTCAGAGTCGAGTATCAGCAGACTAGTGGGCTCTATCCTTCATCTCCACACCTCATCCAAAATTAGAGCGGTGCAGATTTCAAAATGGCCTGTCATGTCCAATGCATGAGAGCTCAGTGGAAAGTTAAAAGTGGACTGGCACACACAAACGCACAAATCCCCCTCACATATGTTTACTGTACAATCTGCGCAGTTGCTGAGCAACAAAACAGCCCTTGAGTGCTGACCTGCAGGATACCTTGCCCCTTCACAATGACCAAAGTTGCAGCAAATCATCCAGAGCAGATAATCACTTGTGCAGACATGAACAGCCATGCACACATACACCACACAGTGCTTTGTGCACTAGGTGTGCGTAACCTTGGTGCTATTGCTTTCGTTGTTCCTGCAAGGCTCAGATTATTTCGGTCCTCGGTTCTCTGGCAGCCCAATTGTCATAAAAGCCGCAAGGACAAGAGCATGAGGCGCTCAGATTGCATCTTTTCTATCAGCGAGGCGCGAGGTAAAAAAGATTTTCTTTAGGGAAGCGTCCTGAACTTACAAACTACCCTCAAAGAAGAGCCAAAGAGAAGAGAACCCACAAAATGAGTCAATGTGGAACAAATCAATATTTCAAAACCTTCACTTAAAAATCTGGAAATTGATTAGTTGTCCTTCCTGTGCCTTCACAAATTGGCTCTGGTGCAGAGAGGGAAATCAGGTTACAATTAGTCTTGTTTAGAAGTGGGCCCAGCTGCTGCAATCTTAACATTGGTTTACTCTATGAGAGCAGCTGTGGCCAGAAATGGAAAGAATATTGAGAGACTCCTCCTGTGCCTTCACCTAATGGAGGAATGTCCACAGCCAAAGGGTTCAGAACAAATAACGACTATAGCACCATCGATATCTGCTAAGTATTGATCTCCCACCACCTCTGCTGCCTCTCCTGGGTGGAATAAACAACCAACCTTGGCTCGTTCCCTGTAAACTGCCATATTTTTTTATATTATTATTCTTCTATAATCTGAATTTTGTGTTTGGTCATTAAATATATATATTTTTTTATTTCTCCACCTGTTGGCTAAGTGCCAGGGAGATTCAGTGGAAGTATAAAAGAGACACAATACCATAAAGGCCACATGAAACACATCTTGGCATCTCATCTCCCTCCCCCTCATGCCCTCCGTTATTCAACAGCTGACGTGGTCCAGCAGGTGGCACATGGCGTTGTGGGTTGTGTGTATGCAGGCACGGTTAAAAATACCTCGACCCTGACACTAGTCCGAATGCTTTCCGCATAGCAGAGATAGTCCACTGGGTGCCCCAGCTGCACCTCCTCCATTCCAGCAAATGCCTGCTTTATGCACTGCATTCATGCACGTTCGGACTGTTTGGGAGGTTATTTCAAATTTCACAAGAAGCCCCTTTGAGCAGCCAACAGTCCAATTAACCTGCAGTCCAATCTATTCATTTCAAGTAGAATTATACAACATCCAGAAGCATTATGTGAGGAAACGAAGGGCAGAGCATGCCAACTCAAAATCCTTTGAGATGTCCTGCCGTTTTCATTTTTAATTTTCAAAATAAAAAAAAAACTTTATTTACTTTCACTTCACAGGCTGCTACTGTTGATTCTACTCTGTATAAAAGTGAGAGGGTCAACGCAAGAAGCTCAAATGCAATTCCAAGCAGGGGGGTATGAACGGGTTACATGAGCCCTGTTCATTACAGAGCTTTTAATTCAAAAACATAGACACATAGTAGCAGTCGAGCTTCAAATGAGAAGACTGACATGCACTTAATGAACTTCTTCTTTCTTTCAGCTGTATATATTTTTACCCAGCACGAGTGTAGAACAAGTCAAGCTCTTTGTGCGCTCTGGAACAGAGCCCTTTATCTGCAATACATAGATACGCCCACTTTTCACACATGATAAATTAATTGTGTTGTATTTTTAGAGCTGTGCAACTGAAGTTTATGCAAGCAACACCTTTGCAGACTGGATCCTACATACTATGCTGTTGTAGACAACAAGCAATAGATAAAATGCATTTTGGCAATGGAAATCGTCGTAACATAACACCGTAGGACACAGAACGTAGTGATTTAATTTAAAAATGGACACCTGATATATGGCTTTTGGACAGCAGTGATAGAGGCTCATTAATTCTGCAATCATAGTAAACATTTTTTTTAAGTTATGGAAACTATTCTTATTATTATTCTTTCAGCCCATAAATTTCGAGAAGAGATATAAGGCCATTTCCAAACTATTTGTAGTCCATCATTCTACATTGCAAAAGATTATTCACAGACTGTCACCAGTTTTCCCAGGACTGGACGTCCCCTTCAACCTAAGGTCAGAACAAGCAATGCTCAGAGAAACTGCAAAAATCCCAAGAGCTACATTTCAAACTCTACAGGCCTCAGTTAGCATGTTTAATGTTCAAGTTAAAAGTTCATGACAGCTCAATTAGAGAAGGGCTGAACAAGTGTGGCTTGTTTGGAAGGGTTGCAGGAGAAATCCTCTTCTCTCTAAAAAGAACATGTCAGCACAGCTTAGGTTTCACAACACTTCTGGAACAATCTCCTTTGGACAGACGAGATCGAGCTGGAGATCTCTGATCATAATGCACTAAACCAAACACAGCTTATCAAGACAAACACTTCATGCAAGGTGTCAGCACATTGGTGGAGGGGTGATGGTTTTGGCTTGTTTTGGAGACACAGGACTGGACATCTTGCAGTCATGAACTCCTCTGTATATCAAAGGATTCTAGAGTCAAAGGTTTAGCCTAACGCTAAACTTTGTCCCAAGTTGGGTCAAGCAAATCTACAACAGAACCCCAACCCAACTGAAGTGTTGTGGTGGGATCTTAAGAGAGCTGTGCATGAACAAATGGCAACAAATCTCATCGAACTGAACTATCATAACATTTTAAATTCCTTCACAATGATCTGAGAGACTGATAAAGTCATGCAGAAAACCATTAGTTCAGGTTATCACTGCTAAAGGTGGTTCTACAAGCTGCTGAATCGTGGGATGCGTGTAGTTTGTAACACAGTGTTTCTGTATTCACGGTTAGTTGTTGTTAATTAGATAATTACAACATGTCAAGTGTTTTTGTTCATCTGAGGTGGCACTGAGATAATTTTAAAACCTGTCTTGACACATAAAACGTGACACATTCACAGAGTGTACTTTTCTTTTATTATGACTGATCGCAGAGCTTTTTAAATACTTGGCTTTCTGTTAAGTCACCAAAAGTGTGACAAGTCAATGTATTGACTTGGTAATGTTCATCTGACTTTTGAGCTTAAGTTGTGAGGTAGTCAGATGGAAATCAGCTTAGTTTATATTGATGTGCCTCTGTGTTGAGGAAAGCCCGAGGCAGGTCAATACAAGCAGTAAACACGACACATGACTAACACCTAAATGTATGGCTGAATCAATCTTGTACTGAGGTCAGCAACTGATGCTCACTTGTGATGTAGTTTATAAGGCAAGTTGCTGAAAGCTCTTCAAAGAACCAACTGCAAGAGGTCTCCTTTCTGTGCTGCATAAATATTAAAATGTCTCTGATTCATCGCAGCGTCTCTTAAATACTTCAGAAAATTCTCAAGCATGCAGTGAGAATTTGCAAAACATTTTAAGCTGTAACCAAAGAAAGCCTGAGATGAGAAGGTGTGATGTGTACACAAACACAAAATAACCTCAGCTTGGTTTCATAACTGACCTTGTAAACAGCTCTCGGCTTCAAATTTGGCATCTTTCCCCCACACTTTTTTAAATGTTTAGACACAGGTAAACTTGTGGGATGCTTGTTTAGGTGAGAAGGCAGAGAGAGCAGAACACTAAGGTTACATACAAAGAAATTCGAGTTCTAAATCTTCTTTAGTGAAGAAAAAACTATTTAACTTCTATTACAGCCATCGAATAAGTGATCGATATATCTCATACTTAAACATTAAGCCATCAGTAATCTACTTCTGTGCCAAGATAACAAAATCTCGTGTCTTGTTTGTTGAATCCAAGTGAAAAGTTGTGTATTTTGGTACCAACTTTGGCTTACCTCGTCTTCATGCTAGGCTAAAGCAGACAGACAGTCTTGGTTTTAGCATGATGACTGTAACTGTTTTTAAAGAGCCAGGAAGCACTATGTTATGTGATAACTAATGAGCTAATGCTAACAAGAGTGCTTAGAAAACTGGACTTAAAAGTGCAGTGCCGATACACAGGCACCTGTGAACTAGGGCTGGGCCAGATTATACCGCTCACGGTAATACCAGTATAATGTTAGGCAATGATAAGAAAATGAAATATCGCGATAGAATATGAGTAAAACGTGCATGCGCAGTGGCTTTGTTTTCATAAGCACATGGTGTCACGGCTGGGGCAGCAGTCGTGTTGAGGATGAATGAGGACCCAAAATGCAAGCAAGCGACTGATGAAGAGTGTGACGTTTATTTACAAAAGTGGCAGGGTGGCAAACAGGCAGTGAGGCCTGGTAAATAACTGAAGGAGACCTAAACTGGGATAAACTAAATAACAAACCTGAAGTCATACGAAACGGAGAATGCAGAGAGCCGCAGATTAACACAGAGATACACAGACTAACGCAGACTACACAGACGAGCCGACAACAGGCACAGACTGACACCCACTATATATACACACACACAAACAAGGAGACCAGGTAATGACATACAGGTGGGAGCACAGCTGATTCTAATACACAAGACGACCTGAGGAGACAAGCTGAACACGATGACAACAGACACCGACATTCAGAATAAGACAGGAAATCCAGAACACGAACAGGGCACAAGGGGAGGACACAGAATACCAAATCAGAATACACACGAGGCACAAAATGAACTTCAAGGAAACACAAAACGCTGGGTCAAAATGGCCCAGGATCATGACACATGGCAGAAAAAGCATGGCGGTGACGGAGAACGAGAAGGGAAAAAGCGGATCGTTGAATGAAACAGATGAACATGAATTGGTTTGTAAAAATGGTGCAACTTCAGTGATGTGGAACTGGTTTGGTGTTTGTCTGTCAGATACCCACCAAAGCACAAGTTTTTGTAGAACATGCAACCGGGCCGTCAATATTACCATTTTTGTCATACTATAAGGCGTTCTTAAAAGCCTTTAATTTTCTCAAAAATCGGCAGTGCACCTCATGTATGAATTCTTATTGTGCTTACTGACCTCGAACCGATTTTATGTGGTACACGGCGCTCGAAAATCTGTCAAAAAATGTTTTAGTACGACTTTGGTAAGCTACGAAGCTGCACGCATGGATTGTCGGAGCATTACGGCTACCGTAGTCAGGAGCCTCGCAGAGTAATACGTACTGTGCTTTAACATAATATTACCGTATTGTGTATCTATAAGGACTGCAAAATAGCACCTGTTAAGAGACATGCGTATGAAGCGGATTTTAAACTCAAGGCTATCAGTTGTGCAGTAGAACATGGAAATAGAGCAGCTGCGAGAGAATTCAGCATTAATGAATCAATGGTACAGAAGTGGAGGAAGCAAGAATTATCTGACTGTTTTGTTTTGCTTAACGCGCCTTATAATACCGTGCACCTTATGGTCCGAAAAATACGTATTTGACCATATTATACATGGTTATGCCCAGGATATATCAGCCCATTTCCACATAGACATAATCATCTCCATATTACTTAAATATTTTAAATTTGAATATGGTAAGATTGCTTGCTTTGCAACAAGTGATCTCAAGCCAAGTGAATCCCCCATACAGCTGTCACAATTGGGTGAAATTCACAACAGGCAACAAAACTGCTGTTCTAAAGTTGGACATGTAGCATATATATACAATTGATTCCCTTTTACAGCCAGTCTCGTGTGGCCAGTCAAGGAACTGCAGCTTTTGACTCTTTGTCTTCATCTTTTAGCCCTTTAGGTTACCACCTGTCACTGACTTTAGCATCAACATCGATGTTGTAGTCCAGACCCTTGGGAGTTTAACCACCCTGGGTTTTTCTTGAGAAGTAAAAATATTGGGCCAAAGGAAATTCAGCCACTGGAGCCTTGGAGGAGAATATAAGGATTCTGTCTATGATATCAGGCCCTGCTGCATCCACATAAAATAACTATGTTAGAGGCTACAGAAGAGGCACTTTGCAGTGACAGTGAGTGGTGCTCTGCAAGCATTTAGCAAGGCAGGTCCTAGACATCTACCTCTTCGCAAAACAATGGAAGTTTGTTGTAAGGAAGAGACAGCGAGGTTGGCGGCTGATGTCTATTTTAATGCTCGCTGATAGACAGGCTTGACAGCGTTGTCGGCGGTGGCACCCTTATTGCCTTCCTCTTTCCCGTTGCTTCTCCCTATCTCATCTTCTCTCCTTCGGCGAGGTGACAGGTCCACAGCTGTGACACATGTGGAGTGTATCTGTCACAGGACAAAAAAGCAATCGGTCCAACCATCCTTCCCAATACCAAGGCACATTTCGTCTCGTTGTCACCGGTACAAGGAGGGTCGTGATCAGGGAAGCTGTCTCCCTCCTCCGCAAACATTAGATAACAGATACTCCTTTGCTCATGCTTTTCATTTCCAGCTTCTTCGCTCAGCAGAGCAGGAAGAGGAGAAGGGATGCTCGGGCCGAGAGGCAGAAAAGGACGTCTTTAAAGCGTCGTTACAATTGTGGAGTGTAAATTTGTATTCATCAGAGCAGAATATACAAGTCAATAGCAACTTTAATATTGGCAAATTCAATAAAAACCAGATCAATTACAGCAGCTCTCGATATCATGAGAGCGTCGCTTTTTAATAATGGCACTCATTCAAACACACGTGCATTGTAACTCTGTAATAACCCGTCCTTGTATGAGGTAGCAGTGGACAGCGCTGACAGAGGAATCGCATAATACGGAGACTCACACAAAATAAAATAAATAAATGGAAATAGAGACAGCTACCAAGAAAATGTGAGAGCAGGTGCAAGGCTGCCCACCTCCTCTGCTTCAGGAAAACATGACACCTTCCTGACCTCTGTCTGAGGCAGAGGGGGAGGAGGGGAGGAGAGAGGGGCGGTGGTGACTCACTCAAAGGGAAAGTATAATTTTTATTTAAAATATTGTCAGAGAAGCTGGCCCCGGGCGCTGGCTTGTTTTTCTTGGTTTTATATTGGGTGCTTCTGCATGTTTTTTTCCCCTTTTCTGTTTCCTGTGAGTCACAAGTTTGATGGTACATTCGGTGTTTTGTCGGGAATTCAACCTAACAGGTAACAGACCCCAGGTAAGCTCCCCCCTCTAAAGCGTTCATTTTTGAGGCATGCAACTGGGCCCGATAGATATAGATAGGCACCAATCAGCTCAATCGCATCCACCCCTCCCCCCAGCAGAGGGAGGGTGGGAAAGAAAATGAGAAGGGGTATCAAAACCTCGGCTGGGGGATGGGGGGCAACCGGAGAGTCGAATCAAACACGCTTCCCACTGAATGAGAAGAAGAGAGGAAGTAGAAGAGTTTGTGTGACCAGCTTTCTGCCTTGTTCCGTGCCAAGTTTGCCTCCTCTCTGTATATTTTCCCCTCGCTCTTCATCTCTCGGTTTTGAAGCTGCAGTAAACACAGGTGTCCCTGCCTTTACTCCAGGGGGCTCCCTCCCTGCCCCCTCCCAGGTCTCAGCGGGATATTGGAGTGACTCCTGCAAAGTCCCCCGTTTTGTTTTGCCGCCACTGTCTTTGCTCACCACCTGTCTTTGTGTGTAGGGGGGGTGGGGGGTGGGTGCTTTAGGATTATAGGCACCCCGCCCACACACGCATTCACCCCTCCTTCAACAGATCAGCAAGAGTTACTAAAATGTCTTTTAATGTTCAGCTGTCAGATTCTGTTGCAGAGAGGCCTTCAGCTGTTAGCATAGACTCACTATATCAGATGTGAGCGATCAGGGCCTTTTGCCCTGGTTTTTGCCTGGAAGGCTGGACTCATTATTTCAATCATGGACCCCAGTTATGGTAGTTACTTTGAAGCAAGGGAAAACAGCTAGCTGGAGCCTATTTGAATGAAAGGAAAACAGAATACTGAACCACCCATGAGGTATAAAAAATAGATCTGATATCCTAGTATGTGGCTATCTGCTTACACAGTGTATATTTCTGTGGTTTAAAATGCAAACAAACCACTAGATTTCCAAAGGAAAATGTGAACTATTATACACACTGAATTCTAGATCGGTCGAATATATTAACAACTGGTGATGACCAAATTCATATTTTGTGATTTTTGTTCTTTCAGCTTTTGCTAATTCTAGGTCAGGTTACTTTATTTGTACCCACAGGTAGATTTGGTCTGCAGTAAGTGAGTCATCCACTTAGAACAAACACAGACAACAGACAACCAATAGACATCATGTAACATAATGAAGTAGAGAATCCACACAGCAACACACAGGATAGCAAAGCTGTGATTTGTTTATCAGAGCCATGGCCGCTGGAGCAAAGCTGTTTTTAAACCTTGTTACTCCACTAAAATGTCTTTTAATGTTCAGCTGTCAGAATCTCAACATTTTCTAGTCCCAAAGGCTTCTGCTGGGACTGGAAACCTTTGTCGAGAAGGAAGAAAGTGAAAGTCATTGTGCAAAGGGTGCAAGTTGTCAAGTAAAGCCGCTGTAACTTTCTGATATCCAGTGGAGTTAAGCTATGGCCTACTAATCAGACCCTTAGACCATTTAACGATTTAATTGAGTGAGCTTCTGTTCCTTACAGATACATATCCAAACCATGCCACCAAGGACAAGGATAAAACAGGCTTCATAAAGAGCTGATAAAAATCAAATCATCGTGGTTTTATCAATGTGGAAATGAGCTTCCTCAAACATGACAGACGCTGGTGCCTTTTTATTTGCACTCAGTTTCACAGTTTGCTTCAAAACTCAGTTTTGAATCAATAATTCTTCCGAGATATTTGTAAGACTGAACACTTTCCCCCGTCTGACCCTTAATAGATTATTCTAAAATCAATAATCATATCTTTTGTCTTACATATTAATTATATTACATTATATTTGACATGATATTATGCCATCATGTCAGATATACTGGCATGTCAGCATCAAACAGTTGCTGAGCATTCATGATGTGATATTGTGTTCCACCCAGAAGGTGCTCATTCAGAGATCTGGTGATAGATCAAGACAATGGAAACACTATGGTCATAAAGCATTTAAACAATGATAACTTGACACTAAGGGTCTAAAATGTGCCATCGACATATGACACAATTATAACACCACCACCCTGAACGGATGGATCCATGCTTTCATGTTGTTCACACCAAATTCTGACTCTACTATCCAAATGTCAGAAATTGAGACTCATCAATGTAGACAACATCTTTTTCCACTCCTCCGATTTTGGTCAGTCCGTGTGAATTGTAGCCTCAGTTTCCTGTTTTCAGCTGACAGGAGTGGGACCCAGTGTGGTCTTCTGCTGCAGAGATGCTCTTCTGCATACCTTGATTTCATAAGTGGTTATTTGACTTACTTTTGCTGTTGTGACTGTTTTGACTGGCTGATTAGATATTGGCATTAACGGGCAGTTGAACAGGTGTACCTCACATGCTGGCAACAGCCAGTTGCTAGACTGATGATCCAACAACCCAAGCGTAGTAATACCAGACAGCATACCAGCTCTGGTTGAGCCTTTACTGTTTATAGTCCACCTCTTGAGTAAGCATACACCTTTAATTTTACTACGTCTGCATTTCAGAATAAGGCATGCCAAGCTAGGAAGGGGGCATCCATGAGCTCCAACTGTGTGTGTGTATTCAAGTTCAGGTGCCAGCACTGAGACTTGGCACAAAGTGGTAATGCCACCAAGAGGGGGCAGGTGCACTAGAGCATTGTCCATCTGGCCATAGTGGGCAAAACAGGTGCTACCTGTCAGCAGTTAGCGAGACAGAGAGATGTAGTCATAACAACTATGACTCAAGCTTAGAGTTCAACGTTTTATGTAATAATTAAGAGGCAAGAATGAGGCTAAACTAGTCAACTTAAATATAAAGTCTGTCATTTGCCCTCATCTTCCACTCACAAGTAAACTTGCACAAAAAAATGCCAAAGTAGATGTGCTCACAGATGCACAATTCACCTCATTACACTGTCACTATCAACCAGGCAGATTTCTCTCCATTACCTGTGGAGATGAGGGAAACAGGCAAACAGTGAGAGTCGTTAGTCAAAGCTCGGTCAGCTCACAGTCAGTCTACCCGGCATGGAACAGCCGAGCTCAACAAAACTGGACACGAATTCACCAATCAGCAGAAAAGCAGTGCTCCTTCCCGCTCGCGCACACCTGTGAGCTGACTTTCCCAACCTTTGCCCCGTATGTCCGTCAATTTGTGCAGCACCTCTCCATTAGGTGGGCGCTGACGAGGCAACTCCAGGCTCGAAAACAATGTTGATGCTCATCATTGCTGCTAACGGATTCCACTGCTGGACCGCGCTTAACCTGGGGAGCAAGTTTGCCAGAGTTGTTTTCTCACTCAATTAAGTTGCAAAATAGAAAACAACAGTGTGCAGTACGTCTGTTTCACACAGGGAAGCTGGCAGCGGCCGTGCATTGTTGTGACTGCTCATCCTCCCCGGGCTATTTCGAGGAGTACTTTAAACTGCACTTCAGAAAATGTGAATGGTGCCATGAATACATTTTGCAGGGCCGCGTTGCCAGATGCTTTGCAAAAAGGAGCGCTCGCTCTCAATCTATCTTTCAAGGGGACCGAAACAGGCACAGTGCTATCAGCGTGCATCATTTCTGCTTCACATCCATCAGCGAGCTGCTGTTCGCTAACTGCCAGCGAGCGCCCTGCAAGAGCACTCGGCACTTCCCCTTCCACTTGTGTGTGGCAGGCAGCGGCAGTGTGCCAATTTGCCTCTGATTGTTTTCCATTTTCCCAGGGCGAGTTCAAGCTTGGACGCAAGCGGAGAGCAAGAAAGAGGGAGGCGAGCGTAGGGAGGCAAACGAGGACGGTTAAAATGGAACGCATGGACGAACGTCGTAAACGAACTCCGCGCGAGGTTGCCCTTACACGCGCCGAGTTACAGTCCGTGTGCCGTGAGGCCATTTTTCATTGTGACCAGGCCCAGGGTGCCGAGCGCTAACACTGCTGACCTCTAGAGCAGGTCACCATGACAGCGTGTGTGTGTATGTGCATTTGTTCTTGTTGTTTGGAGCACAACTGTACACGCACCTTCACGCAATAACTCATCTGCCTGCCCTGGAGAACAGAGTGGTCCTGCTATTTCTGCTCAGAGTCATTATCATCACCGTTACCTCCTCTGTGACTGCCCCCTTTAACTCCACACCGCCCAAGAATCTCTCTCTCTCTCTCACACACACACACACACACACACACACACACACACACACACACACACACACACACACACACACACACACACACACACTGTCCTGCAGGTCAGAGCCAAGTCCAAGAGGCATGGGCTTCATTGGCAGGCAGTGTGAATAACAGGAATTGCAGGGAATACTAAGTCCAAAAAGGGCTGCACTTTTACACTATTGATAGAACATGGCCGAGGCCTTCAATCTGCTGTTTCACATAGCTCACTAACAAGACCAGAGCTGCCGGGAAGAGGTTGGAATTAAAAAAGAAAAGACTCGATTAAAGCTGCTTTTCAATTACACATGGGCACTTTTTTTTTTTTGTTCCAGAATTAGACACAAATGACACTTCCTCCGTTAAAAATGACAAAACTAATACAAGTTTAAGTACTTTTTAAAGAATCCCGGAAAAATTGAGTTTTTGTCATCGTCAACCTCTCTTTCTTGTAAGGAGCAGCTCTATATTTTAACAATGCTGAATAATGAATTCAATGAGTTGAATAATTGAACCTAAGGTAATGATTTTTTTTTCCCCCCTGCCTTCGGAGAATATGTGCTATGCGATTCCACATATGTTCAAGAGCAGACATCAAGGATAATGCAGTGCTTGTGCTCTTATGCAGTTTGACCGTTTACAGTTTTTTTGTTTTTTTACAAGAATAATCCACTTATTAATTCATAACAGGAAGAGTAATTCCTTATCAGAGGATTAACTCGGAGCACCTAACACTATACTTGTATCAAATAGGAGCTACGGTTGGTTCACTATCAAGGGTTTGGACGGAGACGAGTATTCCCAGTGGAAGCCGGTGCCCAGTCCAGCCATGACCTCAAGTGACCCCTATCAGTGTAATATTAGCTATGGAATGAATTATTAGCATGTTTGCTAAATTGAGCGGGAAACCTTTTTAGTTGCTTTCCATTGTGGTCCAGGAGTGGGGCTTTGTTGTCCCGATAAACACAAACATGAGTTGCCAGGAGTTTTAAATGATGCCATATGGGTGGATAGCTCAGTGTGTTTGTGTGTGAATGGGAGTGTGTGTGCGTATCTGTGTGTGTGTGTGTGTGTGTGTGTGTGTGTGTGTGTGTGTGTGTGTGTGTGTGCGGTCGCAGCAGCCAGCCCAGCAAGGCTCTTTCAAGTCGACAGCCAAATAAAGTTAAAGGCAGTTAGATAGCGAGAGAGGCGCACAGCCAGAGGTCACACCGCTTTGGATGATAATCTGTCTCCTTTTTTTTCTCCCCCCTTCAGTTTTCAACCAAACCACCTTAAATGGAGACAAATCATGTACAAGTTATTTATATCAGGTATGTGTGTGTGTGTGTGTGTGTGTACAGACACGGTGGGAAAAAAGGGGGGAAAAAGTGGTTTGACCACATTAGTGGTCAATCTGAGAACAGATGGAGCTCACTCGTCCCTTTAGATAGGCAAATAAAAGGAACACCGTGGTTAATGTTTGGAATATAGGTGCAGATTTTAGAAGGGAACTGTATGCACCTCTTTATACAATAAAAACACCAAAGAAGAAGACAAGTTACATATTACAAATATGCTTTACTCAGGGAGGGAACAAGCCTGTTTTATGGTAAATTTCAATACACCTAAGAGCCACAAATTATATTATGATTCACTCTGCAGCAAGGCAGCATTGGCACTTCTTTTAAGGAGGTTTGGAGGCTTATTATTCGCTTTGCTGACTAGCCTTACATAATTGTTACCTGGTCTTCTTATTTTCACTTAACCTCACTCAACTATTGCTGAACCACATCTAAGCTGCTCAAGTCCAAATAAATGTATCATCGATTTATTAAGCCACTTAACAATGACCCATGAATCATTCAGCAATACAAAAAAATGTCTAAAGCAGATGAACAGCATCTAAAAGTCATGTCCTTAAGAATTAGTAAAATAATCCATCATAGACCCGACACAGGATCTGAGAGATGCATCTAGACCTTCAGCTGATCATCTACTGTTCAAACAGGGAGAAAAGACTGAGGTATGCCATATTATACGAGAACAGCACTGAAAATCAGTAGCAACAGGTCTGAGGGAGTGATGATATTTTTTGGTTCAAATTGTTGTCAGTATGGACGGAGGAAGTTGGGAGAGGTACAACAGTGAGTGTCTACAGCCATCTATAAAACACGGTGGAGGCTCTGTCATGGTTTGGGGCTATGTTGGAGAGCTTGTCAAAAATGATAAATAATTAACACAGAAAAGTCACCATGCAAAACCATCGGGAAAGCATCTGATTAACAAGCTTCATTTTTCACCATGACAATGATCCCAAACACACTGCCAAGGCAGTAAAAGACCTGTATAAAAAAAACATACACAGTGGAACATGGCCTCAACATTACTGAAGCAGTGTGGGATCATGTCAACAGAGAACAGAACAAAAGGCAGAAACATCCAAAGAAGAGCTTTGAATGTCCTTCAAGAAGCCTGGAGAACTATTCCTGAAGACTACTTAAAGAAATGACAAGAAAGCTGCCTAAGAGAGTTCAGACTGTGCTGAAGAATAAAGGTGTTCACACCAAATATTGACTTTCAGTTTTTAGAATTGTACACACTCTGTTTATTAAATTATTGCACCTATTTCCCATTTCCCTACAAAATATACTACAAATAAATGAGTGATGATTAAAAAGCTAAATGGTACAGAATTTCACAGATTTCTGTTGTAAACTGATGCAGAAAATGACAGGTCCCTGCAACAACAACAAAAAAGGAAACCTGACTTTATGGTTTGAAGCTCATTTTTCTAGTATTAATGACTGGATGACTAATAAAAAAAGAAAAAGTTCCTTCCTCCTTTTTCTACCTAAGCACTCTGCAATAATCTTTTATGAAGTGAATTTAAGGAGACACCACAGCAATTAGAAAGAGCCTTAAACATCCTTGACAATAGACAAACAAGCTGATGCTTGTGATTGCCTGTATATTCCACAGAGAGTCCACTAAACAACATTACACAGTCATCTAAAGATGATAAGTGTTGCAAGATAAAGCAAAATAACAAATGAAATGTACATACGGATCTCAAGGGAACATTTGAAGGAATAGTTGCTGTAGCTGTTAATGCCGATCCCTATGGTGTGTATTAGCAATGTAACAAGATTAATCTTAGGAGATAGTTTGCTGGTCTTTTATCTGGGAGTTACAGAGTGGCTTTTGCAGCATCTAAGTCCCACAAGTTCCTGCACAGGTACACAGAAATGCAAATGAGCTGAAGAGACAACATGGCAAAATACCAAGAGTCAAACGATGCTAATGAGTTGCACGTCCTTTGATGTTTTGAATTTACTTGGATCCTTACTTTATCTCGGGTTCACAGTTGAAGTGGAGTGCAACTACAGTGAGCACACAGCAGTACCAACCAGGGAATTGCTGGTCAGGAAACAATTAGGTAAATATTGGACTTTTGGGTCCAGTTGGTTGAAATCTGCAAATCTGCTCAGAAAGAAACTTGGAGTCGGGAGCAGGCAGTGGGAAGGAAGACAATGTGTTTGTTCATAACTTTAACGGCTTGGAAAAGGCTAGGTTGACAATAAAGAGGTTCACTTTTTTTGTTATCCAAGAAATTCTAAAGGGCTGCTACTAATGACTGATTTTGTTTGACTTTATTACTTGGTTTTATTGAATAGATATAGGGTGTAAAAACCCAGAGGTCCATTATAAAGGTTTGTTTGTCTCAGTTTGTCTCAAACCACCACTTAGTTCACCAAGAAAGGCAATCAGTTATCAAAAAACACGTTCTTTTACGTTGACTAAATAATATTGATTAATAGACCCGTTTAAACATGAAAAGTAATTCATTACTTTAGAGGGAGTGCATTTACAGGCTATTGGATGAAGAACATGAGAAGAATGAAGGTGTTACTTTGGACTTTAAAGGCCACTTTTTCTTAACTTCCTGTCATTTCGCTGACGGAAACAATTACTCATGCTTGTGAAGTATAGGCTTGTTCATTGTTTCACTCAAAGGGCCCTTTCTGGAGTTTGATACATTGCAGCAAAGTACATCTTAGTGCAAATTGCAAAATAATGGAATATTTTGCCTTTTAGCATAGCTACTTAGTTAAATCATTAGTTAATTTATATAAATATATTTTTTAATTACTTAAGTTTTAGGAGACAACAATTCCATTTTTGTATTTACGCTCTTATTTTGTCTTCTTTTGAATCCAGCAGTGGCACAATGCAAATCATGTGCTCCATCATTCACCACACCAAACTTGGCACCTTGCCACTTTGACCCCTACCACAAAATTAACCAGTACCATTTTGAGTTAAGGAGATTCAGACCCCATTAAAAACAGGATTCCCGTGGAGCATTCTACTACTACTTCAGTGGTGATGACAGCCAAGGTTGCAGTCAGACAAATTTCTGATCGTACCTCTTAAGATACTTTCCAACTAGGCAATTATCATATAGTCTTAAATTCATGCCTAGACAAATGATGGGCTCAAGCTAGTTTTCTTCAAGGCTGGTGTGTTCCCATAACTTATTCACTAGTTTAGTTCAGTTTCGCTCAAATCTTGGAAAACGAGTCTCTACTAGAAGCGATCGAAAGGAAGTAAAACTCATAGGGAGGTTTCAGCAGAACAGATGAAACATCATTAAGAGCTGCCTGCTTTCATGTCCCCGTTTGAACTCGCGTTGCCCTTTGTCTTTGGATTTCCAAGGGTCGCCCACCTGGTCCACTTTGAGTGGCGTGTAAATGAGGTGTCGATTGGTTGTTGGCCTCCCCCGCCCTGTTCCTCCAGGTCAGTTGCTTTCCTTGTGTTTGCTGTGCAGGTCTCCAAAGTGCACAATGCAACTGTCACCTGAGTCTCTCGTTATCTCAACTGGTACAAACTGAGCTTCACAGTCAAAAACACCCCCAGTAGGGAGCTAAGTCCCGACCACATCTGCACCATCTCTACCGTCTCTATTTTACTTTTACATTTACTGAATATGTTTTCATATTATTATATTGAAAGTTGAACTAAATCCACTGTTAGCTAGAGAAGAAACATTTTTCCCAAGTTCTACTTATAACAATTCAGTATTGACCATAATAACCATGAGTACAAATTTTTTTCCATTACCCAGCAGCCTTACTTCTTACACCTTTTCAATTGATAATGGCTGGAATTCAGCTGAAAAAGAGTTGTCTAGACGCTCACTAGGCAACACTCTTAAACAAAGACAAGCAGAGAAAGCTCCCTTCAAATCTATTAAGCACAGAGGATAATCCATCCTATCCAGCAGTGGCTACAGACCACACTAGAGTTCATGAAAAAAAGAGAGAGAAAACAGGAAAAGCCACAGCCTCACCTCCTTTCTTTGCTCTATTCCTTTCAGCCCGTGCCAAGTGTAACTGCAAGCAAGCAAATAAAAATTTCAGCCATGGATTAATAATTTATTTGCCCGGTATCGACTCTTATTCCATTGTGTTTTTGCAGCTCATTAGAAGGTGGTTGGCTCGGAACAGTAATTGGTCAATAGGGGTGATAGATGACCGCCATACATGAGCTCCTGAAATCCTAGGGCCCCAGAGAATGGGGATAGCTCTAATTGCAACTTCTTTTTACCTCAGGTAGGATACAAGATTGCTTTGGGCAAGTTTCCCTCAGTGCCATACCCTGTAGGAGCATCAGGCATTAGTTTTGATGAAGTCCGGAGTTGGCTTCATGAAACCTGCGTTGATCCATGTTGTAGAAGGAAGGGATACATTGTACATTTTCCATCTACAACATGGAATACATGGATTAGCGTGATGGTCTTCTTAGATGAGAAATTTAACCTGCGGGCGTGATTGTAATTTTAAGACTTTTCCCTTTCCGAGCTTCACATATCTCTCTCTCTTTCTCTCCAGGGTCGATGATATTCTGCCAAATAATAATAATAAAAATGTTGTCAGCACCACAGCAATGGAAATCAATGAGGAAACCTTGAACAGCCTCATGTTTCCTCGAACACACCTGAGTCCGAGAGGAATAGCAAGCAGCTACAAACAGACCGCGCAGGGAAGGAACTACACGTCATATATCGCGAGGGAAAAGCGTAGAAGAAAACAAGCTTTTCCATATACGGCTAATGAGTACTTGCTTACAAAACATTCCCAGCCAGACATCTCGGAAGGCTGAGGGAAAACAACCCAATGCACACATGTAAGTATGCGCAAACACGCACCTACGCCTACACTCTCCAGGAGATGACACGGACAAGTACTTACTGTTCTGTTCGATCTATAAATTCCTCCCACTGAGCTGTGAGTTCTCCTGCCACAATGTTCTCCTCTGTCATCCATCATGTCTCCACCCTCCCCTTTTGTCCCTCACCTCTTGTCCTCTAACACCAACCCAAGAGAGGTTGTACAATGCGTGTATGTATGTGTGTTTGAGAGTGCAGTGGCAGTTGGACTACTTACGTATCCTACTGGTCTTGCAGGCCTACCGCGACACACACTTCTCACTGTCAAGACATTAATGCCACCTCGATCCCTAAACAGATGTGTGCGTGCACTATCCCACCGCCTCGGGTCACAGCCCCATGCCCAGCAGGAGCTGCCAGAGGGCAAGCTTTTGTCCAGACAGAGAGCCCCAAGGTGGACAAAGAGCGGGCCAAACCCACAGAGTACTCTGACTATCCGTCTTCTTAATGGCTCTGTCACATTTTGTAATAGATTTTAATTCAGTTACGTGCCAAAAGAATGGAAAATGAGGCCTTTGTGATCCGACAACGGCCCCAACAGGGGGAAATGGCCACAGTCCAAAAACAGTGGATGAAAGGCATGAGGGAAGCGGATCACATGATTCCCACCAACAGCCAGCATTAAGGTTATCGAGGTGAAAAAAGCTTAAATTTCTCAGATGGAATAATTGCATTAATTATATAGAGTTTGACGTTAAAAATGAATTAAGTCACCTTTAATTTAGCAATGTGGCATTTCTAGCGGCTAGGTAGTAACCAAATCCCAAACAACTCCCTTTTGAAGTTTGTGCTGTAGGGAAACATACGGTCCACATGGTGGGCTTTATATAATGCCAGTTTACAACAGTTATCATCTCAAGTCTTTTTGTATTGTCAGGTAAAGATCTAAAATACTAGAGAGAACCCCAGCAGTCTGCCGATCATCTATAAACAAGCACTTAGTGACTGTTTAGAAGAACTCCCTTTTAAGAGATAAATGGTAAATGGCCTGTATTTATATAGCGCTTTTATGGTCCCTAAGGACCCCAAAGCGCTTTACATATCCAGTCATTCGCCCATTCACGCACACATTCACACACTGGTGATGGCAAGCTATGTTGTAGCCACAGCCACCCTGGGGCGCACTGACAGAGGCGAGGCTGCCGGACACTGGCGCCACCGGGCCCTCTGACCACCACCAGTAGGCAACGGGTGAAGTGTCTTGCCCAAGGACACAACGACCGAGACTGTCCGAGCCAGGGCTCGAACCGGCAACCTTCCGATTACAAGGCGAACTCCCAACTCTTGAGCCACGATCGATAAAGACCTCATGGCTTAAGGAGGGGCAGCTAACTACCACAACCTGTTGAGGAGTGAAGGGAATGAGAGCAGAGGAAAGAAAAGACAACGGGAATTTTTTCCATTTAAATATCTGCGACTGACTCGAGATTTCCCACAACAGCATAAAACACCCGCTCCTCAAACCAGAGAAAGCTAATAACATGTTCACAGATCATCATGAGCTGAGGGTTGTTTTCATGCAGTAACGCTGCCATCCCACTCGAATTCTCAGGATCAGCATGGCCCGAGAACGAGGTGAGAGTAAACACTGGAAACAAGGAGAACAATAGCAATAAAATGTCTTCTGTCGTGGGATCTTCAGAAGGTATTTGGAACTGCACCAGTTGGGCGTAAATGGCTCAAAATACCTGTGCATGACATTTTTAAAAAAAATTTCAACGAAAGTAAGACTGAGGTCATTGTGTTCAGACCCAGTGGTGTTTGTGTTGCGTGTTAATCTTTTGGACCCGGGCCCCCTGCAGTCCTATGTGAAACCAACGGTGACTAACATTGGTGTCAAATTGGACTGATTTTATACGACATAAACAGACAATTCTGTTATTAAAGCTAGTTTTTATCATTTGAGACTTTTATCCAGAATCAAATCCACTTTATCTTGTAAAAATTTTTGAGTGTCTTATTCATGCTTTCACGCACCTGGACTATTGCAATATGCTCTATAGTGGCCTTAGCAAAGCTGCACTTAATCGCTTACAGTCAGTCCAAAGTGCTGCAGCTCGTCTTTTAACCTGAACCTGCACATTTCCCCCGTCCTGACTCGGTCCCTGATCAGTTCATTTTAGGGTTTTATTATTTGTTTTATAAACTTTTAATGGATCAGCACCACCACACATAACTGAGCTCCTAACTCCATATGTTCCCTCAAGATCACTGCGGTCCATGAACCACCTGCTCAGCTAATCTCCCTGCCCATGTTAGGATGGCTTTAAAACAAGTCTTAAAACTAATCTTTATTCTTTTTTTTGTAAAAAACACTGAATGGGAGCTCATAATTTCATTTTAGAGATAAAGTCATTTTTGTGCAGCAAAAACAGAAATAGATATTATTGTGCACAAATTGCAAAAAAACAGCATGTGCATCAAAATAAACTATTACCAGTAGTGCAATCAGTGTTTTTTTTTTCTTTCGTTGAATAATCCTGAAATTTAAACTCCCTGCGTGCCTTTAAAATAGTTTGTATGCATCTACAGGGTGGGCCATTTATATGGATACACCGTAATAACATGGGAATGGTTGGTAATATTAAAGTCCTGTTTGTGGCACATTAGTATATGTGAGGGGGCAAACTCCTCAAGATGGGTGGTGACCATGGTGACCATTTAGAAGTCGGCCATCTTGGATACAACTTTTGTTTTCTCAATAGGAAGAGGGCCATGTGACACATCAAACTTATTGGTAATGTCACAAGAAAAACAATGGTGTGCTTGGTTTCAACGTAACTTTATTCTTTCATGAGTTATTTACAAGTTTCTCTTTGTTCACAGCCATTGACATGTCGAAGAGGTTAACACGTGAGGAGCGGATCGAAATTGTGTTGATATCTGGTGAACGCAGTAAACTACAGGAGGAAGATGGAAGAGCAGCTGCAACAGGACAACATCAGAGGGGTTTGGAACAGCCTGAAGACAATCTCAGGACAAAAACCAACCCCCCAGGCTGCAGGAGACTTGGGGTGGGTGAATGACCTAAATAAATATTTTAATAGGTTTGATCAACCACCCACCCCTCCCACAGCATCGTCCCCCCTGCTGCAATCTCCTTCATCTTCAGGGAGTGCCTGTCCTTCATCTCAAGACTTCACACCTCTCAGCTTCACACCTCCCAGCTCCCAGTCATTACACCCACCCCCGGCTTCTGTGGACTCCAACATACACCCCCCTCCCCCAAAATCCACTCTTTCTATCTCAGCACTTCAAGTGAGGAACGAGCTTCGCAAGATCAAGGTGCGGAAGGCTGCAGGTCTATATGGCATCAGCTCCAAGCTCCTGAGGTGCTGCGCAGATGAACTGTGTGGCATCCTAGGATATCTGTTCAACCTGAGCCTGTCACTGGGGAAAGTACCACAGATGTGGAAGACATCCTGTGTGGTACCAGTACCAAAGACCTCCCATCCCAAGGACCTCAGCAGCTACAGGCCGGTAGCCCTGACTTCGCATCTGATGAAGACCCTCGAGAGGTTGGTTCTAAACCATCTGCGCCCCCTGGTGAGGTCTTCATTGGATCCACTACAGTTTGCTTACCAGCCTGGCATTGGGGTGGAGGACGCCATCATCTACCTCCTGCACCGAGCTCTGACTCACTTGGAGAAGCTTGGAAGCACTGTGAGGATCATGTTCTTTGATTTCTCCAGTGCTTTCAACACCATCCAGCCACGACTTCTGAGAGACAAGCTGGAGCTATCGGGAGTGGACCACCACATGTCCTAGTGGATACTGGACTACCTCACAGAACGTCCACAGCATGTGAGGTCACAGGGCTGTGTCTCTGATACACTGGTCTGCAGTACGGGGGCCCCACAGGGAACTGTGCTGGCACCGTTCCTCTTCACCCTCTACACTGCAGACTTCTCCATCAACTCCCCACGCTGCCACCTACAGAAGTTCTCTGACGACTCTGCCATAGTCGGCCTCATCACAGGTGAGGATGACTCAGAGTACAGACAGTCAACTCTGGACTTTGTAGACTGGTGTCAGCAGAACCACCTGCTGATCAACGCCGGGAAAACCAAGGAGTTGGTGGTGGATTTCCGGAGACGCAGACCCACCACACTGACACCGGTGAGCATCCAGGGAGTGGACATTGAGATAGTGGACTCTTATAGGTACCTGGGTGTTCACCTGAATAATAAACTGGACTGGAGCCACAACACTGATGCTCTTTACAGGAAGGGTCAGAGCAGACTCTACCTGCTGAGGTGGCTGAGGTCATTTGGAGTACAGGGAGCACTTTTAAAGACCTTCTATGACTCTGTGGTGGCATCTGTCATTTTTTACAGTGTGGTATGTTGGAGCAGCAGTTTATCGGCAGCTGAGAGGAAGAGGTTGGATAACCTCATCAGGAAGGCCAGCTCTATTCTGGGATGCACCCTGGACCCAGTGCAGGTGGTGGGAGACAGAAGGACTCAGGCCAAAATAACATCTCTGATGGACAGAGTCTCCCACCCCATGCATGTAAATGTTGCTGAACGGCAGAGCTCCTTCAGTGAGAGATTGCTGCATCCTAGATGCATGAAGGAGCATTTCCGCAGGTCCTTCCTCCCTGCAGCTGTTAGACTGTACAATCAGAGCTGCTCCCAACAATCATAGATGTTTACATCTGCGCTGTAACTGCAATAAGTTAATCAACCGATTCGCACTACAACCTGGTTTGCCTCTTATCTGTAGTTATTTATATTTAATTTAATAACTGTACAGTACTCTGGTTATAGTAACCATTGTCCTTAATGTAAATATGTAAGAAAAAATTGTGTATGTTTCTGTTCTGTGTCCTGTGTACTGTTTGTTTGTATATGTGTCTTTCTGGCTGCTGTTACAACCAAATTTCCCCTTGTGGGACAATTAAAGGATTATTCTATTCTATTCTATTCTAACCGGGTCATTGCAGCAGATTTCAATGCAAGACACCCTACGAGACCACCCATCTCCCATACTACAGTTAGCAAACTGCTTGCTAAGTTTCGTGAAACTGGTTCAGTGTTTGATTTGCCAAAATGTGGACGCAAGAAAACTGTCACTAATGAAGAAACATCAGTGGCTGTCCTAGCCTCATTCAGCAAGAGCCCACAGCGTAGCACTCGCCGCATGTCACTGGAGAGTGGCATTAGTCGAACATCCCTTCGGTGGATATTAGCTACTCACAAATGGCACCCTTACAAACTCCAGCTACTGCACCATCTCAACGAGGATGACCCAGATCGGCGCACAGAATTTGCAGAATGGGCAAAACAAAAATTGGAACAGGACCCTCAGTTCACGCAGATTTTTTTCAGTGATGAGGCAAACTTTTATGTGAATGGTGAAGTTAACAAACAAAACCACCGCTATTGGTCTGACCCTAACCCACATTGGATGGATCCCTCCAAGACTGTTGGAACAACAACAGTGATGGTTTGGTGTGGTATATGGGGTACAACGATAGTGGGTCCATTCTTCATCAATGGAAACCTCAAGGCCACTGGATATTTGAAATTGCTACATGATGATGTGTTTCCCTCTTTATGCACTGAAGCTGGCACGTTCCCTGAGTTTTTCCAGCAAGATGGTGCACCACCACATTATGGGTGCCAGGTCCGAGCATTCCTAGATGAACAGTTTCCTGGAAAGTGGCCCCCAAGGTCTCCCGATCTGACCCCCTTAGACTTTTATCTTTGGGGTCATCTGAAGGCAATTGTCTATGGTGTGAAGATACGAGATGTGCAGCACCTGAAACTACGGATACTGGATGCCTGTACTGGCATTTCTCCTGAGGTGTTGCTATCAGTGTGTGAAGAGTGGGAGAAGAGGGTTGCATTGACAATCCAACACAATGGGCAGCACATTGAACACATTTTATAAGTGGTGAGAAACTTGTAAATAACTGATGAAAGAATAAAGTTACGTTGAAACCAAGCACACCGTTGTTTTTCTTGTGACATTACCAATGAGTTTGATGTGTCACATGGCCCTCTTCCTATTGAAAAAACAAAAGTTATATCCAAGATGGCCGACTTCTAAATGGCCACCATGGTCACCACCCATCTTGAGGAGTTTGCCCCCTCACATATACTAATGTGCCACAAGCAGGACTTTAATATCACCAACCATTCCCATGTTATTACGGTGTATCCATATAAATGGCCCACCCTGTATAATTATGCAGTTCTTGCCACCTTACTTACCGGCTTGCCTGCAGACTGCAACTCAAACTGAAAGCTTCAGACTAAACATGACCAATCAAAAGTGACTTCACCAAGTAACATTATTGGGAATGTTTTTTGTTCTTCTTCACTGTAATGTAACAGGTTGTCATCAACTGAATCTCACCTTCTCTTCAGTGCTTTCCTCCCTGGTGTGTGTTTGTGTGCTGCACTCTGCTCTATGTGCGTCTGTTTTCCTGTGATGCACTGGGAGTGGTAAAATAGAGAGTAAAGGAGAGATTTTAGCTTAACGATCCATCGAAGTGCTTCAGTGTTGCTAATGTTTGTTCCTGGTTGTCTTATTTCACAGGTTCTTGGTGCTTAGGTTTGGTACTGTCATTATGACACCGTATTCCAAATCTAAAGTTGACTGTTTTGCCTGTAGTGACTGCTTTCAGCATAAAGAAAAACCCATGTTAAACCATTTAAAAACTTGTTTAAAAAACTTTATATTCTATGGAGATCGTCTTAACTTTTTTAAGTACTCTTTTCTGAAAAAAGTTCAGAGTTTAGACTCTCTGCAGCTGAATGTACCGACTTGCTGGCTCTCCACTCTTGGCTGTCTGAGTTGCTGACTCACCTCTGCCTTCAGGCGCTGTACCAACCAGCCAGCCAGCCAGTCAGCCAGCAGGCTGTCCAGCCAACCAGCCAGCTCTGTTGACAAATTGATATCTGATCTGTGCTGCAATTGGCGGAGGAACAGACTTTTCCAGTGTTTCGGCTGTCCACTGCCAACTCCAAACAGCTGAGGGATTAGCTACAGGCCCTGTGAGGGTGAACTTGTATTGTTTATTGATGGGGTGAGGCAAGCAGCAAGCACTACGCACCAAATCAGACTAATGGGAGACAAGTCCGTAATGTGTAGTGGGGAGAAGACGTATCGGTATGTTTTTGGCAGGGGTCAGTGATTATCCATGTGTGTGCTGAAAAATATGCAAGTGAAATGTGCGGCTGGGTATCTGTGTGTGTGTGTGTGTGTGTGTCCTCAGGGCAGCCAGCTGGGTACTGGAATGCAATGGATGTGGCAGGCCTGCTATTCTGGGTGCTTTCTCCTGGTGTGTGTGTGTGTGTGTGTGTGTGTGTGTGTGTGTGTGTGTGTGTGTGTGTGTGTGTGTGTGTCATCAGCATAGCACAAGAGGTTCTGCTATTTCAAGGGGAATCCAGATTCCAGGCATTCGTGTTTGTGTGTACATTTTATTTGCGTGTCAGGTGAGGGTTAAGGTCACTGAGTCGCATAAAATCTCCACTACAAAAAATACCAATATTGACACACTTTATCTTTTATTGTAAGCCAGTTTCACTACACATGGATGTCTTGACAAATATTAGATAGATCTCTCTAAAATGCTATGTATTTATTCTCGCATTGTGCAGGCGGACAAATAAACTGGCCATCAGAGATTAGCTGAGTGAGTAGTGGGTTGCTTGTTGGAATGATTACTGGCCAGCTTTCTTGTGGTTTTACTTTGTTTATTTAGTTATCTGAATTCCCGAGAATTGGGTAAATAATTAACTTTTGAAAACGTGTAGACAAACACACACTCGGCAAATACAAATGCTGATTAATAAATGGTAAAGAAAACTTAATGCAAAGGTTTGTTATTACTTCACAGAGCTTTTTTATTTACAATTATTTAAGGCATTTTTCAAATTGTCAAATTAAATAAGGATTATATTATTGTATTAACATACCAGGTGATCAAATAATGAGTTTACTGTATGTGCAAGCAGCCCCTAGGAGCCAAAAAAATAATAATTATAATGCTGGTGTTTCAGGCAGTTTTTCCACTCCTAACCCGGTATGATGTAAGCTCCAGCTCCTTTTATCCGAGTAGCTGTCCAGATATTTTGTCTGCAAGGTGCAGCCAATTAGAGGAATGCTGGCTTAAAGGGTGGCAGCTTATTTCAGACAGGGGAGCTAAGGGAGTGAGCAAAGTAAGAGGTAAACAGCAGTTACTTTGAACTGTGAATCATGCAAAGCTGCTCTATTGCAACTCAAGAATAAAGAATGGACCTCTCCTTCAGTGCCAGCAACTTTTGTCAAGTTCAAGCCCCCTTCCCAACCCTTATTGAATAAGGAGTTAAGAAAATTAACAGATGGATGAATGGATGTTTAAGAGGCAAAAGAAATTCTTTGGCCCTGTTTCTATTTTTTTTTCCTTTTCCTTTTTTTTTTTTTTTTTTTTTTTTTTGCAGTGTATAGCTCAGGATGATCTTTCCAGTGAATCATGCCCCCCCTCCTTCCAAAAATATCCACAGTCCTCTTGTTGTCACACACACAAACACAAATTCACCATGGCTGCGGAAACCACCACAAACATTCTCGTAATGGCTCTCCCCACCTCACACCTTTCCGTAATCCAGGCTGCCCTATTTTCTACCGCAATTTTCCCATCACCAGGCGGTACCTCCCCGCACTGGTCCCATCTGTCAGAATGAAATTTGATAGACTCTTGAGTGATATGTCATCTCATTTCGGGCTCTCAGTCTCCAGGACCGACCCCAAGTCTCTTTTCTCAGTCTGTGTCTGCAGCTGTCAGTGTGAGAGTTGGATTTTTTGGGGGAAGAAATTATCCTTTAAAAAGGAATAAACCTGAAACTTATCTATCAGTACTTCAAAAGCAAACATGAGTCACTCCTCGAGGAAGTGTTTCGCAAGCAAAGACCCTAAGATGACTCACAACTTCAAGATTTCATCTTCCTTTCATGCCAGCAATCATTTTGTGTGAGCAGGTGTCCACTGTGTTCAAAGGGCCTCGTTTAGAGGTAAACTCTTTAAAAATACATCAAGAATTACCTTCACAAGCCATTACACCTGTTTGTCTAGCAAATCAAGACAAAATGTGAAATATACCAGGCAAAAGACTGGAGGATGTTCTTAAAAGTGTGAGTAAAAAAAGGAATCTATTGAACGTAGATGCTCTGCACTCAAATCTAGAAGGATGCAGCTGAATTTCAAGGACTTTTCCAGAATCAAGATAAGGCCCTGACAGAAACAACCTGGCGGAAGGCTCCATTCTCCATGACACGGGAGCAAGCGAGGTATCGATCGGTGAGTTCACACAAACATGTGTCGCGCATTTACAAGACCTTGACCAGGGCCCGTGTCCATGACAGGCAATTCCATTACTCACAGTAGGGGTGAAAGGTTGCCAACAATCAATACGTGGAGGATGGCGACACAAAGATAGACACTCGGATAAAAAGAACTCACCATGCTCTTTTGCTCTGACCCTTCCACAACAGAGTTTTAGGAGGAAAAAAAAACAAACTAAATTTATCTTTACACAGTCTTTCAATCATACAAGGACAGCAGTAGTTGCACCATATTGTGAGCTGTTTCTGCAAATTGAGACCGCAATCAACAGGGAAACCCACAATTTGCAATTAGGCGAAGCAGGGTACTCATACTTTACTAGTAATTGTTGACACTGTAGAAAGGGGCAAGTGTTGGCTGGTTACCCAGGATCAATATCTGTAATCAACAAAACAAACCACTCATGTGATAATAATCAAAGAAGGTAATGACAAGTAACATTTAAAATCTCTTGTTTGGTGGGGAACTGGCGAGGGGTGCTGAACACGAGGGCTTGACTGATCAGACTAAAGATGCATTCACTGAAGCAAAGATATCATCGTGTTGTTGCATCAGCTTACAAGTCCCTTGATTCATAACAATATTACTGTGTATGAGTCGTTATAAAGACAAACAGTGGCGCTAGCATAAAGTATTAATTAGCCAACATCAAAGACTTTACAATCTGCCCACTAAAGATGCACACAAAGAATAAACCATCAATCTCCCACCTGCTAGCACTATATAAGCCTAACTTCTCCCATTTCTAAACTCCCGTAAAGCTTCAGGCTGACTCATCGTTTTTACTTGTTATGAGAAAAGTTTCACTGAAGAGAAGTTGTTCTCTAAATCTACAATGAAAAGGACAACCAAGATTTCTCTGAAAGTTATCAGGTACAAAGACTGGACTGAAAGTTTAGAAAAACAGGGCTCAAGAGTACTTTAAAACATTACAAGACTGGCTCAAACAAAATACTTCTGAATATGTATACAACTGATTATCATGTAGATTATTGATGATCTTTACTGTACAACAAGTAAGATTATAAAAAGGGACACGCAAAGGGAGGAATAAATGTTTGGTATGTGCTAAACGTACAACTACAGTTAGATATTTTGAGAGTTTCCAAAGAATAAATCCAAATTTGATTAAAAGTGATAAATGAAAATGATACAAATAAATTTCATTCAAAAGTACAAAAGCCACAGGAAACCCCAAATTTTTATTTCTTTACAACATTATTTCCAATTCTTCAGTTTAAAATTTTCCAGCTATAAATTGTCACCTTGTGTAAAAGTACTATTTTTCTGCCAGCGTGACTGTGTAAACGTGCAAGATCAAAGTCCTGCTGGCATGTGGGGGAAATGCTGAATGAGTGACTGGTTTAAGCTTAAAAAAAAAGGTTACCATGATTTGCCGCTGAGTTATTTGAAGTCAGCTGGGCTCGCATGTATGACTGGTCTACATTCATTCATGTGTGAAAGTACAAGTGTTTTGACACCATATTCCGCCCCGCTCACTTTACCAGCATCAGAAGCATTTTAGCTGGAGTAATTTTTCAGCCTTCATCTGATGAAACGTCACACTGGCTAGCGTGCGTACTTCCCTGGAAATAATCGTCATAATATATTTACACTTTTGGAGAGAACAATTATCATAAATTACAAAATTGCCGCCCGCCTCCTTCGGAGATACGCTCGGGTGCTCAGTGCTTGTGATAAAACAAATACACTCTCTGGGCTTTCTGTGCTTCGTGATGGAATATGAACAACAAGCGGCCCGTTTTTTTTTTTTTCTGCCTTTGTTTTTAATGAAGTGCTGGCTGTTCTGAATGGGGACTCAATGAGGCATGGAATGGGGCCTCTCCATCCCTCCCCTGCCTCTCTTTTTTGTCCCTTCCTCCCTCTTGTGTCTGTGCATTTGAACCTCTCGTACCCCTCATCATTACCTTCTGTCGGGGCCATGCTTAAAGCCACAACAGATGGACTACCTGTATACTTTTTCTCCTTTTTCACCCACAAGAATCATACAAGCTCGCCCTCACCCAAACACTGATCCACTTTCAAGATGTATAGGCATTTCATCGACTGCATCTCATAAATATCTTTCTAACTCAGTCTAAAATGTATCCAGTAGCTTTCAGACAGCTTTTAGCTCTGTTCCTAGGTCTTAGTGATATTAAGGAACCCACGTATAGATCTACCCTCAGTTCATGCCGGACTACAGACAGACCCCTGGCAATAGGGAAAAATGTTCAAAGATGCTGATGGTTGCATTTACTCTCCAAGTTGTGATCAAACTTGTAATAGTAGTTCTTCCTTTTGAGATGCGTTGGTTACAATAGTAGGTACAGCTTTTACTTTGAAAGTAAGTGGTCTCCATTGCTTGTTTCTGCTTTTCAAGTTTCACAATAATTTCACTACCATTTGGTGATCATTTTGCGAGCATTTCCATTGCACACTACAGGTGACTGCTGCAAGCCACTAGCAACCAAAGTAATCTCAATAAGGTTTTTAGCACTGTATAACTCTCTGTGACTAATTTCACACTAGGAACTACCAGCAATCTCAAGAAACCACTTACCAATAACTTGTGGTATACAGACTTTTTCCTAGCGACCAGTATTTGCCAGGGGATCCAAGACCAGTCTATGGGACTTCATGACTGGGGCTAAACAACCAGTTTCACAGCGATTTTCAGCAAACTATAGGAAACTCTTGCAACTGATTGCTGAATCTCAATTTTTCCCTCCCAACCGATGGTTACCAACTGGTCTCCATGACTTAAAGTCTCTTGGTTGACAAACTTCCCCCCACTATGTGGTCAAGTTGTCGAAAATGACAACAAGGACAACCAAAACTTGGAAAAACTATGATACAAAAGTGAAGATGCCAGACAGGAGACAGCTGAGTTGAACTCAATCAGGTATTAATAATGACGGAAAAAGACCCAAGGCAGGAAGTAAAAACACAGCAAGGAAAAAATAGCAAAAAACTGAGAGAAAGACATGGAATATCCACATACATATATAGATAAAGGAAGACCTGTGGAAAATGTGAAAAGAACCAAAGAAAAATGAAAGCCAAAGCAGACTATGACAAAAGAGAAGTGGCGACTGCAGCATTTTGGCAGCCACAGATGTGCCATTGCTTCTCTCACAGAAACGCATGATTTGTTTTTAATATGAAAATTTGATTTAGCACACCAACATGCAAATGACTCATTTTGACGTCATTTATTTCTTCTGTCATATTACATGTATACAAGAAAATAGCAAAACAAGTCCTGTCATACTGTGGGATGTATTCTCTTTGTATGTCCAGGTTTATAATTTTAAACTATAATGGGAGGACATGACAATGGTTATTATTACTAGCAAACTGGAAACTGATTTTTTGAACCTGTTGAATATTGTTTGCAAGCTTTTGTTAGAGCATGAAAACTAATTGAAGGAACTCGCAGTACCTGAAAACGCTGCTTGACAGAGTTAATGAGGTTTGAATAATTCATCAGTGTTGAGCGCATACATGCTAAAATCCCCATGTTCCCAAAGGCATTATTCATGGGAAAATGGGGATAGACTTTAGTGAGAATTCCCAATCAATGCCAATCCCAGTATCTCAGTGCACAGCAATTAACTGAAACCCATATCCCACCATTTTTACTTTAAAAACAACAACAACCACGAGTAAGTTTTTTAGCATAAAATCAAACACCATCTTTCCAAGGATGATCAAAAGCTTTACTGGTTTCCTCTGACACCAGTATGGATACCTGGGCTCTTAAACGACTTCTTTAATTCTTAAAATTAAGATAAATTCCAGCCATGACAGCGGCACTGAAGCCCAACTGGCCCACGTCACTTTAATTTCATACACAGCATGAAAACCGTTCAGCTACAGTCACTGATTGGACTTTCAAAAGGAAGCTGTGGGTATCGCCATCGCAGTGTCCAGCTGAAATTAAGCCTTCTTTACAAAACAAGAGACACAGATTAAAGAGGGAACCGTGGGGGAGCAAAAAAAAGAAACTAGTGCATATCTTAGTTTCTGCAATACGCCGGGCTTCAAAGTGGAAATGTGTCGCAGTGAGAAAACGGGTTATCAGGCGTTCACAGAGACCGTGTTTCGCCTGTCTCGTGTTCTCTCGCTCGCTCCGTCTCCCTCCACCCATCTCTCATTCTCCTCCCATGGGTCATTTTCTCTAATCTGGATTCCCACTGTCTCCCACATTACTGACACTGCATCAATCACAGTTAAACAAACGCCCTTTACCGCGCCGACTGTCAGCTGATGCAGTGTGTGCACGGTAGAGCTGCCCGGGTTTCCCCGACCACCTCCTAACCCCTGCTTAATCCCTCAAAAATGCCCACACGGCTATGGAAATATTATTCTGCTCTGAACTGTGGGATAGCAGCACAGACAAGCTGAGGATTAGCATATATTTCAATCGCTCTCTTGTTTGAAATACAACAGCGGGTGAACGTGAGGGCAACTCGACGCCACTCCTGCCAACACTCTACTTTTTTTTTGAAAAAGTTGAGAAAGGAAGCGGTGATCTGGAGTGCGGGAGTCGAAATACTGAGCGGTGCGACTACATTTCAAGAGCTTTTGGCTCTGTTGATGGAAGCGCACTTCAAGCTTAATTCGAAATGTTAAGTTTGTGATTGCCTGCTTTCGTCTGTGGCCTGCATGTTATTTCCTCTCATTAGATGCTGAGTTGTGTGGCCTTCAGCACCACTTTACTTTAAGGAATTTCTCCATTGGAGTGCAGGAGGGGTACAAGAGGAAATGTGGCTGAATCAATTTACCTTCAGCATATCTATTCTTGAGTTCAACTTAGCAAGCCTGAGAACTCTTTTTAATGGGTTGTAGCACATGTTGACGATCTATCCCACCGCGCCACACAAGAATTATAACACAGGGGAGGCTGAAAATGTTAAACTGTATAATAGAGGCTGACATTTCATTTAAATGCCACTGCAGGTTGGTAGATTATATGCATACGAGGTCAGCCTTAATTTAGCAAAGGTTTTGAACCACATTTGTAAAGCAACTATGGTATTATATATGACTATATAATCACCCACTCTATATCAGCTTTCAAGCCAGCGTCCACATGTCTCAGCCTACTTCATCTTCTTATGTAGATAGTTTGGAACAGTTGAAATCTTTAAAGAAACCAATAAATGGACTTTCTGGTTCTCTGGTTTTATCAACTACAAAGTCAAATCCCAGTAACTACACTGTAAGTACTACAGAAATGATCACATTTGTTATGAACACAAGGTTTACATGATGACTTTTAAGAAATTTGGATACAAAACACCAGCAAAAGTAAGGTGTATATTTCGAGTTTTCTCAGAAAATGAACACGACATTATCATACTAATGGAAAGTTGCATTGCTGCAGTGGGAGTGCGTCTGCGAAGAGCATGCTGCTTTGATGTAAATGATGAACATGAAAGAAAACGTTTAGCCATTCATTACATTCAATTTTGTCACCGTTAAATAATCAGTGCAGGGAAAAGCAGGTGACTGTTATCACACAGCAGGTGTTAATTATGAAACGGCAGGTGTTTGTTGCACGGTGATGGCCAGTGAGCAGTGTCTGCGGCAATCTGCCATATTGGAGGGGAGTTTCTGGAACATCTGGATGATAAGAGTTTGCTAACTTAAAAACAGTAGCTAAAGACAGATGGGCAGTTGGATGAATGGACATATTAACCATTGGTTATGGCTATTATATTTACCTCCAAAGAGAAGCAAAGAAGCTATAAAGTTGGAGGTAGATAGAGAAATTTCAGCAAATTCAAGTATGTAAACATCTTCTGGATATTCAGTTGAGTATACGACGAGATCCTTCATTAGCAGTTTGGACGGAAAGCATGGCAGAGCCATAATTTACAGCTTTAATCTATTTGCAGTCAGCTGAATAAGGAAAACAGTGCCTGAACAATTTTGTTTAATTCAGTAGTGACCTTAAGAACAAATCACATTATTATAAGGAGTCATACTGTTGTTTACAGCAGCACAGATAATCAGGAAGTACAACATCATGGCCTTGGAAGCCGCCGCTATGTAGCATAAGACCGGTGGATTTTAATAAGGGGCGAAACCGAGTGTAACGATGCAAACACTAAACCTGAATGCAAACATAATTAGCATGACTAGCACCACAGCTGCGGCACCCTATCTAGCAGCAAAAGAAGACCATGAATTGTAATGTGTGGAATGAGTTTACCTTGAATGGTGAATAATAGAGTTCTGCATCGAGGTTTCTCATGTGATTTAACTTCACAGCCCTGTCAGATGAACACCAATCCTCAGTGCCAGCCTCCCTAAAGTTACACTAACTTCAGACAAGTTTTGGACTTTCCACAACTATCGGTGTAATACTAGCAGCAGCTTCATTTTTCAGCATGACAATGATCCCAAACACACTCCCAATGCAGTAAAATCATACCTGGATAGAAAAACACACAGTGGATCACTATCAGTCATGGATTGGCCTCCCCAGAGCCCGGACCTCAACATTATTGAAGCAGTGTGGGATCATGTTGACAGAGAACAGAACAAAAGGCAGAAACATCCAAAGAAGAGCTTTGAATGTCCTTCAAGAAGCCTGGAGAACTATTCCTGAAGACTACTTAAAGGCATGACAAGAAAGCTGCCTAAGAGAGTTCAGACTGTGCTGAAGGATAAAGGTGGTCACACCAAATATTGACTTTCAAGCTCTGCTTTTGCCTTATACAGTATACTTACTTTTCATGTATGTTTGCACGTTTCAATCAATCACTGCATCTATTTCCCATTTACGTTACAAAATACAAAGAAATGACGGGCGGCTCAAAACTTTTGCACACTACTGTAGCTTGATGTATGAATGTCTGGGATGATATAAAGGCAAAGCGATCCCCAAAGTATGTGATTTGCGCTTCAGCACAACAGCATGCCATTCTCTCCCACCCATATGTTGCTGCGCTTACTCCCTCCTGTTCCATCCATCTAATAATGGGAGGAGGATGAGAGAAAATGCCTCAGTGTCAATGGCCCAGCCGCTGAGATTCCATTATTACACCCATAAATCCTTCCAATACCCCCATCTCTCCCTCCTCCCCCTCCTTTTTTTCCCCTCTTT
The DNA here is from genome assembly GCF_001858045.2 of Oreochromis niloticus. Lineage (NCBI taxonomy): Eukaryota > Metazoa > Chordata > Actinopteri > Cichliformes > Cichlidae > Oreochromis > Oreochromis niloticus. Next base: position 22,549,347 of record NC_031986.2, read on the forward strand.
CACTCCCTCTCTTTCCGTCTCACACACAGGCAGCGGCCACATGTTTGGATGACAAAACTTGAAACGCTCACACTTGAGAGCGCTAACTTTAACGTCTTCTTGAAAAATAACCGTCTATCACAACGTCAGCGCCCACACCTCGGCTCCCCCGAGGCAGCTCTAACTGCTGTCATTAAAGAGTGTGAGAGGATGTGCGCTGCAAGTGTGTGTGTGTGTGTGTACAGCTCGTCTTTAGCCACATTTTCACAGTTTATTTAGTATTTTTGTTTTTCCCAAAGGAGCACCTATATTTACATTTTAATGGCGCACACCTGAATGCACGTGCATTTAAGTGTCGACAGTGAAGCCGGTAATGAAAGTCCATTCATCTCTTGAGGGAGGATGGGCACCCCGTCAGCGGCCTCAGATTTACAAGCCTCCTCCATCACTTTCGGATGTGGAGCTCGGCTGTTAATTCCTGACCTAATAGCACAAAGACAGACTCGTGGTGATAAAGAAGGACCCTCTGTGAACCCGATTAAACAGTGTGCGCTGGACCATGAAAAACGAACCCGCCTGCATGCAATCCCACATGCGTTTGGCGGGGAGTGGGATTAAAGGAAAAGGGGGTAAAAAGTGGGAGAGCTGATGGCAAATCACTTCACTCTCCCTACTAACTGGGTTTTGTTGAGTGGCGTTAAGTTCAATAGCGTGATTAATTAGGTGCGAAGGGAGAGTGCGATACGGTCTGCAGCAGTGTGAGATGTGAGGACTTGCATTTCACAGATAGCACAAAAAGGAAGGACCAGAGATGGATATGCAGGCACATTGCAGTCCATCCATTCACTGCTGACTACTGTGACTTTCTCATACGGGGGTGGAAGTGATCATGGCACCTGCTCACCATTCACATCAGCTCATCTGCCATGGGAAAAGCCAAAGAAAATGTAAAAAAATTAATAAGGAAACTACATAAATAAATAAATAAAAACTCGTCATGTGTTTGCTTCCTCAAATCTTCAGACCAAGTTATAGTTTGCATGTTTTCTTGTTGTTGTTAAATGAATCACAGCACAGTCACAAAGTCACAAAGCAAAGAAGTGATGCATTTGAATTTCCCTGCTATCAGATATAAATTTACTGATTGGGGCTGATGTCTTAGATCTGCTTCAGAATGCATCATAACTCATATTTTGCTTCTATTTTACAAACTTTACCATTATTATTTGTTTTGTTTTGTTCCTCATAAAGTGTCAGCTCACCTAAAAATCAAAAGCTCATGGTTTTCCTCTGGCCTGAGTGGTGTGACATGAGTGGAGATTACTGGGTTAAAGGGTATCTTAGGCCTAAAGCCAGAGTTTTCAGTGTCACTTACCCCGATAGAGGCAGAACGTGTTCACAGTTTCAGTTTAAAATAAAAATGGCCCATAAAGTGAAATTTGTTCTCATCTGAGTCAAAAAGTGTTCTGTACATAAACCTGTGGAGCAGTATGTTGGTAATGTTTGGTCCTCATTTGGAGCCAGATATGCTTTATACTTGTGGTCTTTGACCAAGTTTAAAGTATCAAGTTTAAATCCAATACTTGTAATGTGCATAAATTAACTGAGCATTCATTTCCATTTTGCCTAGTTTGTTACACTTCATGACTTGTTCCTCTGGTGTGTGGTTTTAGTTTTCTTCTGGAGACGAAACAACATATTGGCAGGGCGATATATTGGTGGATATCAGCTATTTGCCGATATATCAACATCTGTATTTATAATGGTCAATAAATTAAAAGCTAAAAAGTAAAGAAGATCCTTCAACCATGTTATGGGTGTTGATGTTACACAGTTTTTCGCAGAGTCAATTTTTCCCTTTTTGCAACACAAACAGAACAACCAGCGGATCTGAGCAAAGTAAACAAGTAATAAAACCAAATCATTTTTAAAGTGCATTATCATGTTATCTTACTGAGGACTTATAGCAAAGATAACATAAGAAATGACTGTTTATGCCATGTGTGGAAAAAAATATCAGCCAATGTATCTGATTTTTAAATCACCAAATATCAGCATTGGTATCAGTGTTAAAAATCTTATATTGGTTGGGCTATAGTTTTGTCAAGCCTGACTATATCAAATTTGCTTCATCGTACACCCATCTGTGGAGTGATTTATCCATCTAGATTATTTGGGTGTGGCTTAATGTTTACTTCCTGTCACTCTGTCACGAACACGAGCTTTGCAACATGGCAGGCGCGGTTCAGTAAGAAGATAAAAGCTCCTGTTTAGAATCAGAGAATCAGAATCAGAAAGACTTTGTTTATCCCCAAGGGGTAATTTAATGCCCCTGTTTAATGCCGGTTAGTAGATATTCTTGAGCAATTGGGTCATGGTTTCCAATTTTTTTGCTATTATTTCTATTATACTCAAGAGAAGGGAGTACAGGTATCCAAAAAGAAACTAATTTGGGGGGAATTATCCTTTTAAACACTGGGAAATATTCAGGCTCATCCAGCGATTACATTTCCTTTTTGCTCAGCGATATCGCATCTCACTGAAATGATAATGTGCTGCTTATTAAACGACAACGTACGGAAATTGTAGCCAGTGTTAAAAATGAAAAGAAAATCAAATGGCAACATCACGTAAAACATCTATTTTACCACATTTTACAACTCTCTTCAGTTCATTCAGCCTTGAAATGAATGAAGCCCCCCCCCGCTCACCTTAAACACAAAGCTCCCATGAGCAAGGCACTGGAACAAGAACCACCGAAGTGTAACAGCTCAGTTGGCAGAATAAAAAAAGTTGTACTTGCTCAGGAGGAGCTTTCAAGTGTGTCTGCAACTGCATGGACACGAGGCAAAATTCTGCTGAAAAGGAGCATGAATGCTCAGTCAACCTGAAATATTATAGAAACACACACAGTAGCTCTCAGAATGAAAACAGACTTTATAGAAACGACGGTCTTTATGGTAGCGATCTGGGCCCTGAGCGTGCACAAATCTCTCAATGAGACGAAAACAAGCTTGTTTGCTTCAGTTCAATCTTTTAAACGAAAACTGTGAGAAACAACACATCCGGGGCGTTGTTTTCTCAGTTGGGAATCTGCTTCTTGAGAGGGCCGTTCTTTGGAAAAGCCTGCGCAAAATGAAAGTGATGGTAATTCCGGAAAATGAGCAACAGTCTCCGAGTGCGTTGCGTGACAACGCTGAAGAGCGAACTCTCTTTCACCTCTCCTTTTTTTTCCCCCTAAGTCCGTCTCTTTCTGTTTCCCCCCTCCTCAAACTTCCCTCCCCTTTACTTCAGTGGACACGTGCAGTGGATGGTCTCTAATTAATCCATAGCCATCAGTGGGGAGCGGTTTGCTTGTTTACTCTTATTGAAATTAGCAAGGCTTGCCTCCCCAGAGACACAGCGTCAGAAGCACAATTAGCTGGCACTGGACTAATTAGGACACGGCGCTAATGACACCTCCACGGCTGCATGGGTAAGCAAGGAACGCGAGGAAAAGAGGTGTGAGAAAAGACCGAGGGAGGAGAGCAGAAATGAGAAAAAATTAGGCGTCTCTTAGCGAAGTTCCCTGAAAACAGGGTTGAACGGGCACGATAAGCTTGCAGTCAAGCTGAGCTTACGGTGGCGTCCCTGTGCATCCATCCTGGCAGATTCTTGCACACACACATACAAAGCACCAGCGGTGGCTTTTGATAACAAACAGCCTCCCACCTTCTCCCACAGGCTTTCTCAACACCTTGGCAGGCAGCTGGCCTCTTCGCCACTACTAGATGCCATTAGGCTGATTATCACACCTGTCAATCACATGTTTCACCAAGCCCCCCCTACACCAAGGGGAGGCATGGGTGTCTAATTATCAAGGGGCCTGACCTCACAGAGGAAGTACAGAACATAAAGAGGCGGACAGAAGAAAGATCCAACACAGGAAGCAAAGCTGTGAGAGTCTAAAAGATTCCTAAAAAGGAAAACATGTATTTTCTCACTAATTCACACTGCACACACAGGGTGAAAATGAAGCGATGAGAGTCAGGCGCCACGTATTACTGCGCGGGGAGGAAGGTCACCTGGTAACAGTAAACAAGCTTTATGCAGTCAACACGGGCTTTGATCTCTGCACAATATGAAGACGGCAGCCCATCAGATTGGGGTTAACCTCATTAGAAAGAGAAGCTCTGACTGGTTCGGTAAAGAAAAATGACACAGATGACACCGGCAACCTCCAGCGAGAGTTAACAGAAAGATCTGGATCCAAACGTGACCGTTTAACCGCGCCGAAATGATCGTTTTCTCTCGTGAAAAGACCCGAGAGAAAAGGGAAAAGACGCGCTGCTTTTTTTCCTCTCTAGTCGCCGTTTTGAGGCGTTCATCGAAGTAGGAAATTTGTCAGTACCCACACCGCTGCTGATGTTGTCTTTCAACTTGTTAGTGATGATAAAAGCGGTCACAGGATTTCATCAGGGGAAAAAACACACACTTTTCCCCCCCGACTTCATTCTGTCTTTCTTAAACTGCCGTCTTCATTTTCCTTTACCGTGACTCAGCATGGGGAATAGTGATTTCGCACTACAAAGGCATAAGTCTTCAGTGAAACAGAAGTTAAAATTACACGAAAAAAAAGGATGAAACAGAGAATTCAAGGTCAAGGGGAGCCATATAAATCTCCCGCTTAGTTCATAGGAGCAAAAAAAGAAAGAAAAAAGAAACACTGCTGCGATGAGAGAAGCTCTGAATCTGTTTCTCAAGACTTTCCAGGACTTGGTCTTAGCTCTGATTCTCAGGTGAGCTATTCCTTATTACAGTGGTATCAACAAAAATAGTAAGAGATGACTGGCTTATAATGGCAAAGTCAAACTTGACAGTGACACCTGAGTTGACAGAAGTTTGATGTTGAACGTTTCATCCAGCCACCGTGATTCCACTGGTTTGAATGACAAATCTAGGCAGGGTTAAACATCGCTAGGCTTTGGATTTGGGAGAGGATGCTAGCTCAGAGTTTTGAGCACTACTCAAGTGTTGCTGGTCTTCTATAGCAGAGGTCCCCAGCCTTTTTTGCGCCATGGACTGGTTTATGTCCGACAATATTGTCACGGACCGGCCTTTAAGGTGTTGCGGATAAATAAAACAAAATCAAACCAGTACCGGTATCAAAAAAACAGAAGATTTATTCATAACACACGGGAAAAGACCCAGGAAAACCAAGTTAGCGATAAAAATGATAAAAAACAAACAAACAATAAAAACCCTGAAAACCATAAATTTCACACCCGAGCCTCAACTCTTGCGGCCCGGACCGCTGTTCTATAGTGCTTTTCTACATAGTTGAGCACTCAAAGTACTCTTACTACAAGTCTCATTTCTAACATCCATAAACCTACACTTTGACAGATACATTGGGAGCAACGGTATCTGGCCCACGGTTGCTTTGGATTTGCAGACTCTGACGTCAAGGTTGAGCATTGGTTAATGATCATCATGTGACTGATGCAACACACACGCACACATTAAAAAAATAAATGAATAAAATAAAGAATACCCCCCCGCCCCCAAACCCTTCTATTTAAATGGATGGATTTAACTCTACACATAAAAAAAAACCCAATCAAATCCTTGACGGTGGGGTTAACGTGGCTGCATTATCCAGGGCACATCAGCTAATCTCAGTGTCAGCCTACATCGGCTGATGGTTCAGCCAGTATCCTTGTAAGCTTCTAATAAGCAAAATTAAATGAGCCCAAACTCACCGTGCATCTCCAAGCCGCTTTGCAACCCACCCCCACCGCAGCGCCTTCTTTTCATGCCATCTGAATTCCTGTGTAATTTCTTTTATGATTGATGCCTGCTGTGCTCTTCACTGGGAGCGGGCTGCTGCTTTCCCACCACCTCTATCTTTGAGCAAATCCCTGCATGCGAATACTGCAGACAGAAATTATAATACAGTGTTGTCTGTAGGGCTAGCAGTCCAGCTGAAATGACTGTAGTTCCTGATGTGGTCGAGTAAGGCAAGAACTACTTCAGTTAAGAGCAATCCCAAAGTTTCAAAAGGCTTTTTGTTTTCCAAATAATATCTTACTTGAAATCATTTCTGAGCAAGACATTATTAAAATACTCTATTCCCCTGGTAATTTCAAAGTAGTTTAACATTAAACTCTGAAGCTGTGCTGTTGTTAGGCTCAAAACCAACTTCTGAGAAGAAAAAAAAACCTGTTGAAATTCAATGGTCTCTCAAGGTGGTTGATTTAAATAATGTAATGAACAAAAAAGGATATTTAGTCATACTTGGTGAATAAGGAATGCACTCACAGCACTGGAAGGCAGTTTGAATAAAAGGGTTCACCAAATGGCACGCAAACAATTGGGGCTTCACAGGCCACCATGAAAACCTTTTAAAATACAGGTCCTTGAAAATGCAAAGACAAATCTCACACCTTTTAATGTTAAAAAAGAAAAAAAAAACTGAGTGCTTCTCAAAACCATTTAGCACCCAGACGGAAAGAAGGTGCCTCTTGGGTACACTCTAACCTTCGACTTTGTCAAAGAAAATGTGTTTTATTTTTATTCCTTCACTTTAATGCTTGTCGATACAACTGGAGGAGATTGTTTGGACTCTTACCAGTGCCGGCCAGCGCAAGCTTGGCTCAACCGGGAGCTGCAGTGTGAACGTGAACGGCGGCGGCAGCCAAGCGGCAGATGGAATCAGGCGTGAAGGACGGTAGCAAAAATACCGATGGGAGACCGAGGAGGACGGAGAGGTCACAGACGGTGTCAAACTGTCCTAATTTGAGTTCAAGTCAGTGCGTGCAGCTTGGATCTCGACACACTAACTGTATGTGGTTACATATCCTTAATAAAATCTGTCAAGCTTTTATTTGTTCCATTGAGGTTGTTCATATCAGCATTTGAGTGTGTATTTGTGTGTGTGTTAGTGTGTCCCAGGCGGTTTTTCAAGCAGCCAGGTCTGTTCCTGTGTGAGGCTGATGAATGAGGCCTCGGAACAGCCTGGACACTCCCATTTAACACAGCATGAAGCTACAAACTGCCACCATAGCAGACAGCAGCAGCATGGGAATACATGCACACACACACTGAACACAAAATAGATGCGGGCACGGACATGCCCTCAAACTAACAAAACAAGACTGTTCAGGCTGTAAAAAACACGACAGCCCGGGGTGATTGTGCATATCCTTAAACTTGACCCACGTTAACATTTTCAGGATGAGTGGCCTCTTGTTGTCATGTAAACAAGGACTGCCCTCGCTGAGTAGCACAGTAGCATCATGATGTTCTTACACTGCTGTAAATCCTATTATACAAAGTCACAATACTTACGTTTCTGTGAACAACATCAGTCCAATCAGCCAAATGAGAGGCTTGGAAGGATAAAGCTGTCACAAGAAATTGTAGTAGTTTTTTGTTTTTCTACAGAAACTGCTGCTTAGCACTTTGCCCATTCGCCTAACAACTGAAAGATCACCGGTTCAAATCCAGAAGGAGACAGAAATACTACATCAAGATGCAGAGCTACCTTCTATAGCCACCCTTTGTGATTGAAGGAGCAGCTAAAAAAAAGGGCAAATGTCAAATGCACTACATTGTCAAAAGCATTCGCTCATCCGCCTTCACACACATTTGAACTTGAGTAACATCCCATTCTTAATCCACTGGATTTAATCATGTGGGTCCACCCTTTGCAGATATAACAGCTTCAACTCTTCTGGGAAGGCTTTCCACAAAGTTTAAGAGTGTTTATGGGAATTTTTGACCGTTCTACCAGAGGCACGTTTGTGAGGTCAGACACTGATGTTGGATAAGAAGGCCTGGCTCACACTCTCCGCTCTAATTCCCCCCAAAGGTGTACTATTGGGTCAGGACTGTGTGCAGGCCAGTCAAGTTCTTCCCCACCAAACTCACTCATCCATGTCATTAGGGACCTCGCTTTGGTGTGCAGTCTTGTTGGAACAGAAAGGGAGCATCAACAAACTGTTTCCACAAAGTTAGAAGCATGAAATTGTCCAAAATATCTTGGTACGCTGAGGCATTAAGAGTTCCTTTTACTGGAACTAAGTGGCCGAGTTCAACTCCTGGAAAACAACCCCACACCATAATCCCCCTCCACCAAACTTTACACTTGACACAGTGCAATCAGACAAGTACTGTTCTCCTGGCAACCACCAAACCCAGACAAGTCAGAGTCCAGCGACAGAGTCCAGTGACGTCTCTCTATGCACTGTTCTTCAGCTCATCTGAACTCCACATGAAGTTTTGAAGTCTGTAGCGATCGACTCTACAGAAAGTTGGTGACCTCTGCACACTATGTGTCTCAGCATCCACCGACCCCTCTCTGTGGTTTTATGTGGTCTACCACTTTGTTACTTGTTGCAGTCATTCCCATTCGCTTCCACACCTAAATTCAATGATTTTGGATGGGTACTTTGGGTAATATAGCCTAGATTAGTCTTAGCAAAGAAATAGCAAGCTGCTCAGGAACGGCGAAGTCTAACAAAAAGCTACAGTGATGTCTCGGCCTTAATGTTAATACTGTACTCAGATATGTGTCAGAGCAGCAGAGGTGGGAGCAAATTAAGTACTTCATTACTATATTTAAGTAGAATTTTCTGGTACTCCCTAAATTTATATTTTCACAACAGGCTCATTACTGTAGGATTAACACATTTGAGGGTGGTTATTACATATTGTGCATCGCAATGCACTTTTCTAACATGAAACTAATTTGAACCTAAACAGAGGGAACAATAACATATACGAGATCAAGTGGAGAAGAGTTGGGAAAATGAGGAAGAAGGTAAATAAATACAAACAGTGAATACTAACAAAATACTGGCCAGCCTCCCCCCACTAGACCACTTCTGGATTCTTTGTCCGCACTCCTCTGGTCCCTCCATTTTTTAATTTATTGTTCATCTATTTATTTATCTGACTCTTCTATTGCTATTATTATTTTCTTGCATTGATATTTTCTGATTCCTTTTCCCTACTTACAATAGACCAAGACTAAGTGTTTATGTGTTACTTCACTGTTGATCCATCCAAATACATGTTTGCATAATTTTAACTAAGGACAGAAACGGTACTTCATGCTTTTCTACTTTATATGAGCACTCATAGTACTTTCTTAATACAAGCCTCATTCACACAAGTACCTTTTTCTGTGCCTAAGCACTAAAGTTATGCTCACACACTCATTCAGATGCACCAGGAGAAGCTCAGGACTTGTTGCCTAAGGATACTTCAGCCATGGATTGAACAACCAACCCTTACGACGAGCCACCGGAAGCACATTTGCATACTCATACATACACTCTGATGTTCTGTATTGTGCTTCTCTTCCCTTATTGTTATTGTTGAAGTCAATAAGTTGTGATCCTCGTTTTCAGCTTCTAGCTAGCACTGCTGAAGAGCAAGTGTAAATGGAGTAATGTCTTTTTTTGTTTTAAATTGGCAGCTACAACTTTTCAAACCGTTTAACAAAAATCAGCAAACACACAAACAGTTTCTGTGCAGCTTGTCACACATCTGCTAGCTCAGCTAAAGATACAGTTCTTCCCAGGGAGATAAAAGAAGAGCTAATGTGTGATAAGTTCACTCTCAGAGATGGAGATAGATGTAAGAACAAGAGGAGAGGATACTTAATACTATTTTATCATTATATTAATATAACATGAGGTTCAGTTAGCTTAGAACAAAGAGCTACGTTTTACTTTTAATGCTTTCAGTACATTTCAAAGTCTGTATTTTTTCAGTTTTACTTGAGTAAAAAAGTTCAATCAGTACATGAACTTCTACCCATCTTTTTTTGTTGTTTTTTTTTTAAACGCAAGTATCTCTATTTCTAGTTAAGTGACAAATGTTTGACACCTCTGCAGAGCAGGCATGAGAAATAAAAAAGAAGCTGCAGAGCAATGAAGAGCAGTCCTCGATGATTGTTTTTTTTTAATGACATGACAAGTCCTATCTTGAATTACACATAGAAAAAAGTCAAATAACCCATTTTAGAAAACACATACATACACAAGATGTCACATCCATTAAGGTACCAGGTTTTTACTCAGTGTGTTAGCTCCTTTTCTTGGATAAACAGACTGAGGTAAACCACAATTTTTACAACAGCTCAGATTCCATCACAATCTACAGGTCATTGAAATGTGTGGAAAAAAGAAAGAAAATGATGTATTTTAGTGACAAAATTACTGATAATTAAAACCAACTAAGAATGTAAACAATAATCTATGACACACGTGGGCTAAATACAGTCCAAGGACTGAAGAAAATCATTTATTTAATTTCATGAGTATCAATGTGTCTGAATGGTGTTAGGTTTTAATTACACACTGACACAGAGAAGTCAAAGTTTTCTAACAAACCTAGACAGCTCTTCATTTCTGGAATGAGGTGTCTTTTTGAATTATAAAGTGATCTGACATGTTTGTAAAATTCAGGGATTTTAACACATCTTTCAGTTCGATTGGTCAGGGTGTGGCCCTCTAATGAAAAAATGTGGCCGTTCCCACCCTAGAAAGATCAGAGGTAGTCACTGCGTGTGAGTTTGAATAAACTCCGACTAATATTTTAGCAGCAGTAGCAATTCTTGCGACCTGTGAACAAGCTAGCCAATGACATCCTTCGGCTGGATGAGCTAAAAATGCAGGGGATTCCAAGAAGAAGAAAATCTAGTTAAGTTGTTTGTATGACGTGTCCTGCAGCTGTTAAAATGCATTAGCCTACGATTTCGTAGCTTTTAGCATCACACAGCAGGCAAGACTACTTTCTTTTAGCCAAGAAACATAACTTTGCTTATCTCTACACATCAAAAAATGCTAATACGGCTCGTTTTTTCAACTGCTGAACACACAGCAACTACGGAAATGCAAATATGTGCATGTAAACACACAGTCTGCTCCGAGACGCACGCTCAAATGTCACTGATAAAAAGGTGACTGGGAGATCAACAGAGGGGAAAGAGAAGAAAAAAAAACACAACACAAGAATCAAAGACTTACATTTACCTCCAAGAAAAATGGCACTCTAGCTATTATGAACCCATCATGCAGGAAACAATGCAGGAAATCACACTACACCTGACATGACATTTAGACTGTGCAACTCAATCTGAAGCGAACAACAGCATCTGGGGAAAAAAAAAAGAGGCAGTTGGGGTGGTGGCGGGTGCGGGGGGATGTTGGCGTGATGGTGTCGGGGCTGTATTTAATTAGGAGACAAACATGTGGTATTTAAATGGTAAATTAGCGGTGTGCTGTCAACTGGCCGCACTGGTCCAAGCTGTGGCGGAGACAGTGTTTTGGCGCTCCCGGGATGGTCACGCATGCAAACGTGCACATGTGCACATGCACACACACACATGTGCGACAAAAACGACACACCCTGCTGAGCAAAGCCATAAAACCACACACTTAATTATGCTCTTAATTAAGCCTGGAGCTCAAAAGGCTAACAACACGCACTGTACGGACGACCGCACGGCAGGTTTTAAGAGCTCGTGCGCTTCTGTGCAAATTAATGGCATGCTTCTGATTAGCGCGCACGTGTGTGTGTGTGTGTGCATGTTTTAACATCCTTGATTCATTTGTGGACACATGTGCGACTCCATTTGGACAAATTAAAATGTGTGTTGGATGCATTAAAAGCTTCCCTCAATTTGCTAGTCTTGATTTTTTTTTAGGAAGGTAGTTCCAATAATAAACTCCACTCAAACTTTAAGCTTTGTTTCAACCGCCTTCTTAAGTTCCCTGCAGTATATTTTGTTTTAATGAACTTTGTTAATGCCCGTTTCTGCTTTTTATTGCGCTCCCTATGAGGTGAACACCATATTGTGGGGTCCCTCGGTCTTGTCCAGCCGCTTGCCGCCTTGTCCGCGCGGAGCATGTGTTGTGATGCAAATGAGGCCCGCTGCCTGCACGCAGCAACACCACTTTTTAATTGAACCTTTTGATCTGTGGCTAATTCCACTAATTAGCAGCACTATTTTCCCAACAGAATGTGTTTTTCTGCTGTGCGAAGTGTGTGTTTGAGCGCGTGCGGGTTTGCGTGTATAAGGTTTTTTTTTTTTGCTAACTACCCACCAAGACAATTGCCGGCTGGCATTTAAAAGGCCTTCTGAAATAAATAAATAAATAAAAAAGCAAATCTCCTTTCTTAATCTGAGGCGTAGAAGAGACAGGTGCGCTGTTAAAGGTAATAACGTTACATAAAAACAGCACAGATGCTCATTATACAGGCACACACAGGCAAATGAGCAGTAAGTGTTTTATGCGCCAGTATAGTTTTATATCAGCGTTGTAGTCTCATAGCATCTGAGTGTGTTGGAAGCAACTGTGAATCTGTGCTGATATGAACGCAGCTGCAGTCTGCCACTGAATGCAGTTTATACACTCGGTGTTAAATGATGATTAGCTTTAATTTGGGCCTTCATGTGCTAAATTATGTCTTATATACACTATATGTGCGCAGCAACAGCCTACAAAACTCTACGTGTGTATACACAAGCACCCCCATCTGCAAACAACACAACCCCGTATGAAGTTGTTGCTCTTCTTCTCACTGCTCAGGCAGCTGTCTTCAAACACTGAGGAGTTTTCAGAAGGAATGTTCCCTACCTAATATCTTTAAGTATCACAGCTTGCTGATCACAGCGGATGGCAGCTGTCACGGCATTTGCAGGAAAATTCAAATGGAGATTTAGCAAAGGCGCAAAAGCACAAATTAAGATGTTAATAGAGGTATTTGAAACCGCTTCTACAGCTTGGGTGTATGAGAGATATTTTTGTAATGTCATGTAATGCAATGGTGGCGTTAAAGCCACACATTTACTGTTTTTGCCATTAACATCTGGTTTCTTTGGGGCCAAGACTGACCATCTTTGCACTGCAAAAACTCAAAATCTTACCAAGAGTATTTGTCTTATTTCCAGTCAAAATGATCTCATTACACTTAAAATAAGACAGAATCAGCTAAAGGGCAACATTTCAGTAAGCTAAAGGAACTTGTTTCAAGACAGTAAATCTTAAAACTAGAAAAAAACTAGACAATTTTCACTTGTTTCATTGGCAGATTTTTTTACTTAATACAAGATATTTTAGCTTGAAATAAGTGAAAAAATCTGCCAATGAAACAAGTGAAAATTGTCTAGTTTTTTTCTAGTTTTAAGATTTACTGTCTTGAAACAAGTTCCCACAAATACAACAACCGAGTGAAAACGTCACACAGGGTGTAAACGAGTAATCCACGAGCTGTTGTGACACTAACACAAGATTATTTTAAATGTTACTGTGTTTATCATAAGGAATCAGAAATAACTGCACATAGTTTATGTTAGTGAAATCTGTTATTGCAGAAAGAAAAAGAAATATTGTCCAATATATCAGATCTTTAAATCACCAAATACCAGTATCAGTTGGAAAACTGTATAGCGGTCAGGCTCTATTATCGCCACAACTTTATTTGTGCCAAAAAAATGTCACCTTGCAGGCTTTGGGATCTTATTGGTAATTTCAATTAATCAATCAAATGGTAGAGTTCTTTTAAAATTTGATATTTTTTTAGTTTGACTTGCCATTGCAGTAAAATATAAAAGCGACGCCAAGACAGTTACTACGTGCACAAAATTTCTCCCACATTTTTACACTCCAGCTCTTCAAAGGTTCCATCTGCAAAAGAATCTGACGCTGCGTGTCAAAATAATTAATTACTTCATCCTTTCAAAGCAGCAAACACTTTAAAATAAGGTGTAGAATTAAAAAATGAATGTTATCTAATTTCAGGGCTGCACACTGTGTGTTTGTGTGTGTGTTTCCACACTTACATATCTCCTACTTTATTCTGCATTGTCGCAGGTTCTTTGTGAATCTCTGAAGCTGTCCTGATAAGTAGGCACCCCCACTGCCTCCCTCCCCTAGATAGCCGATTACGGCGGCCCTCCCACTGATAAAACTGGGTTCTTGCATCACCATCTTTTACAAAGCTTCGTTAGCGCCTCCCTCCCTTCTCCCTTTTAACTAGATATACTTTCAGGATAGCGAGTGCAATGCTCCAGATATAAAACTTCTGCAGGTGCTTCTTCTGCAGGAATACAAATCAGCGGGGAAATAATGGTAAAATAAACCAAAGCTTAGAGGTTATAAAAGGCCCATATTAACTTGATATGCTAACAGTTGGGATGTGCGTCAGAAATTTAACACCCCCATAATGTTTTCCTAGAAGAGCTGTCTTTCACTTTTATTTTCCCATTTGCCTTCGATGGGACTTTATGCTGTCTCTGGTGGCGTGTATACAGTTAAAGGAGCCGCCGAGTTCATCTCGCTCGCAAAGGGATTGGAGGAGTGCAAATGTGGTATCTCGTATGTTTGATGTCACACAACAAAGAGCGTTCAGCCTGGAAGCAGTGTGCTGCGAAACAGCAACAGCAGCACAGTTACAAACTTAGAATGCCATGTCAGCTTTCGGCACTGCTGACTTTCCCTCCTCCTCTCTCTTTCTCTCTCATGCCACTCAAAAACTTCCAGGCAGCGAAAATGAGACGGAGAGATGCGGGAGATGATATCTGTCAGAAGACGAGATTCAGAAAGAAAAGGGGAAGAGAGTGACAGACTTATAGTCTGTCCTTCCCGTGTCAGCCTCAGCACGCCTAGTCGCGTCTTGCTTGCGTGTCCTCCAATCACCCCTCTAAACAAGTGCCAAAGCTTGATTACAATCTCAAAAGTGGCAGAAACACTCAAGACAATAATTATGTCTGTTTTCCCCGTGGCACTCGAGAAATCACTTGAACGTAGCGGTGGCAACTCACCATCTACTCTGCCTTCATTGTTGGTTCAAGAACGAAAAGCCCAACTGGGACCAACAATCAGTACACAATTGTGTTGTATGCACTGTGATTGGTCAGACGCCACTCATTTACATAATTACCATAAACCTTGAGGGTTTTTATTATTGATTACTATATCAGTTTTCCTTCTCTTTAGCGTCAGTTACCTTTCCTCTGCATTGCCGTTGAAAACAAGTACACATGGTTATATAAGAGCTCTAACAGTCATACTATGTAGGGTTAGATATATTGGCTTGCCATTTTATCTAGCAGACACTGGCCTTTTATTAAATATCAGATATCAGCCCGTCAGTGTCCTCTATCACAAAAATGATGGATGTTATTCCCCAGCCACCGCTGCAGTATAAAGAAAGTGTGCACAGCCTGCAATGCGGGTGTATTTTCACTGGCATTCTGGATTAGTTGGACTCGGCTAAATCTCCACTTAAATGCGCATGTAGTGGGTCGCCTTTCGGGAATGTATGCCGATGGTCTTTCACGTGTTTTCAAAACTGGGGTCATGCAAAACT
Source organism: Oreochromis niloticus (assembly GCF_001858045.2). Lineage (NCBI taxonomy): Eukaryota > Metazoa > Chordata > Actinopteri > Cichliformes > Cichlidae > Oreochromis > Oreochromis niloticus. Next base: position 22,564,692 of record NC_031986.2, read on the forward strand.
TAAGGAAACTAGAGCACACGAGTTAGTTCTGCTATGACAACCACGCACATTTCAAAAAGCTGCTCATATTGTCTTTACTGAAAGCGGTGTTCGGTATAATTAATTGCTCCCATGCAATCACTAGAGCGTTAATTCGACTTAATTTATTCCACTAGCACAGAATCACAACAGCAGTCATCTCAAGGCTCTTTTTAATTGAAGGTAAAGCATCGACAATATTTTAAATACAAGTAGAAGGACTGTCTACTTCCTCAAACCAGTAGGTTGCCTGAGAGCTGAAGGCTCTACCTACCATTCTACTTTCCCAAACCCTTGTCACCACAGGTAAGAGTAGCCTGCCTTCTCATAGCAAAGGGCCCTGCTGGTATGCTATGAGGCATTCAAGGAGTAATTGGGTTATAACTCAGGACTTCACATGTGAAGTGAAAGATTTTAAATTTGGGGCTTGCTTTTGAACCAGAAGAGGACCTTCCCCAAACTCAGGACATATGTCACTTTATACTGTATATTTAAAGCGGACTGTTACACTAATTTCTCACATTTTTATTCTTGTACCCTACTGCAGTAGCACTGCAAGTTTGCAAGTTTAAAGTAAACCATATTTATCTTATTGCAGCACCTTTTTCCATTAAGGCAGCTTTTTTCTGATTGGTTGTTGCTCGCAAACAGAAAATGTCAGTTGCAGCTAGGTTTAAGGCTCAGGCTATCTATGTACCTTAAGCCGCATACACAATGGAAGTGATTCATAGTTACACAGCTATAGGAAAAAGATTTATATTTGGCTAATTCAAGCGACTGCAAGCAAAATAACTGCTGGTGACGCAAAGTGGGCAGGACTCACATTAAACTTGATGGCAAACAACTGAAGAGACTACCACTGAGCGTCTTCACTTCCCTCAACCCCAACCGGGCGTGGTAGATGGTCGCCCCTCCCTGACCCTGGTTCTGCCGGAGGTCTCTTCCTGTTAAAAAGGGGTTTTTCCTTCCCACTGTTGCCAAGTGTTTGCTAATAGTAAAAGTTCAATGTAAAAGCTGTGCTTTCCCACTAAAACAAACATGTTTCAAAAGGTGCAACTTTTACTTTGAAGCCGAAGGGTCTACATTTCTGTAGTTTCATTGCCACTCTATGATTAGCCTCCACAACCTACGGGTAACTCCAGTTGGTCTATTCGAAACCAAAGCACCGTATTTCCCAACAATTTTACTCAGCAACAGTATTCAACTTACCCCAACTACTCACCAACCACTCACAAAATACACACTGTTCCCTACTGACAGCAACCACTTGCAACAAAGTAGGGAATACTCAGGGCTTAGGTCTCTATGCCTGTGAGACTGGGGCATTAAATGACCAAACTGAAGCTAGAGCCTCTTTATGACATCACACACACAGAAGAGCAGAAAAAAAATGGATATTCAGAGCAGGCAGAAGCATAAGGAATTACTTCCATGTATGCTGACCTCATTATCTGAAACTTTGTTTAATATGGGCATTCACTATTGTACCAGTATACATATGACATTTTTTTGTAATTATACTAAACATATTTGCCCAAACCATTAATAACACCCATGGACAAAAGAGCATGTGGGCTAAATTGTCCATATACTCCTGGATACAGTGTCTGATTGCTAATAAAAGATACAAATTATCAGATATGACAAACACATGGCAGTAAGTCCAAGGCAACTAATACTTTAAAACACTGCCATGTTGAGATTAGCGCAGCTCAGGGTAATTAATAACACAAGCTTAGGAGAGCTTAAATTCTATTACCAGAGTCAGGCACTAAAAAAATAAATAAATAAAAGCTGTAATGGTGTGTGTTTGAGCCAAAATACAGGTCACCGCTCATTTTTTCGCCCTCACATGTTACCAGGTTTTGTTTATAGAGGAAGGTGCTACATTTACCTGTTCCTTCCATTCTGAACAACACTCGCCTTTGGTTAGCCCTAAAAGCACACAAGCCTTCAGTGGACACGCACACACCTGCACACACCAGCATATGCTCTCACAAACAGGATGCTCCATGCACAAGCACGCCTGAGGTATGTGCACACATGCTAATACACAGCACAGGTCACACACACAAACACACACACACACGCACAGCTGATGCCATTCGGGAGCAGCGGCCTTGAGATGCAGCGCTCTAATTAAGTAAATAAGAGAATCGAAGGGGCAGATGGTGGGAGAAGAAGAAAAGGCAAATAGCCACACTTCCTCCTCTTTCTGTCTGTGTAGCCCACAGGGCTGCAACTGTTTCCTTTCCTCTCACCTAAGCCTTTTTCCCCCCTTTCTTCTGCTTGCTTGCCTTTTCCTGGTAATTCTCTAGAAGAACACACATCACGCTTGCTGTCTTGTTGTTGAGAGTTTTTTTTCGTCTTTTATTCCTACTATTGCTGTTTCTCTCCCTCTCTGGAGTCTTTGTTTCCATGTGTATGTGTGTTTGTGTGTGCTTACTGTATACCCATGTCACATGCAGGTAGATATCTCGGCCCAGAAAGGAAGTGTTGCTTAGCCTGACAGTGCCTGTCTCCAGGTGTGTGCGTATTTTCTGTCTGGCACTTTCACTACAACAACTCTGCCTCACTGTCTTATCTTCACTTCAAAGAAAAAATGTTTTTGCATCAAGTCTCTGCTTGCTAGCTCCGTCAAACCGTGACATTTAGTCTGAGAGAAGTAGCTGTGACAGAAATCACTTGCTTACTCTGGGAAGCTTGATGGCCAGTAAAATTACTGAGTCAACTGCATTCACTTTTGCTACTAAAGTTTGAATCCTTGCCATTTTCAAGAAATCATAGCCAACTTTTGATACTTATGGTTTGCATGTTTTTCGGATTTGCGCTGCTAAGCAATGTATGAACACTTTCCAACCTGCCATTGTCAGTCGAAAACCAGTGATTGCATTATATCCTGAGGTGTGCTTTGCACTTGTGTTTGTTGTGAAAATCAATACAAAATTTGGAGTATTATGATATATTATGTTACAATATTTAGATAAAAGATGACCTGAAAACTCTTAAACAAACAGTTGGTGATAAATTCTAAGAAGGTATAACATGTAGCCATCGATTGGTGGTGCCTTGATGCATGCTCAATTATCTGGGTAAGTAAATCCCAAAAGTGGAAACGCTACGTCCAGATGAACAGAATCAAACTTTTGGGATCGATTGGTGGTTTTGGAAAAGAGCTAGTAACTTGCTGCTTGCTCCTTTAGCAATGGGTTATTGGATAGCTCTACACCTCGGAAAGGTGCCAGGTCTCACTACATGCGTTACTCATAGCTATACTCATAGCTCATAGCAACTGATACCATATCCATACTGATTATCTCTAATATTGCTTTTCCAGCAGTATATCAATGGTGGTGTTAAACTCTCTTTAAATGGTCCAAGAAAGCAAGACAGACTTGTTCAATTCCACTCAATTCAACTGAAGAGAGAGGCAGCCATATGTCATGACCATTTGGGGGGGTGCCCCACCCTACTATACAGCAGCAGCATTTTCCTATTTATGAAAGAAAAGGAAGAAACAAGGTGTGCATACTTTCTTACATGACATTTTTCTTCTCTGCAAATATTACATTTGCCAAGTACTTCATGACAAACAACACTGAGCAGCATAATCAGCTGCTTCATCAATGAGTCCCTGAGCAGAGGTTGAACTCCACCATCACTCACCCCCAACTGATCGTGGCTGATGGCCACCACTCCCTGAGCCTGGTTCTGCTGGAGGTTTCTTCCTATTAAAAGGGAGTTTTTCCTTCCCCCTGTCACCAAAGCGCTTGCTCATAGGAGGTCATATGATTGTTAAGGTTTTTCTCTGTTTTCTTTGTATTACTGTAGGGTGTTTGCTGCACAATCCAAAGCACCTTGAGACAACTGTTGTTGTGAGTTGGCACTATATAAATAAAACTGAATTTAACTGAGTCATGGAAAATAGCTAGCAGTAAACTATTAATGCCAATTGAAGTCCTAGAAGGCATAAATGAAGTATGTTCAACTGTGGGCCAAGAGCCTCTCTGGAGAAGTAGGTGAATGATATCCAGGACCACCGAAGCATCAACCTGGCCAGCAAGCCAGACAATATGGAACCCCCCCCCCCGACCTGGATAAGGATAAGTAGAAGAGAATAGATGGATGGTAAATCCTAACAAAAACGCATGAAGATAATGAGACCAGCACTGAAAGCTTAAGGATAATCACTAATCAATATGTTAATAAAATAGTCCTGGGAAGATAACAAATAACTGTCTTTCTGCATTAAATAGGCTCATAACTTTTTTTCCTATATTTAAATGGATTTAAAGTGTTTCCTGACTGGAGAAACTCTAAAAGCTCTCTATAATCCGGCACAAAATGCTATGACGGACCACAATGAGTTTTCGTGAGTGAACCTGTTTGTATGCCCCACTGCCCCCCGGTTGAAACATGATTTCAAGGGAGTGAAAGCCTTTTGAGAATTCCATTTTCAGGCGGAACAGAGGCTCACAGAGGGCAGCAGCATGACAGTATGAAGTGCTGTCTGAAACGCCGGACGATGAAACCACGTGCGTTTTGACTCCATCTGCCCTCATATTTATCTCTGCTTTTCTAAATGTCTCACTGTCAGTCTTTCATTCACTCTTTGTGCCTACTTCTCTCAGGATTTTCTCACAGTCCTTATCTGCAGGAAGACACATGAATGCATGCAGCTAGAATGGAATTTAATGGACTCACAATGAACCTCGGATATAGAGACATTTCAAGTGTCTGAATAACAGTTTTATTCAAATAAAGCTGCTTTGATCAATATTTTAATGCATTTTCTCCTTCTTTTATAACCTTGCACTGCTATGAATTATGCTGCAGATCTTAATGTTTCAAAGTACTATCTGAATAACATAGACAAGGCAATATGTAAGACAAGACATGCAATTGTAGTGTTTACCTTAGTCTCAAGGAGTTATGGGAGTTGAGAATTTGTCCTGTTTAATCAGAAAACGCTATAGTTTGCTGGAAAACAGTTTCACAATCATAATGCTACTTTTTGCCCCACCCTGTCACCACATGAGTTATGAAGGGTCACGTGGCCAAAGGTGTGAGTGGGGGTTGAATTCCCCAGGAAGGGATCTCAAGACCACAGTAAAGGTGGTGAATGGATGGTGTCATAGGCCACCACCTCTGTTCAATGATAGCTGTTCCAAATGAATATACTACAGATGGCCTCCTTCATTCTTTGCTCAAATCGGATCAGTTTTACACAGTGGTTTTATTTCAGTTTCAACCAAGTCACCATGGGATCACTCGACTGATATTAACGTCCGGTAATAGCTCTTTGCTGATTAATCGGTATAAGCATTTATAATAACTGATGTATGGAAATTTCCAAAGTAAATAAGAGATGGAAGAGCGTCGACGATGTATCGTCCCACTAGAAAGTCTTCTGCAGTTTCTCTATTAGCAAAACACGTGATTGCAATGCCACAAACACAACAAAAAATATTGGCCAATATATCAGAATATCTGATTTTTAAATTAACAAATATTGGTACCAGTATGGGTCTTTAAAAATCCCTTATTAGTCAGACTCTGTCCAGCATATCCTGGCAAGTTAGTGTTGATTTCAGCATATAACCATTCAATCTTTACCACATGGTCCCCAACCACATGTAGCTGTCAAAGAGGATTGTGTATAATTAGCTCAACATGACTCATAAAGGAAGCTAAAACTACACATGCAGTATCGTCAGCTTTAGAATATTACGCTTTGATTTTGGCTATTCTTTATCTTGTCTTATGAGTCAATCAACTTAATGAAGAAGCAAAACTAATTCACTGAAGTAATCCTTTAAAAATGGGGCTTCAAGGCCTCTGCGTCACTGAGTGTTAAACACAGTCAACCAACGATCATTTATACACGTTCTTTGATCAAATTTAGCCGATTTGCTGAGGTTTATTCTTGGAAATTTCTGTTACAGTCTAGTTGAACCAAATATAAGATACAAAAACACAGGCTTCTTTTGTGAGAAGGAATGCTTCATAGTATTATGTCTGTATTTTCAAAGAAATCTTCTGTCATTCTGGTGCAAGTTTTTAAAACATATCCAGCCCTTCTTCATTTCTGAGTCACCAGAAGTCAAACAATATCAGAAAAGATACAACAAACAGATATTTGTTTTCAGTTTTCTTCTAGGGCTGAAATTTTTGTAGATTTGTGATTCATTTGGAGACATGTTTTTCAAATTTTACTATTTGCTTATATAATTTTGCTGAAAACAGGGTAAAAATATAAACACATGGATAAAGCTTTTGCCATCTTTTCCTTTTCCTTAGATACACATGTGACCCCATTAGCATCATCCATGGAAACAGAACAAAACAGTGACACATCCACTGATCGTGACACACTTCACAATCACACAATGGATGCCAGACACACACACACACACGCATACACAGTAAGAGCCCGTGTGGCCCTGGCTGATTAATTGGGCCGTTCAGCGGCGGTGATAGCTGTGCTCCTCAGAGACAGCACACTGCCTCTCTCACTCCACCTTAACCTCTGCTGGACACACACACACACACATATACATACTGTAACCACACAAACACACATGATTCATCTCCCTTGTCGGCCGAAATTAGACCACCTCTCTTGCTTTCTCCCTCTGTTAGCCCATCTTGCAAATGACCCTCCATCAGCTCACGTTCACCTTGCCGAGAGCGATGGCGTTCTTGCCGCAGAGCAACTGGTTAAGTTGTGACGCGGGGGAGCGCTCAGGTGGGCGCCTCTGTGTGTGTTTCTGCCTCTCAGCCGCAGACAAATTAATGAACCGGCGCACAAAACCGTAGAAATGCACAAACAGATTCTTATAAATGCACTCATTCCAGCGCTCCCTCATCTTTCTTACTGCTGAAGGTGACTCGCATCCACACACACACACACATATAAAGACACACACATCCACGGCTTCTCCTCCACGAGTTTTATGTACCTTTAAACCCCGCCAAAGGAGCGGCCATATTTCTACTGGACTGCAAGGTGACTTCAGAGGAAGAAAAAAAAATGTGGGGAGGGTGGGGGTAATGAGCATAAAAAGAACAAGTGGCAACAGAGAGAGAGTCTCCACCTCTGGTCAGGGTAATGTTTCACGACGACCGACCCACAGTGCCTCCTCCATTGTCTCCCCATCATCCTCTCATGCTCCCTCCTTATCTGTCCTTAGAGAATTTCCATCTCTTTTACCTACGCTTTGTCTTGCTTTGTCTCGCTTTGCTCTCAAACACACACTCCCCCGAACAGACACGCACCTCCACCTTTTCTCTCTCCCTCTCTATTCCCACCCTCCCCAGTCAGCTGTCATGGCTGCCACTTTCTCGTGCCCACTCATTTATTACAGGTCAGCATCGCGGGCGGGGCCATTTAGAAAGGACAGCGTGCCCCATCTGAACACGCAACCTCTAACTCGTACAAAACACTGTACATAAACACGCCTAAACACACGTGGAGAACTAACGGGTGCACAACCATGCATGCTGTTGGCAAACACCAACAGCACAAAATCTCAGCAGGGATACTTAGTGACTACAAACAATTCCTAGCAGAAATTGGTCATGAAATAAATTCAAACTGAAATTAACTCAACTTTTTTGATTTAAATCTTCATAACTTGAATGTGGAAAGTAGGTCATTCTGAGGGAATTCTATCAATTATTCTACTTTCAGTGGCCTGAAACATAAAATCAGCAAATCAGAACCACTTTAGGAGGCAAATTCAAATCAAAGCTTACCCCTCAGAAACTACGCACCTACCAATAAAAACTACACAAAATGGCTCAGTCGAACTAGGTAAGAAATGTTAGAAATCTTCCCCTCAATTGGAAAAAAATTGGTGGTTGCCCAGTGATTGCTTTGAATTTTTTCCTCATTCAGAAATAACTGCAAATATTTATGGCAACAAATATTTGCTCATTGGCCAGATGTAGACCATGCAACAGCGTCACCCTCTGGTTGATCACTTGGAATCACAAGATGATTGCACACCTGGTGGGAGGTAACCTGTCTCCAAATAATCATGGTCCGACTCATTCATTGGATTGACAGCAAAAGGTCTCAGACAGATTGGCAAAGGTTTGCAAATAACTGATGTCTAAGTTCTAAAAGTAGACTAACACGCTGAAATCACCCTGAGCTGGTGTGTACCAGTAAACACAACATCTCTTTACAATAGGGGACTCAGCTCAACTGGTTGTATGCCTATGTAAAATTGAGGTTGCAGAGCGCGTCTGTCATTTTGCAGTTAAATTGCAGTCACTATCTACATCACTGTCTGTGGAGGATCTATAAGGTTCAGCCTGGAGTCTGAAAGTTAGTAGTTCATGTGAATTACAGCATATTTCAGCCTCGCCTCTGTCAGTGCGCCCCAGGGCAGCTGTGGCTACAATGTAGCTTGCCACCACCAGTGTGTGAATGGGTGGATGACTGGATGTGTAAAGCGCTTTGGGGTTCTTAGGGACTAGTAAAGCGCTATACAAATACAGGCCATTTACCATTTACCATATGTAGACAGCAAAAAAACTGCAGTTTTCATTGATTTATCAGAGCAAATCTAAATTTTTACAAATTACATTCAATTGCAGACTAATTCTTACTCGGTCGCCATTTTCAAAGCAACCATTGCAAACGAAAACAGATGACAAGCTCACTGTAAATAGCACAATCACCCTTTTCTCTACTGTGGCTGTAACATTATTTCTAAAATCTTCAATATGTCAATTCTTACATTTTTATTTGCATAAATATGTTCAGACTAACGAGAACAGTTTTGTGCCGTACTACTAGTAACTAGAGGGTTTACTCCGAACTTTCTAAAAGTTAAATATTGAACACAGGACATTTATTACCCTTAACAACCGCCATCTTAACTACGTAGCAGATAAGAAGGGGCCAACAACCAGTTTTCAGCAATGAGAATGCTAGCAAGCTAGCGGTGCAAAGTTTTTGAGGATTATTTGGTGTTTATTTGTACTAAACTATCATTGATACCATACAAGAATACAGTGCGTGTTGTCAAATGCTCGACAAGTTATAATGCAGCTAGTCCGTCAGTTATGCTCGAATGTTGATCCTTCCCAATATGACCACAACAAAGGCGTGTCCAGTCATCCCCAAATAATATCTCACATTTTTTGACATTTTTGGGGCAACATTTTTAAACAGTTTTATTGTACTGCACTAAAAAAACAAGACATATTGTTGAAAATTGTTGGCAAACACAAAGGTAATTTTTTTTGCTCACCCTCACCATAAAGTCATACATTTAGACCGTATTCTAAATTCATCTCTAAAATCAGGTCTTAACTCTAAAACCTTTCTGAACGTCGTGAAAAAAACTTGAGCTAGCCACAACACTCCACCAATCTCAAAATGTCATCACTCTGATGGGCAGGAGCTCAAACCGTTTTTTGTTTTTTTTGTTGCTTATTTTTGTTTAAAAAATGAAGCACCGCAATAAAGACCCAAATAACTGCTGTAGGGACTGGCACATGTAAAGACTTTACAAACCCTGCGTTCATTTCAAATGTACAGTGAAGTGCACACACACCACAGCTGCCTGCTTCCATAATTCTGCCCTTAACAAAAGAACACAGCTTGTTTCCATGGTTTGAACACATTTTTAATCCTGCAGAATTAGCAGAACACAAGACGAAGTCGCAGAGAGCAGCGCTCGTGTAGATCTGAGTTTGCGTCCTTTAAATAGCGGAGCAACATCTTACCGATATTAAATTTTAATCCTTGTAAATGATGCCTTTCTCTGCCACGCTGACAACTGGGAAAAAAACAATAATCTCTTGTTTTCTTTTCTCTTTTAATTGTGGGCAAATATTCAGAAAGCAACCGAGGCAGAGAGAGATACAGACAGACTCTGGCAGGAACAGCCTGATAGACACAAAGTCGCACATGCCTAAGCATACAGAGTATCAATCGCACACACACACACACACTCATGCGCACACATGGCCTAATACACACTCTCATAGCGCCAGACAGATTAAGGCCTGATTAAGGCGGGTGTCGCATAAAAGTCTTGGAACAGTAAATATCCTTAATTTGTAGTGTAATTAAACAGATTAGCTGCCGTGAATATCTTACTAGGGATTAGCTCACACACAATACACCAGGCGGGGTTGATTACACACAAACACACGCACACAGACACACAACACTGTGTGAACTAATGGTAAACATCCAAAATAGCTAAGTTTTCAACTAGACTAAAATAAAAATATGACACAGAGTTAACGTGCGTATAAACGTGTGTGTGTGTGTGTGTGTGTGTGTGTGCAGTCACACAGAAAAGGGGGGCACAATGAAGGTAATGACAAAAATCTACAGGTCGTGGTTGAATTGTCAGGTCGACACATGCACAGATGAGGGATTAGAGACCAGTGATCATTTCTCTTCTTACAGACTTTCATTAAAACGGAAGCCTTTGTCAAGGTTACGGCAGGGGGGGGGGGGGAAATCTATTGTGATTCTAATGCCCTCTATTGTGCTGCGCTGAGAGCCAGAACAGAAAGCAAAGGGAAGCAAGTGAAAGAAGGCAAAGGAACTAAAAAGAAAAAGCTCAGACAAACTCGTTTGTGAAAGACGGAGTCGATGGCACTTGATCCTGCTTCGCCAAAGAAGTGCTGCCAATCAAAGGAAGCTGAACACTGTCCCACTTCCTGTGTTGGCCCCGTGCCTGAGCACAGCGCTGCAAATATAAATTCAAAGCCAACACTTGTATACACAAGCCCAAATACACAAATAGATGCATATACACACATACGTATTTGTGCAGCTCACGCACTGATTCCATATAAGCTTTAACTCAGCACCACAGGCCTTCCCAAAACCTAAACCTCATGACAGAAAACACTCTAATATTATCCATAAAGCTTCTGGGCTTTGTGCTAATCACCATTGTAAATGTAATGCTTGTGCTATAGCGACAAAGAGAGAATTTTTACCTGCAGGTACCATGTTTCAGAAACAACTCTGCTTATACGGTTCACTATTATATTTTTTTGGTTCTCTGTCGGTGCAATATGATCTTCCCGTTTGAGGAAAAATCAAACAAGACTTACTGCTAACTTAAACATCAAGATGAAATGGAAAATGTTCAGCAATTATTTCCTAAAAAGCAGCAACCTCTTGGCCTGAAAGCTGCAGTTCCTTGAATGGCCATTAGAGGGTAGGGAGTCTAAAACATAGAAAGCATGGACGTCGCTTCCAGGTTGAAAAATGAAGCCATTACATCTATCTGAAGGCTACCAGATGTCAATAGCTGTGGTTGCAACATGTGACTTAACTTATTTGCTTAACTTACTATTTTGGACAAGTGACATGTAGAGACTAGTCTCGCGAATATCTGGCAACCACCGTTCATGAAGGAAAAATGAGTGCTTCCTGACCAGCGTGGTTCCTGGAGGCTGATGGCAGTTGTATAGAAAATGACTGTTAAACTTCTAGTCACGTAGGTCTACAGATCAGGAAAACATATACTCCTCAACCGACTGGCAAAAACCTCAGTGTGGTTGCTTTGGTCACTAGTTGACTGCCATGGTTGCCTATTTTTCATGTCTATCTGCAAATAAAGTGCCAGAAAGTACTACTAACTAATTTGGGGGAGGACATTGTTTTCCAAAGGAACCAGTGGCTGGATCATGTCCAATATGGTGGAAAACTCTTGGGCAATGTGCACATGATGTCACATGAGAAACCTCAATAGAAGTCTAGGTGAAAATGAGTTTCTATCTTGAAACACTTTGCTGCTGAGTTCATGGTCATAGTTACTGGTTTTGGTCACACTGATTAAAAAAATTAGCCACGGAGCCTGCAGTTTCAATCATACCTACCCCCACTCGTCACAGCTGTTTGTTTGGTTTTTATTTCAAACAAGATAGCGATGCTGGAGTCGAGGCTTCAAAACTGGATCAGTGGTTGACATCACAGTAACTAGGTTCATCTTTTATACTGTGTATGTAAGTGAGGCAATCACCATAGAATACTCCCATGTTAAAAGGCCCCAATGAAACAAGACAAAACAAAATTCCTCATAGCCTAAAACAAACAACCAAAAAAAAGGTCTCTACAGCTAATTTAGCTAGCAGGTCGATGTTGACAAAGGAACAGTGTTGCCAACTTAGCGACTTTGTCGCTATATTTAGCGAGTTTTCAGACCCCTTAGCGACTTTTTTTCTAAAAAGCGACTAGCGACAACTCTGGCGACTTTTTCTGGTGTTATTGGAGACTTATTTATGACGACTTTTTGACGTGAAAGCGCGTATCACTATTACTCTCAACAAGCAGGGGTGCTGCCATGGGCACCTCGCTCGTGCCAAAGCGCTCACAGGCGGAGGGTAGTCCTCCCCCAGCTGCTATCAGGGCAGGAGATGTTCACACCTATGCGTCCAAACTGCAAATGAATCGCGCATGAGCGAAGCCGCAGCTCCCGCACTGACTGTAACGCAGTCAGTTCTTCTTTTACTGTTATGTTGTTTTGTGGATCACAAGGTTTAAAACTACTTATAAACACACACACACACGAAGTAACTCCACCAGAGTGCCTATTTCGGGTCACTTTTGCCGGTCCAAGCCCGGATAAAGGAGCAAGGTTGGAATTGTGACATTAAGAAACAATAATTGCTAAAAGAAATTTAATTTATAGTTCTAAATATAATCTAAATGAATTAAGGATGTTTTTAACTTACTTTATGTCTCTTCCACGATGTTATTTTTCTCTCCTACAAGGCAGGTTACAAATACATTAGCATAACCAATTATGCAAATTAGTCAATGACATCATTTAGCGACTTCTAGCGACTTTTAGGACAGCCAATAGCGATTTTCCTTACTGAGGAGTTGGCAACACTGAGTAGGTGTCTGCTAGGGTTCACCTAAACAATACATGCCATAGCTAGTGATCACGTTTGCTAGCATTAGCTGATAAGTTATCAACGTTTGGTCACTTCTGGCTCCAGAAACTAAACCGGTGGGTCAGGTCACAATGGCTAGATCTGCAATTTCATCAGCTAGATGCTAAAGAAGTCATTTTGCTTACAGGTTGTGTAAGCATAATGGCTAACTGTGTTAGCAGCTAGCTGTATTAGCTGAACAGTCTTTAAAAAAATCTTTAATATTAAGTTTTTAAAGCTAACCCTAACCGAGACTAAGATGAGCAATTACTGAAATACTTGACACAAAATTAAACCCATTTAAACCCTTGCGAGTCTCAGAGTGCACACAGAGAGACGCATACACACATGTAAGTGACAGTTTGAGTGGTGTGTGAAGGAGCTGCCGACAGCATGTTGTCCATGAAACAAATTGGGTGTCGTAATTAAAGCGGGAAAAAAATGAGCTGTTTTCCATTCTCCCTGTGTGCTCGATGACAGCCCTGCACACACACACACGCGACTAATGAAAAACAGAAGGAGGAGATAGAGTGTGTGTGTGATTTTTGAGAAAGAAGCGGAGTAAAGAAGAGTGAGGAAAGGCGAGGAAATAAAAAAGAAGCTGTTAATAAAATGTGGAAAGAAAAGCAGAAGCGAAGGGAAGTGAAAGAGACACACAATGAGCGATGCTAATGAATGAGAGCAGGATGGAGACAAGGTGTGCGCGAGGGGAGAAGAGGAGACGAAGGGATTTGGAAACGGAGGAAAAGGAAAGGAGATGACAAATGTGCCGGACAGAAAGTGGAAGAGAGGTAATGAAATAAAGGACAAAGTAAAGGAGGTTGTGTGAGCCAATCCGCACTGCTCGGCGAGATCAGTGTGTATTTGCGACGCTCGATAGTGTGTGTGTGTTCGGGTTTTGTGTATGTGTGTGTGTAGGAAGCCCCTCAGACGCAGGATGGAGGCATTTGTCTCTGAGTGGAATTACAAGTGGCGGGTTGAACAAACCCTCCAGTGGTCTAGAAGAAACAGAAGAGGAAAGAAAAAAAAAAGATTCCTCTGTCTTTCCTGTCTTTTCTTTTCCTGGGCCATGCTTCACTCAGTGTGTGTGTATGTGTGTTTGAATATGAGAAAGGGAAAGAAAGAAATCAGAACCACCCAACTCTAAGACTACATTCAGTGAGAAAATACAGCTGCCTTCTGCTTTAAAACACACAGCTCACAATGTCGCAGAATCACAATGCATGCAAAAACTTAAAGAGTGCGAGGACGCGCTGATGTTTACAGTAAATCCTTCTGTGTTTTCGGTCGTACGAGCGAGACCTAAGTCTTCCCAAAAAGGCGGGGGGGGGGGGGGGGAATCTGTGCCAGGCTTACAGTCTTCGATTGGCCAATCTAACTCACACTAGGAGTTGGCACCGGATGGCTCAGCGCAACCAAAGCCAGCCCTGCTCATCATTAGGAAGCACAAGCACGGGGGGTGGTGATGGAGGGAGGGGGTTCAAAAGTCTGTCTTGCCAAACACACAAACACGGCGCCAGAGACGAAGAAGCTTCGGGATGATTACAGAGGCCAATAAAGCCACTATTTTGCACCCGAGTCTTGGATGTTTTCCCTCCCATGCTGTGCAGTTGTGATTCCGCATGTAAATATTTGGGCGGGACGCAAACTCGAGAAACAGAGGCCCCTCTGTACAGCTGGCGGGCGAACAAAATGCCAAGCAAACGGGCTCGTGACGTCGCCGGATCGCTCTTGAATGCATGGGAAAGAAAAGAAGGAGTCAAAAAGAGATAACTTTTTTTTTTCCTTTGAAAAAGAGAGCAAGAGAGAGGACAGCGTCATCTTTGTTCGGCCCGTGCAGATAATAATCTGAGCGCTGATTCAGCCGGCGAGTACCATGAGAGGTAGCGCGCTGCTGTCTCAGGCCTTGGAAAAGCGTTCCATCACCCCCACGCGTCACATAGTCATTTGTAAGGCTTCCCTTACGGCCCGCTGAGACTGTCCGGTTATGACAGAGGAAGCAAATAACAGCCCACACCTCAATGTCACCCTCGCTGAACTGCGATTATTATTCTTTTGTGCAAACTGCCGTGCGTTATTCCGTCTCTTTCAGCAGAAGACACTGACAAATGCACCGAAACTGTACAGATCTCCATCAGCTCGCACCGGCATATCTGACAAACATCCAGCTGAAGCCTGGCACGGGTCGAGCCTGGCAGATATCAAGTTATGATAGCGGTGTTGACTAATTTAGAGCAAGATTGAATTCCTTCACCCCCCTCATCTCTCATGCTGTCAAATAAAGGCCTCGCGGTCTAGACTGATGCTATCAAAAAAAAGCTTAATTAGCTTGTAATAAATTCTCATTTCCGTCAGTCTTCTACAAAGCCTCGGCCAGCTCCGTGTGTGCCAGCTGACAAATGCCCAGTAATTTGATACTGGCATTCAGCGGGTTCCCTTCCCGCTGCCCCTTTCTCCCCCTCCGCCATTTCACAGGAGATCTTTAAATGTCACCCAAACACACACACACGTGTGAATGCAGCATTTGTCAGACACTCTCAAGAGCTGGAGGGATTAAAATGTTTGAGCCAGTTGTTTCAGGAAGCAGAGGTAAACAAAAAACCCCAAAAAGAAAGCGGTAGATGAGGATGGTGTGCTTCTTTTATTAAGGTAACCCTCGTAGCTATCTGTTGGTAGCACGTGACCATTAAAAGAAGACGCTGCTTGTGGCTAGGCAGAGATTTACATCAGATGCCCTTCCTGACTCAACCTCAAAGGGGATTTGTGTCTGTGTTTGGAATTGAACCAAGAAGTGAATATGTTAGCCACAACACTAAGGAGTCATCACTTGCTAATATATTTGGTAACCATATTTTTTTCTTAAACGCTGCACGGAAAACTTGATTTCCAGCCATTTAAATACCTGCAGACGTCACTGATTCCTGGAAGGTCCCAGCCGTTTACAGCCGGTTAAGTTCTGGGAATCATCTGAAACAAACCCTCACTATTCTGATCCTGATTACCCAGCATTTTGACCTACACATTAACATCTCAACTGCCAGCTTTTCAATCATGGCAAATTCCTGCTAACAATCACTAACCTGCACCTCCGCAGCAATGTACAGTCCCGTTTGCT
Source organism: Oreochromis niloticus (assembly GCF_001858045.2). Lineage (NCBI taxonomy): Eukaryota > Metazoa > Chordata > Actinopteri > Cichliformes > Cichlidae > Oreochromis > Oreochromis niloticus. Next base: position 22,580,752 of record NC_031986.2, read on the forward strand.
GACTCAAACACCGCTTTTCATGCAGCGAAATCAAAAGTTGCAAGCCAAAGATTCTCCCCGTCGAGCTCTGCCAAAACAACGTGTTCAAGAGAAAGCCGTCATCTGTGATGTGACATTTTCATGGCACATCTTCTCAAGACACTTAAGAGACTAACTCAGCCGCCCCCATCCTTCAAACAAGTGCAAATCTGACTGAACACACATGACTAACCCTCTTCACAACTACAAGGACAGAGTGTGACTGTTTATTCATGACCTCAGAAAGACAAGTTTGATACAACCCCCCCCCCCCCCCACACTACACTGATACAGTCTTTCACAATGATGGTCCCTGCACTTGGACCAGGTCAGATATCCCAAGCGTGGCACATTCTCTGGGTTTCCAAGCCATTAATGCCTACTGGCACATTTTTATACAGCAGTTACATACTTTTAATTTACAGTTTTCCTTGAGTGGAAGTGGATTTACTGAAGTCGCACTCTGGTTTTTTGATGGAAGACTTGCTGAATTTAAAAATTCCCAGAATTCTCAAAGGTTTTTTTCCTTCTTTTTTATTTCCAGGTGGAAATTAAGTAAATTAATCATTTAATTTGTGTATTGGTTCATGGGGTAGTGGTTAGTACGTTTGCCTAACATGTGAAAGATCCCTCAGTTGGAGACACTGATTGCCAAATAGCATATGCAGATCCAACCGCTCTGGTAACCCCTTTCAAATAAAGGAGCAGCTAAAAGAAGCTTTAATCAATTAGTTTAGTTAATTAGTTCACTATTTCACCAATATATAATTTATGAGCGTGAGCTGAATATTATATTCATGCTTCAGACCGGTGGTTGCAAAATGTGCCATCAAATCTGGCTCTGTTAGTCAAACTGATGGATGGATTAACCAGTTGGTAGATGATCTGGTTTTTGCATATTATTAAAATTGCTTTCATACAACACGCCTCATTCACGTCACTCTTTTCTAAGTGCGATAAATTTGATGAACGCATCAAGAGCAACTCCGGTTTGAGTATACTACCCGCGGTAGCTTTTGCATGCACACTGGAGCAGCCAGGGACCGAGCCACCAACCTCACTCTCATGACCTGCTCAGTTCCAGCTTTAGCCTCTTTAACCCTTTTCAAGCTACCAGGACCAGGCTGTATATGCGTTTAAAACCCCAAACTCCACGATGTTTAAACATTACAGTCAGTATAAGAAGCTCTGACTAAATCAGGTGCAGGTTCAACAGCATCAGTGTGTTTTTTTGTGCTTTAATCACACACAGTCCTGGCTATAGGGACAAAAAGGTACAAATCCTCCTAAGCATCTCTATTAACAGGATTGCTCCTTCCGACCTCACACCCGTGGAGCTGTAATTGGCTGATTTTGGGGGATGTTCTCTCAGGTGGAAATTTCATGCATTGTCACGCATGCCAGTTTACTTCTTTAGTCTCAAATCACCAGGAACATTAGGGCTGAGAGAAGTCAGCCAAGGCTTTCTTTTTCTTTTCGCCTTCCATGAGTTTAAAATGAGAAAGCTGATCAGGCCTGTTTCCACGTGGTCATCACTGATCTCTGAATGACTTTTGTGGGTTTCACGTTCGTCTAATTGAAAATGAAAAAGCTCTCTGGCTGTGTGAAAACATCCACGCTTGGCACAGATGAGGCGCCCACATAGTTTACAGCGCATGCACCTCTGTAGACCGGCTGACTGGAAGGACCGCTTCAGACATTTGTCTCGCAGCAGGAGACAGATTCAATCACCATTTTATAAGTGAACATCTTTCGCCTTGACTTACTTCACCCTCGCACGGCTTCACGTGGGATTGATATATGATGTGTGGTGTCATTTTTTATACCTCCAATAAAGAGGGAGAGAGCGAGAGAGATGGGGGTGGGGTAGTTATAGGAAAGAGTGGACAGACAGCACGCTCAGCACTGCTCAATGCACACAAACACAACATTTTCCCCGAGAGGCATAGCTCAGATTCTTGGGCTACAATTTGCATCACAAATATCCCGGAGTGGGAGTGCATGCACGGAGAATAAATAAACCAGCGAGGGTGCCACTTTACTTCCCCATTCATCCCGGGTGTCACCCATCCATCCGCGCATCCACCCTCTCCCTCGCCTTGCATCCAAAGATCCACACAGGACTCAGGGAGAGAAAGAGAGAGGTGGTGTGTATGTGCAGAGGCCGGGCCAAAGAAAAACAGAGCTGTCTTTAGAGGCAGGAAAGGGGAAAAGCATCCAGGAATTTAATTTGGAATCCTTGAAAGTTTGGGGCCAAATTCACCTCTGAACATGAATCTGACAACTTTCCTGTTGTGCCGCCTCATAAGCACGTTTCTGTTTGTTTTTCCTTGGCTCAGCAGTCTGTGCCAAACACTTGATTGTGTCAACTAAGAACCCAGATTATGGATCACTTATTGAACTGCAAATAACTGGATAGAATTCCAGAAGAGATATCACACCAAACCAAATCAAATTTGAATTATCAATGAGTAAGCGTGGGAACAAAAAGCCAGTGGAGAAAAGAAAAAAGTTGAACTTAATGATTTACTTCAAATAAGAGCGCAATCAAATCATGCATCATAAACAAAACATCCCAGCGGGATTTAAAACCTCAGCAAACACCCTACAGGGGCGCCAAAGGAAGGATCTGCCAGAGCACATAAATAAAAACCCCATTAACTTTACTATAAATTGACTGTCGAGTGTCACTGACGCATCCGAAGCCAAAACAGGCACGCTGAAGGAGCATTAAAGTGATTTTCGTCAAGGGACCGACTCCATGGGGGTCGCGATGATGATGATGAAAGCGAGATGTTTTTCCCACTGCCTGTATCGCCCTCAGAATATCTGCTACATCTAAATAATTCAAAGACAGTAAGGAATTTAAAAAAAGAACTGTGCCACTGGTGCAGCCCGAGTCTTATATATAAATATATTAGTCTTCGATCTGTCAGTGCCCGCTTTGGGGAATTAAACTGAAACGATGGCGCATTCATTCATACTTAGTGTAGGGATCTAAATCATCGAAATCAGCGCGGATTCGCAGTCTGTTTGATGACAGATGTTTTTCCTTTGTTTGGAGATTTCATTTTATGTAACTGTTTTCGAACCAGGCGTTCAAGCATATCTCGCGTAAAAAAAGAAAAAAGAAAAAAGAAAAGAAAAGTGGGTTAAAACGACAGTAGAGGGACAGTTTGGGGAGCTTTATTTTATTTTACGCAGAGGCAGCCGAATGACAGTTTCCTGCAGGTGCGAGAGCGATCATTGAAATCAGCACCAGCGTGCCAGGATGTGAACTTGTGTTAAGTTTTGGACCAGAAAGAGTCAGAAACCCGACGACCTTTAGTTATCATTCAGTGGAATTCTTGCTAAAGTCTCTGCGGGGACAGAAAAGGATCGGCTCTGTTGCTCTTTGGATGTCTCAACTCTCACTTAATCGGTGCTTTTCAAGTCAGACCCTGACCGAAAGACGGAGGCGCAGAGACGCGCATCCCCAAAAGCACTCACCTGACTGCGCCGCACAGGATCCGATCACCGCCAAAGTGACGAGGACGCAAGCTGGGAAGAACTTCATCTTGGGGGGGCGGGAAGAAAAAAAAAGCCTGCTTCTCTTGTTAACTCCCGTAACTCACATGTCCAATTAAGATATCCTCGTTGATCACACGCGTAAAAAAATTAACCAAAAGAGAGAGCGAAAGAGAGAGACAGAGAGAGAGAGGAAGGAAAAAGAAAAAAAAAAACCCCGTCGGAGTCTTCTTTTGCGCTTCTTGGACACCTGGCACCGTTTCCGTGCGCCGTGGAGAGCTTTTACGCACCGCGCCTCGTTCTGTTTGCGTGTCGGTTCCTACTCCAGTGTTTAGGTCGCTTTCCACCGCGGATACTCTGAGCCATTTACTCCTCACACTGCCATCGCGCCGGTGGCTGGGGGGAGGGAGGGAGGAGGAGGATGGGGGGTGGGGGGTTGTGCGCGCGCGCGTGTGTGCGTATGCGTGTGCGTGTCGGGCGTCTGAACACGCCTCCTTTGGTATGATCGACACCTCCTTCGCCCTATTAAGTCCCATCCAAAAGATTAGGAGCGTTTAATACTTTTTTTTTTTTTTGGAAATCCGCCCACCCTACTTATCGCCTCTCCTGATTGGCTATTAAGCTCCAACGCTACCGTCGATACACCTGTTAGGAGCAGGTTTTGTTTTGGTTTCTGTTTGGCTGCTGTGTCGGCCACTGTGCACTTCTTTATTGCTGGAAAGAAAAGACAAATGACTTAATATCTGACCCTGATCATGATTTAGGAAGTAGTTTGTTCAGGGAGGTATAATGCGACAGACAGAAGACATCAGTGGAACACCGCACAGTGCACTTTCAGCAACACCACGAAAGTTTCCTGCTTCGCCAGCAGGGTCAGCCTCTGCAAATACCCACCGCTACGAGGCACAGCCTATAAAGTTTGATTGTGCTGGTGTGAAGAAGCCGCAGTGAAGGCAAAAGGCTGGAGCAGTGTACCATTTTCAGGGCCGCTCATTTTACAAGCCAGTCTGCCCACAGATATTCTGCACTCTGCTTTTTATTTGTGGACTGACATGAAAGTATGAAACGAGCTGGCGAATCGACGAGGACAAAAAGATATTGATTTGCGATCCGTGTAAGGCGAAAACTCGACCGTAACTGGAACTATTGGAGAATTAATGTGGGGACCATCCTTGATACAGCCTCACGGTGCCTGAAGGGGTGGTTTATTTAGTGTCCTTTGCTGCTCTCTAGGGGAATTCACGGGGAACTGCTCGGTTCTGAGCCTTTTGATCACAGAGCTGCTGAGTAGTGCTGTGCAGTACTGCAAATTTTGGCATCAGTCTGATACCAAGTATTGCCAACACCGATACCAGTACTTTTAACCTATTTAACCCTAATTAGGTTAAGGTAGGGGAGAGCAGTGTGTCATGATGTATGAGATGAATCTCATCAGTTTGCAAAACACATTTTAATGACATTAAATCACTGTGATTTTCACTTGCCACAGTATGTAACACAACAAGACCTTTTAGCTTTTAATGTCTTTAGAAACTAGTGTGTGTTTGAGGAATATTTTTTCGTCCCTTCTCCAAAAACAATAATATTTTAGTTAATGCAATTCACTGGGATTCATACTGAAGTTAGAGGATACAAAGTATCAGTCTTATCATTCTAGTATTGATCCAATGCCAATACGAGCCCTGATATTGATGCTATTGATATAATATTGATCCACCCACCTCTGCTGCTGAGGGACCTGAAGTGAAGGCCATATCTCCTCAGTAGCAAAAAGGCGGACATCAGGACCCTCACAAAAATCATTAAATGGGTTATTTTGTTTGCCTTTCCATCACAGATGTGTGTGTAATCACCAGTGTTGGGTAAGTTACTTTATATTAGTAACTTAGTTACATTACTAGTTACTTCTCTAAAAAAGTAACTCAGTTACTTCAAGGTACTCGTTACTTTCAGAGTAACTAGTTACTAGGGAAAGTAACTTTGGTTTTACTCAGAATTCTCTTGTTAATGTGTTGCTTCCGTAACTGGATACCCAGCAAGATTGCCAGTCTTCTAGCTTGCTTACTTGCCACAAGTGCACTGTGCCACCTACCAATAGAAGGGAAAAAATAATGTGCACATTTCCACGAGAGAAATCCCACGCCTGGACCGTCGTTGACCGCCGCCATGATTCTAGCCTGCATTTTACATCCAACACAAAAACTGCAGTCGTGGTGCTTTTGATTGTACTCAGAACTTGGAAATTCTGCCTTCTGAATAGGAAGATGTAGGTAACACCAGACTGCAGATGAGCTGCATACAGAGCTGGACTGGGACAAAAAAATCGTCCCGGGCATTTTGACTAGAGACTGGCCCACCATTATAGGAAAAATCATAAAGCCTTTGAATGAAAACAAACACTGTTGTGACAGTGATGTACACTGTTCTGATGGTATATATGTATCAATCTATCAATTGTTTGTTGTAAGACTCAGATAATTATTTTTTTAAAAGCGAGACATTTTAAATGAGAATAATAAAGAAAAGTATTTCCTTGTCCCCCCCTTTCCCTGTTAATGCCCTACCTGGCCCCCTGGCAACACTTTGCTAGATCCACCCCTGCACAGTTACCAGCTGTCAGCTACGTAGAAAAGGATCCTGGTGTTATTTGTCTCTCAGAAACAGTTCATAACTTCTCTTCAACTCATTCATGTCACCTAAAAGGTAAACCTGTTTCTACATCACCTGTTCAGCTGTGATGATTCAGTAAGGACATCTCCTGGTTTCATCTGCATGTTTCCCTCTCACCAGATAACCAAACTGATATCATGACCAGCAGCTTTACAGCTGTGGCTCCAGCAAACATCAGCTGATACTAGCAATTAATATTAAATAAATTCTAACAACAGCTGATCAAGCTTAAACGTGCTGCTGTTGTTCAGCGCAACATCCGCTGGTTTCCTCTTTCTGGCGCAAAGTGAGCGATAAATAAACAAGAGAGAAAAGCCGATCAGCTGATCATTGATCAGTTTCGTGTTTGAAGTAGAAATGAGAATGAGAAAAGAAGAGGCAGCTGTGCAGCTTCAGCTTTGTGTCTTTTTCATTGTAGCTGAAGTCCGGGACAAACTGTGTTCCTTTTCACCTCAGTACGAAACGCGTAATATTTTCTCTGAATACCAGACGATTCTGTTTTTTAGGGAACGGTTGGCAACTCTAATAATTAACCGTACGAACAAAATAAAGTTCAGCATCAGTAACATAGCACCCACCCAGCTGTATAGAAACTCCGTCATGCTAGCTAGCACGCAGTACGAAAATGTCAGCATACCGAAAATAAACTCCACCTAAACTTGGTTTATATCTGACTCCGATAGACTGCAGGTCATAACTTCTTACCTGAAGTTCAGTTCACCTGACACGCGGACCGGCGGCCGCTTCGGGTCTCTCCTCTTGCCTCCCTTTTCCTTCATCCACCTGCTGGCCTCCACCACTTGCTAATGTTATTGAATCTGTGGAAGCTCCGCGATATCCACCACACGAAGTAACGAGTAACGAGCCTATCTAAATCCCAGTAACGAGTAACGCGTTCCTGGTTTTGGCATAATAACTAGTTACCGTGCTCGTTACCACAATAATAACGTAGTTACTGTAACGCGTTACTTAACAGTAACTACGTTATTATTGTGGTAACGAGCACGGTTACTTAATAACGCGTTACTTAATAACGCGTTAGTCCCAACACTGGTAATCACTCTCTAAAGTTTTCTGCATTTGAAAAGTCACATAAATATTAAACAGTTTTCATACAAGCTGTAGATTATCTTGGGATTTAACGCATATACACACGAAAAAAAGGTACTTTAATGTATCTGTAGGGGGAACAACCAGAAGTGAATGGGATAGTGCACTCCAAGGCACTGCCTTTGTGCATTCGACAGTGCACAAAGGCAGCTATTTGAGGCTTTTTGCTTTGTGCCTTCCAGAGACCAGTTCTGAACCAGTGGTTTTGTACCTCTATAATTTTGCACCTTTTTAAAAAATAAACCTTTAAAAAAGGTCAAAATTGGGTATATGGGGTTGTCATGGTTCCCCAAGTAATTGTGTGTGTGACTTTTTCAGCTTACCTCCCTTTAGCTGAAGTTGTGGCTGCCCAGGGCTCCTGGCACACCCATTTATAATCAACACTTATCATCAATTCATTTCAATTCAATTTCATTTATATTGTACCAAATGCCAAATTGCAAAGTAAATGCCCTACAACCATTATACAGAAAAAAAACCCAACAATCATCTATGAGCAAGCACTTGGCAAAAATAGGAAAGAAAAACTCCCAAAACTCAGACCGGCTGCGGGTAAGGGTAGTGAGACAGGGCAAAAATACACAGTATACAGTTTATAACCTACCACTCGCCATTCATCAGGTTGTTGAGCTAACCAATGTGGTAGCATCACTCAGTCTTCTTTGGTATTTAATGATTTGTTATTTACATGCCAACCTTACCTGTAGAATCCTTCCTGGTGCATCAGCCTGGCTAGCTTCTGGTCATACCTACAAGCGCCGCTCTCACCGCACTCAAGAATACTTACCTGGCCCTGTGGAAAGCAATGAATATTCACCTGCATTGGAGATTCTGAAAATCAGAATCAACTTACCTGAATGTGAAACTGACAGAATTGGAGAAAAAAAATTGGGTACAAAGAAACTTTGGTAACTGGACCAAATCCTTTCTCGAGTGTAACTTGAGTTTGCTTCTCAGTTGTATTGTGAGTATTTACCAGTTGTTGTTCATTAAAATTATTACATTTCTTCCATCTGTGCCCTGCAATTAAGTCTTATACGCAAATCACAGCAGGGTACAGATTAATTTAATAAAAATATTTTAATATGTATTTGTACACATGGAAAATAGGCTGGAACATCTGAACCTAAAGATGCAACTTCACCAGGTAACCTGACACGTAGTCTTTAGACTGTTTGAGGAAATCTGAGACCCGGGAAAAAATCCACCAAGCGTGAAGTGAACAAAAGATGCCACAAGTTCAAACCCAAGAACTTTTTCTATGAAGTGACAGCACTAACCTCTTCATCACAGTGACACTAAATATATGACAGATACAGAGTGAAATACGTATCCATCCGTTTTCTTAACCAGTCACCCAGTTCAGGGTCATGAGGGAACCGAAGTCTGTCCCAGCTGTTGTTGCATAGATAACACCTTGGATGGGCCATCAGGGCCTAAAGGTTTTCTGTTTAAAAACATGAACATTGAAACAATAAAATGATCAAATCTAAGCGTGGAGTTAATATTTTTCATTTTTTCTTTTTCTGCCATCCCTTAAAATCTAGAAGAAAAGTTGCCTTTTTGGGTCACACTTCTTAATCTTATTCAAGCAAATGTGGAGACGCATTAAACCTGTAGTCTTCCTAATGATCAGGATGGGGCAACTCTTTGTTGCAAAATGTCAAATTGTATAGAAATCTATATGGAAATGACCCTACTTCTCACTTTATATGTGGCCTAAGTAAAAATTCCTCTGGTGATTTTGTTTCTAGTTTCAAGTCTTCTTCAATACAGCATAATGAAATGGTCCAATATTCATCAACTTCACATATAAATATCAAATACATATAAATAACATAAATAACATGGAAAATAATATGTTGGATGGTTAATGCTGATCTGTACTGAGTGTAAGCTGTCAGTCTGCTGTTTACCTCGGCCTAAATATACAGATGTGGACAATATCTGGATGTTCACATCAGTATATTTAGGAGGCTGTAAAGAGTCCGATCCAAGTCGATGGGTCTGTGAAGCTCACTTCTGATGACATTGATACTGAATGAGTTGTTGAGGATGTGCTGAACTTTTCTATCAGCAAGTGTAGCAGTTAGCCTCTGTTAGCTGCTGTTAGCCACTGTGTGCTGCTGTTAGCCTCTGTTAGCTGCTGTTAGCTGGCATTGCTGAAAATTTCTTTGAAGCAGAGCTAACATTGTTGGACTAATTGAAAAAACTGTCATGTAAAAATGTAATCAAATGTTTTTTTTAGAACCAAAGTGCTACTTTTAGGACATCCAAACCTAATAATTACCTTAACTTGTAACTAACTGTTATTATTGTTTAGCCAGTTAATTGTCAACTGTCCAGAGACGATAGAGTCACGTGTCTAATCTGCTGACAATAAGCTGAGCATTCAGTTGCTGTGGTTCTGTTATTTTGGACCAGCTGCCTGCTGACTTTAGATTAATTACATCTGTGCACGCACAAAAAAAAAGACTCATAATCTTTCTATTCACAGGCCAACACTTAATTGGTGTTTTGTTTTGCTTTGTTTTGTTTTACTGTCCTAAGGCATTTTGTACCCACACAGGTTTTTATGTCTTTATCATCTGTGTTATTAAATATATGTTATATGTTACATAAGTTATATGTAATAAATGTTATTAAATAACCTCAAAAATACTTACAGTAGTTTTAAGTATTAGCATTTTGTGCCATGATTAAGATTTGCTGTTTGCAGACATGGAAATGAACAAATTCACTATCAAACACCAAAATGAACAGCAAGTTTGCCTTTAAAGTAAATCATTACTATTTTTTTTTTAAAGCTTTTTAGCTCCACAATGCCTACAAACTTAAAGAAGATCCAGCTTACACGCTGTCAGTCTACACTCTGTAAAGTCAGCCACATGAAAACACTCATTGGAGCCACGGGATTACTCTCTCACACACCCATCGGCAGAGACAGCCACGCTGGGTGGCAGCACAATGCAGAGCAGCGCTGAGAATACTAATCAATCTGTTCCTGTGCAAAATTCCTCAGATAAAACATTCTATTATAGACATTGCGAGCTGCATGAGATTTGTGCCGATACGAGTGTGACATGAAAATGGGAATTCTGCCTTTGTGCACTGCTGCTGTGAAATGGGGTCCCAGTGTGAGCCCACCGTCGGGGATGTCTCTGGGTATTCACACTAATGCATTAATCCTAATACAAATAACAAATGGGGAAAATGTGACATTTAATTAAAGACTCGTGATGAGTCTGATGACATGCTACCTCACAGTTGGCCTCTGCTGTGTCAGTCATGTATATATGAAAGAAAATCATCCAAATTCTAGATGATAAATGGTTATAATTGGATTATTCAACAAAAACGTAAATACTGAGGCATTAAAACAGCACACTAGTGTTTTCTCGAGACTCTAAATTGCTGCTATAAAGCATGCACCGTAGACTGAACTAATTTTGGTATCTGACTTTGTTTTGTCCCCTGTGAGCAGTTCCACGCAGAAAGCAGCCGGACAAGGGGCTCAGATGACAAGCAGCGCTTCTATGATTAGGGCTGCAGCGAGGAGGGGGAAGGAGGGTGCCACCGAGGAAGGTCAGGGGGGCTTTTACACACAATCAGTTGCCGCCTTCTTGTTGACAGCACACTGTGAACTGCGGTTAATTTGTTTCTAACGTGGTGGCACCGTGACGTTCCCGACTCACTGGCTCTGGCTATTGGAGTTAGAATGAGGCTTTGGCGCTGATCTCCGGGGAGTGAGCAGAGCGCGTGAAACTTTTTGGGGTTTGTGTTCAGCATGGCTCTGGAGACCGCCTTGCTCCTGAAAGCAGGGTTTGTGCTGCTGATGGCAGGTGAGTCCATGGTACTCAGCCAGAGAGTCGCTATAGTTGGATTGATCTTAAACGTTGTTTATGTTTTTCTTTGAAAAAAAAAAGCAGGTCTTTGAAATGTTAGTCTATTTAGAAATTATTATTATAGGTCTTGGTTGATTTATGGCAGAAAACAGGACGAGGTAAGTAAGGATTTTGTTTTCTTGGGTTTCTTGATAATGTTTAGTCTACAAATAGACTTGATCTGTTCATTAAAAGTCCACTATGCTGCATGTGCTTTGTTTCTGGAAGAAATTCTGAAAAACCCCCCACCATTATTCACTCAACCTTACATTTCAGTAGCATTTGCCCTCATCTACCTTCTTGCATGCTCAGGAGGCCATTGTCATTGAACGTAACCAGTCAAAAAGAAAAAACGTATGTAGCAGTTGTGTGAGTTGGTTTTACATTTTCAATAACTTTGTTTCAACGTTTGAAAATGAAGGCAAACGTGATAGTATATGACCCATTGACATGTTAGAGAGTAATGTCTCCAACATCCCTTGAACCTCTAATATGAAATTCTTGGGAAACTTTTAGGAATATTGATCCAGAAACACACTGGGAATTCCTTAAACTCATCTAGAAGGAAAGACCATATACTATTAAAAAATGATGGTTGTAGGTTCATGGAGTGCTCCTTGAAAGTAATTTGTCCATCGGCAGTTGCTTTTGGGAAAAAGATGTGTAATGCGTTTCATTTGGGACCATAATTTACAAAAGGAACTCCGTGCTTTTGTTGAATTTCACTTGAAATAGGAATTTAGATATAAACTTACCAGGAAAAAACAATTACTGAAACCTACAAAAATGAGCTGAAACTTGAAAAAACTATAGAAAGTAAGTAAATTACCTAATCTAAATTCAACTGAGAATTTGTAATGACTAAACAACACCAACAATATGTGAGTAGGTTGTGGTGCTTAAAGGTTCCTCAATCAAATACAAAAATATCCCCCACACAATCACACCACCAGCAGCAACCTTAACTGTTGATACAAGGCAGGATGGTGCCATGCTTTCATCAGCTGACATCAAAATCCGAGCAGAAATTGAGACTCATCATCAAACCAGGCAACATTTTCCAATCTTCGATTGTTCGATTTTTCTGAGTCCATGCAAACTGTAGCCTCAGTTTCCTGTTCTTACTGACAGGACTGGCACCCAGTAGGCTCTTCTGCTGCTTTAGGCCAGCCTCTTCAAAGTAGGCATTTTCACTCAGAGAACCGTCGCTCACTGGCTAGTCTCTCTTTTTCAGAACATTCTCTGTAAAACTCTAGAGATGGCTGTGTGGTACCCTTTGAGATGAAGAAGTCACAGCATATTCATATTTGTTGCTGATTTTTAGAGACTTTGCAAAAATTCACCATATTTACCAAACTTAGTGCTTATAATTAGTTTTCCGTTTCTGATTGCAGCTGAAATGCTGTCAAAATTAAATCATAACAAATGAAATACTTTAAGCCTAAATATCATCCAAAAAACAATGTGTTTCAATGAAAGCCTTTTAAAGGGTTAATGTCAGCATGGAGCATTAATATTTGTGAGAATGATTTCAAACCTCATCATCTAATATTTATGAGAATCAGCTTTTAAAATCCATAAATGTTGAGTCTCAGAGACGCTGACAGAATTTAAGATTCCCATTGGACTGATGCGTGTTTCCTAACCTAACAGAGTTGAAGGCAAAAAGTCAATAGAGCATAAACCTTCAGTCAGAAGAACATCTGTCAAACTATGCCTCGATTTTCCTGGAAATTGTAATCCAAATACAATGCTGGTTAACAGCCAAGTTGAGGGGCAACTGTGAATTTTCCAAGCGGCAGTTGCCACCAGAGGCCGGTGAACATGACTGTAGATGATAGACAAGCTAATATTCACTCCCTTTTCAGGAGATTACCGTGCGTTCGTTCAGATCTTGCTTTGCCATGACAGTTTCTCACATTCTTCTTTTGTAGCATCTCTTTTGAAGCTCCCGTGTCAACACGTTCAGTCTTCCTCTGAGTGCAGGGAGAGCCAGCAGGGACAGAGCAAACATAATGGGCACACAGTCGGCCCTTATCTGGCCCGAACAGACTGGAGATCCACCATGTTTCGCGATCGTAACAACAACCTGTTTGTTTCCACGCAGGCGTTTTACACCAGATTAAGCCTCCCTCTCCTACTGTACTCCTCCGTGGTGCTACATTCAGCCTCAAGTCCTGCGGGATGGCCGCGGTCTGCCTCCACGTTTGGAGGCTGTTTACACGCATCTCTGAAGTAAACAAATGGGATTGGGACATTGCCTGCAAATTAAAATCTTTTCTTAGTGAAAGTAACAGCCTAATAGGGAAGAAATGGCCCAGTAGGAATAACCATTGCCAGGACATGACCTTGTTTGCTGCACAAACATATTTCTAATTATGAAAAAATTAAACAGAAGATAACTACTGCAGCACTTTGCAAAAATCTTTTTGAATGGTTTACAATGAAGCAAGCTGCTACAGAGATATTTTTTTTATTTATTTTTTAAATACTTCTGTCTTACTTCTGTTTTTACTTTGTAGCTCAAGTCCTTGCATCAGTGTCTGGCTGTAACAGGGGAGTCTACAAGTTTTTTATCAATGATCTCTGCTTGGCGAATTTCACATTCAACATGGAAAATCTGGATCGAGGTTTATGGTGCAGCTGGAAGGACACAATGGAGTGAGTTCACTGACTTGAACATGCAAAAGGGAAGAAATGCATGGCGGAACATAAAATCACTAATTTTCCTGCATAAAACTGTACTTGTAAGTCAAAAAAATTGCAATTGATAGAGTCACGACCTCCACACAGACCCTGGTAAACAGCAGATATTGTGTGTTGCAAAGCAGCTTGCAGATGGAGCAGTGGCTGTAGCCAGGGTGGAGCAACTTAGTTTGCTTCACGTGAGGTTTGTCAGGTACAGAATTAGCACAATATCAATTGAACAGTTAGCTTAGTTTGGCTGGCTTTGAGATCAGTTTAATGAGATTTCTTGACTTGCGTGGTCTTGTGCTAAATTCAATAAATAATTACATTGTTACTGTTACATACAGTAGAGTGCAGAAGTCTTGAGCCACTCCTCATATTTTAAATTGTTTGCCTTGAAAGTAGGAAATAGCTGCAGTGATTTATTGAAATGTGCAAACACACATGTAAATACAGCATTAAGGTAAGCACATGTAAGCTAATGAGCTTGAAAGTGAATATTTGGTGTGACCACCTTTATTCTTCAGCACAGTCTGATCTCATTTCTTTAAGTGGAATAGTTCTCCAGGCTTCTTGAAGGACATTCAAAGCTCTTCTTTGGATGTTTCTGCCTTTTGTTCTGTTCTCTGTCAACATGATCCCACACTGCTTCAGTGATGTTGAGGTCGTGTTCCACTGTGTGTGTTTTTTATACAGGTCTTTTACTGCATTGGCAGTGTGTTTGGGATCATTGTCATGCTGAAAAATGAAGCTGTTGCCAATCAGATGCTTTCCAGAGGACATTGCATGGTGGATAAAAACCTGATGGTACTTTTCTGCATTCATAATTCCACACATTTTTACAAGGTCCCACACACCACTGGCTGCAATGTCAAATGTGGATTCATCACTCCATCAGACCTGTTGTCACTGAAGCCACCCTTCCACTTATACCATTTTTGATGAGACTTCAGTGAACACTAGATAAATGAGCTGAAGGTACAGATGTATCTCTTAAAGACCTGACACTTCTTAAGGGCATGAATTTTAAATACTGTTTGTGTGCTATAAATTGTTTTTAGGCCTGCTACGTCTTCTTTTGTCCACTCTTATATCCTCAACGATAGGATGGTTTCCAGGAAATGGAGTGAAATGAGTGAAAAGCAGCCATTGTCCAAAGAAAAACTTTTGAAAGACCTTCAGAAAGCCTGGAGAACTGTTGCTCAAGAGCACTTTAAAAAAATCACAAGAAAGTCTGGCTCTTTGGAAGAGAGTAAAGTGGGTTGGCGTCAGTGTAACAGAAGAATGATGGTGAGAAAAGTCCTCATGCTGTCATGTGCATGAGGATTATTTGATGTCTCAGTCATTTCGCAGTTAAACAGCTATAAGAAGAAGCTGATGGCAGTGTTCACACCCAGACTATATAAGTCTTTAATATGTCAACATTAAGGCCTTGTGTTTATATCATTCACCTCTAAGTGAGTACTAATATCTTAGCAGGTGCACTGACAGACTGGTATTTCTGAGCTTATTAGAGGCATAAAACTTGTTTATCTATCTGTTTATCTGTTTACTCTCTCATGCACCAACACCAGGGGAAAGCTTTACTGTATTTGTTGGCCATTATATCGTCTCAGTACTTGGTGGCTTCGTTTCCAAACCCTGACAGTCAGGGAGTGAGTCAGACAGGAGGATGAAAGGAGCCGGGGGACCCAAAGAAGAAGCTGCTGTCAAAACTGTGTGATTTCCCTCCTGGTTCACAGTCCTCACTTGGTCCAGCACATAACTGGGGGTGGTGCTGTGTGTGTGTCTCCATGGGTACGTGTGCTCAGTTGTAACTCATAAAGAATTTGCACAGGCACTTGGAGGGGCTGGCAGTTGCGTCACCAAACTCCTAGCAACAACGTTTGACGCCACTGTTCAGGCTCACAGGAAACATTTGAGACTCCCAGGAAAAAACCGGTACAGAGAAAATTACAATTATTGAAAAAAATATTTGTGGATTCAGGCTGTGTAGTAATAATGACAAGTAAAACGCGAATTCAAAGACCAGACATGTACCATCGCTCGTTTCGGTCTTTTTAATCCTGTTATAGCTTTCCTTAATTAGGTATGACCTGCACTCCACTTCAGTCATGTACTGAATATAAGACAGTTGTCATGAACTGGTTTATGGACTGATGTTTTGAAGCTGAAAGTTTAGTATTTTGACGTTCATTTCCTTTGCTCCAATTAAAATAATTCTGAGTAAAGATTTTGGGCCAGTTGATTATCTGCACTGATGCGCAACCACCTAATTGTAACAGCATGAGATCTGATAAAGTGATGAAGCGCTTTCATCTCCTTCAGTGGCTATTTTACTTCTGGCACCAGTCTGATCAGCTTCCTGTTGTCAGATATCCATCACCTGTTCAGCGCAGTAGTTGCCATCATGTGTGGCTCTAAATTCTCTCACTTTTTTTGTGTTTATTTTTTTAAACAAACTTCACAGATGGTAAATGGATTAGTACTCATATAACGCTTTTTCCTCTTTAACTGAGCATTCAAAGCAATTTTTACTGAGAGCTTCATTCTCCCAGTCTCACATGCATTCATATAAGCCTATGGTCATGCACACACTTACACTTCGATAGAAGCATTGGAAGGAACTTGGAGTTTAGTATCTTACCCAAGGATACTTCGATCATCTGGGGATCATATCACCGAATTTTCAATTGGTGGACGACCCGCTCTACCTTCTAAACCACAACCGCTCCACAGCAAGGGGCATGAGTGGGTCATGGTCCCTGGCTTTTCCAACCTACATGTCCAAGTATCCTTGAGCAAGATACTAAACCCTGAGTTGTTTTTTATTTATGAAAATGTTTGTGCTTCTGTCTCTGAAAGTTTCAGCACTGGACCTTATTAGAATCGTAATACAAGGTACATGTAAACGTAGCTGCTGAGGCACAGGAAAACCTTTTGGTGATGAGGGAGAACCCAAATACATGGACTGATAAATGTCAAAGGTAATGCAGTGCTATAAATACACAAGGAACTAACTAGATATAGGGGAAATCAGTGACCCAGGGACGACAGTCACAAAGGAGGGAAAAAGGCAAATTAAGGAAGTAAAACAACAGTTCACAAACAGGTTGGAGCAGCTAGGGATCCAACAACCAACCTTCAAGTTAAGAGATGACCTGCTGTACCTACTGAGCCGCAGCTGCTTCATTAAACCATCTCAGGATGGCCACTGTCGAAGTCGTCATTGGTGCTGACCCCAAACCTAAGCCTAACTTTAACCTTAGACAAGAAGATCAAGTTTTGCCCGTTTTTGCCTTTCTGAGGGTAGGGCAGGTTTAGGGTTAGACCTCAGAGGGTTAAAGGGTTGGATTTTGTGATCACTTCACTTTCAGAAACACAGTTAGGCACAGTGGCCGTCTGGAACAGAATCTCTCCTGGTATGGTGCAATGCTGTACTGAGGGCAGTACCCTGTTGGTATGCATCTCCATTTCCTCTGCGCTCCACTACTTAGCAGTTATATTTAGCAGTGTTAAGCCCACTGGTAATTCTAGACACTCTTTTGCCTTTTTTCTCCCCACCAACAGAAATACCCTGCTCTATTCCCTCTCTGAAAGGATGTCACAAGATTCCGGCCAAAATTTCTCTATTAATTTGGGTTTTCAGCTTGATTGCTTTAAAATGTTTCACCAAACATTCAGAAAAAGGATCAACTTTAGTAACACTTTTTCTTTAATTACACATACTAAGTTAGATTCAGTGAATTCAGCATGAATCTGCCTGTGCTCTGCCGTCCTCTGCAGGATCTATGAGGGACTCACAAACTGCACATACCAGGTGGCCTTGAGGATGAACTGCTTCTGGCCAAATCAGATAGTCGACCGTTTCTTCATGGAGATTCATCAGATCTACTTTCATGACTGCGCTCTGACTGGTCGGCTCCTGCATGACCCACCGATTAGCATCCTCGCCCCATTTATCACAGTGCCTGTACTGGTCACCCTGCTCATGACTGCTGTAGTGGTGTGGAGGAGCAAACGCACACAGGGAATGCTATAGGGACCGTCAGAGTGTTAGATTTGGGCTTGTAGAGCGTTCCGGAAGACATTTCTTTAGTATAAAGCATGCTCTTTTAATTTTCTTTTCATATTCCCGTGTTGATATTGAGCATACTGACTATTTGGAAGTTGCAGTGAAACAATTGCATGTTCTGAAAGATGTTAATAGAAATAAATTCTGTATTTGGTATTAAAACTGTCTGTCCAGTCATTTCTAATGGGTAAGGTCACCTCTATGAAAATGCCTAAGTCAGGGATGCAAAACACTTTTTACATAGCAGGCCACATACAGTCCACTTTGATCTGAAGTGGACAGGACTAAACATCTGAATCCTGAGATATTGTAATCTAATAAAAGACACTATTAAAGCAGAAATTTCTATAGCAGATAGTGGAAAAATGGGAACTTCTCTATTTAATTGTTTATCTATTACATAGCTACTTTGGTGTCGTATGAACAGCAGTGTGGGTCGAGTTTTTATCAATAGGAAAAGCTGCAAAACTTATGATAATACAGCTAAAAGTACAAAATGTATCCTCTACTTCACATTTTCTAAAACCTTCCAGTGGGTCAGATTGGATTCAGTGGACTTTTAAGGCCATTTATGTTAATTACCATCTGACATCGTAGCCCTGACAAACAATCTGCATAAATAACACCTGACAGTAGAAGAGACTGACTTGATTGGAGCCATTCAGAGGAAGGTGAAGAGATGAAAAGGAGAGCGGGAATTAGAAAACAAATGTAGGATGAAGGGAGGAAGTTGTATGAAATAATTTCAACAGCCAAAATTAACAATATTACAGTTTTATAGTCCCTCTATATCTGTTTACCTTTGAATAAATTCCACTGTATATTTATTAATCATTTTTTGAGGCATCATTTACAATGAAGGAAGCACTTAGTTGTCATAACACAAAGACAGTTAAAGTCAGCTAAATGGCACGAAGATCAATCTGTCCTGTCCTTTGGTGCAAATCAGTGACAAAAACTGCACCAGAGAGGCAACAACAAGACCTCAGGGCATTGCTCTCTCCGTATCCCTCCAGTTTTGCTTTTTGCTATTGTTCTTGTAACTGCTGCTAGCATGAATTTGTGTGCGAGTAGGAGCAGAAGCACCTGGCAGGTCCACAAGTGCTGCCCTCTAGTCTTCACAGATGATTTTGCAGTAACATAAAACATCTCCAGACTCTTTAATATCTGTCACATGAGCTCAGTGTTGGGCACTGTTTACAAAAATGTATAAAATAATGATATTATAAAATGAGGATATTTCTATTTATCTTCAATGTGTGGCTTTTCTTCAAACTATGAGGCACTTTTTAATTCTGTGTTTTGAAAAGTGCTTTACAAATAAAGTTTAGTTAAAAACAAGTTATTACTCTCTTCCCCTTCATACTTGCACAAAGTAGCAGATACAACTAGTTCATTGGACAATTTTATACTTCAATGACATTATTTTCTTAAGTCATTTTTTTAGTTACTTAAATTAATTGTAATTTGAAATTAGAGGCTGGGGTACTTACATATTCATAAACTTCACATTTCATATCATTACAGTACACAGAGGTTTCACAGCAGTTACAGAACACTTTTTTTTACTGCAGTTTACTTATTACAAAAATAAAACAAAAGTGCACTCAATACTTGTCAAACTCAAGATTTTAACATTGCACAGGAGATTTTCATGGACTTCATTGAACGAAATGGCTCCATCTAGTGTTCACTCTGAGATTTTCTATAAGGCAGTTGACAGTCAGTAGTCTAAAATTGAAAATGAAGAGCAGCTTCATTTCATTCAGATTCGAGTTAATATTAATAGAAAATTCTGATTTGCATTTTCAGAAAGAAATAAAAAAAAGGAAGCGCTGTGAGGCTTGTACAACACAGTGCTCATCAGTAGGTCTAAACAAGTAAAAAATAACAAAAAAAGAAACTTGCTAATGCACTCTGTTAGTGTTAAAATCTTTAATAAAAATGTTACGATATTTAAAAAAGTAGAAGCAACTCAGCAAGGATAAGCACGACCTGCACATATTGACTAAAAAGTCTTCATCAGCGTCTAACAAGACAGTTGTTTGTTTTAAGTGGCGACGATCTAAAAAAACTTGGAAAGCAATCCTAAACAGGATTCATGCATTCTGAGTGATCAAGGTTTGCACGCCAGCCAGTAGAAATAATGCATAATCATCGTGACTTCTGTCTCAGGAGAGGACACCTTCATTGCAGACATCAACCTGGGATAAAAGACAGAGACAGAATGGTTCATTATGATTTAGAAGAACTACTGGATGACAGATTATGCGAAGTTGTAAATTAACAGCAACCTCCAGAGGCTCTCTCCTTCATTAAATTAGGCAAACATGCAGGTGAAACTCTTTAAAGAGACAGAACACAGCAAAACTGTTTAAATCTTCCCAAACTTTAACAGTAATTAAATACAATGTCATACTTATATATCCATGTAAAAGTTATGGCTCAGCAATTCTCCTCCTTATATTGTGCTTGCTGAGCTATTCTCTCCTGTCACTGGCGGGGGAATTAATGGCGGCTATATTATCAAAGCGGTAAAAGACTTCAACAGTTAAGCTTAGTCAAGCAATGTTTGGCTTTTCTGATTAATGCCCGAGACTGTGCCAGTATTCAAAGCTGTATTCTGGTGGGTTTGATAATCAGAAATGAATTAAGCTGGGAAGATTACGGGAATCAACGGTCAGCGCCAGGTGAAGGGAGGTGAGGGTTCAAGGCCAGGAGTTAACGATTAGACTGGTGAAGTTCAATGTCTCACTTGTTCCTGATATGGTCAGAGAGACGTTCGGCCTCAGCGGGGTCCTTATTCTTCAGTTTCTGGTAGCTGGAGAAGGTCTCCACCATGCCAATATATTGACTCAATGGCAGGTTCCTTTTTGTCCGCAGGCACTCGTTCCTGGACACATTTGGACTCATAAATAAGTATGTTCTGGTCAATGTAACTGAAGTCAACTTCTGGCGAAGCTTCTGAGCACTCACCACTCTTTGTCTGGGTAAGAGCAGGAGTTGAACATGTCTAGGTAGATCTTCTTAGAGGATTTTCCAATGTAGGGATCTCGGAATGGAAGCAGGGCGCCATAAAACTGGTGGGACAAAGAAAGAAAGAAAAGACAAACTTTAAAGCTTTTTGGGGAAAGCATTAATTTATAGTGGCTGAAAACCTACATCAGTACTCTATTTCTGCACATGAGTTTTTAGATTTGGGATGAACCTCTTTGCATATGTCATTGAGAGTGCTGGAGATGTCCCCGTACTCAAGCTCCATGTCCATGGTGTAGCTAAGGAGAGCCAGGCAGCCTCCAGGCTTCAGCACCCTGTCAGCCTCCTTGAGGAACCGCTGGTGATCGAACCAATGGGCTGCTGTCATGGCACTCAATAGGTCCACCTCTCCAGATGCAAATGGTAGCTCTTCTGCTGGACACTGCCTGATGTTAAGGTGAACAGAGTCAGGACAAGGAAAAAGTAGGGCTCATTATAGATGGGAGAGATGAATAAGGGAAAAGCTTTGAATAACAAAGCATATTCCTGCTTTTGTGGATGATCTTATTTGGATTCTCTTCCATTCGTAGAGGAATAATATAATTCAATGCTGGTAATTTAGTTTACCGCTCAAGTCTCCAAGGGCAGTACAAACATATCACTAAGATGCAAAATGTCTGTTTCTTTTTTCACTTTCTTCTCTGGAGTTTTCTTTCAAAATTTTATACCACTCATCCATTTTCAGCCCAGCCAAGTCAGAAAGGGGGGAGTGGAGCCCATCCCAGGTGTTGTAGGGTCAACTCCCCTGGACAGGTCACTAATCTCTTGCTAGGCAAACACATAGAGCAAGAGGCATTCGTGCTTACTTTCCCACTTATGGTCAGTTTAGAATAATCATCTAATCTCACTCCATGTTTGTCTTTGGGCCGTGAAGGGGAGAAAAGGCCCCTGCCTGGATTCAAACCTAAGACCTTCTCATGATGCTAACCTCAGATCAGATGAAACAACCTGCAGAAGTTAAGAACATCAATATGTGTCTATATCCGTCTGACAGGTGGGTGTGGGACTTATAGAAGAACACTTTGCCTGGTACCGATTGCCAAGTGCTTCTGATCAAGGCCACGTCCCATGGACAATGTGAGGCCACCGGTGACCCCTGTAACACTAGGATTTGATCTTCTATGATGGTTTTGTTTGGGAATGCTACCCAAAGTGGTAAACTCTTTGAAAAGAACTTCCAACCATGTTTATCTAAATCTATCTTTATCTAAAACAACCAAGGAATGATTGACGTAATGTAGCCTTTACTTAAAGAACTGCCCCAAAAAACAAAATAATGACATAATGAAGATGCTGAAGAAAGTACAGAACCTTTGACATATTGGTTTATCTAAATCACAGCCTGGATTTCACATCCACCACATTTCGTTCCCCTTCACCTGTATGAGACATTTGGTGGGTTCTTAATGGCTTGCGCTGTCTCTATCTGGGCGGGGCTGACGTCGGTTCCAACCACTTTGGCGAAGTATGGAGCCAAAAGGGTCGTCCCTTGCCCCGATCCACAGCCTACATCCAGTGCAAGGTTGAATGGTTTTGGTGTCTAAGAGAAATGCTGATTTTAGAGTACATTTAACACTGAAGACCACTGCCTGAATGTAATAGAACGTTAATAGATAGAGTCAAAGTATTTGTTCAAATGCTATCAAGCACATAAGCATAAACACATACCCTTTTCTCCATAAAGCTCATAACTGTGCTGACCAGCTCCTGGGGTGCCACTCTGTACTGCAGGTAAGCCGCCGCATGATCTTTCCCCTCGAAGAGCCGCACAGCCATACTCCGTACTCCAGCAAAGTGTGCCTGCAGACTGTATGCAATATGTGACCGAATACTATGACTCGGCACTTTGAGCTCGTCTTTATTTAACCACCTAGTTGAAGATTAACTGCCAGAGCTGTGCACTATGTGCTACAGCTTGCAATTAAACAATGCATGGGCTCAATTCTTTTAAAAAATAATAATAAAAAAAAACTTCTGGCAGCTATTCTTTATGAGTTATTTGATGTAGCATGGCAGTTAATGATCAACTAGGTGGCACATGACGATGGGGATGACATGCATTACACAGGCAACAATAAGCTTAACTTTACACACATATTACACTGCAAAAAAATATTCAGGACTTTATATTCAAACATAGCATCTGTCTTATAGTTTTAGTCCAGAATGGAAAAGGAATTTTATTATTATTACTTCTCCTACAGATTCAGTGCTGTGCATTCATACGTCTGCACCTTTAGGCAACAATCAGCAGATGGCAGTAAATGCTCACATAGACATGATGCTGTGTGCTGAAGAAGCAGACAGCTGCTGAAAATAATTTAAAAACAAATTTTTCATCAGTTGAACTTGAAAGAAGTCATCTCCTTGTTTATTCTTACACAGTTGTACATTGATATTATCACTATCTGGAGAAAATTAAAGTTTGATAAAAACTCTTATTCTATATATTTTATACTCAAGAAGCCTAAAATGTATCTGTTCCTGCAGATCGACTTCATATAATCTGTTCAACCTCACACTTTGGTCCCAAGAACATCCTGAAGTAATTTAAGTTAGAGGCCTTGTATTTTCTTACCAATCAACAAACATTGATCATTCCTGCTTCCCTGTTCAATATCTATTGTCAGATATGGTTTGCAATAAGGGTTGTGTTAAAAAAAAAAGAGATGGTGGGGGTTGGAGTAAAGGAAGAGGAAACGGAGGAGGAGGTTCCAGTAAGGTGTCCAACTCTTACCCTTACCATGAGGCTGCGTGCAGCCATGCAAATCAATCAACTCTGATCAAACCTGTCAGCTATATTCAATTCAAAGTGGTCACTGCTGTGTGTGTGTGTGTGTGTGTGTGTGTGTGTGTGTGTGTGTGAGCCTTGACAAACATACTTTGAAGGACAAAGTTGCCATCCATGTATGTGTTTCTGCTCAAACCAGTGTTGCACCAAGTCTTTATCACCATGTCTTATTACAGTGTCCCCACAAAAACACACACACGCACACACAGGAGTCATTAAAACACAAAGCCAGTGGAGTCAGACAAACAGCCTCACATATTGCTTTAATATCTGCAGGCAGTCCCGACACAGTAAAAAAGAGCTATGGGAGCGCTTCCATCGACTGTGACAAGCAGTGTTGCTAATGCTGCATGGGGAATTTCAACTGAAAAGCAATCACACAGGCAATCCACAGCAGGAGGAGAATTTATTACAGAAACTTTATTTAAACATGGCTTTCCCCCCCCCCCATGAAAGCAGGTGAAATGAAAAAGAAAAATTATATTTTTTGCACATTATATAGTGTAGAATTCCTAAATTTGTATCTGTTTAAAAAGGCAGGAATTATGGGCAAGGCGATAAAGGCTGATGAGTATGTACAGTATAAATCATGAAAATGCATTCAAACCAAAAAATAGATGTATGTGCAGTTGTAAATACCCACACACAGATTTCCTCTTTCTTCAGACAGTGTGCGTACAGAAACACGCAGGGTAGGGGAATGGATAGATGGGGATTGAGTATAAAATCCCACTTCCCTGTGGAAATCTCAGCAGGTAGAAGCAGATTGCAGCTGTTGGATGGAATCCATGAATTTAGAAAACAGTCTTGTAGCCACGCTGAAAGCCGTGATATTTTTGAGGGCGGGAAATTTTTGTCATGGCTTTTGAAGCATTTTCACAGACCCATGATTCCTTCAGCTCACTATTATAAAGGAAACATCATGGAAACCCCCAAATGAAAATAGTGACAGTCTCCGAGAGTGTAGTACTGAAGCCATTTGGAGATTAAATTTAGCCTGGTTATTAGCATAAGTGTTAATAAGAGGGGATTTCCATTCAACTAAACTAAGAAAGGGTTCACCACAAAAAATAGCCCTTATTTCACATTGAGTTGCTACTAAATACTGACTAATATCTACCAAATTTATTGCATATTTATTGCAGAACTTTATTGTGCGTATACCTAATGTTAGCCTGTTAGCTTGCTTCCCATTTAGCTTAAGTTGTTTAAATTTAAGATGGTTTATGGCCCATAAAATTGGCATCTGTTAACTCATAACCCAAGTTACATTTCACAAAAGAAGAAAGTTGATTCTAAGGTTTGTGACCTCTTTTTGAACCAAAATACTGAACCGGTTGTGTTAGCATAATCAGTTAGGTTAGCTTTATTGTGTATTTTCTAATCATTCTGAAACCTATGTCTGCATTTAAAAAGAAATACTATTTAAGCTTATATATTATTTTATGGCAGTTTTAACCTAAATAATCATAAAAACCCATATAGCTAGCTATTGTTTAACACAAAAATTGGCATGAGAGTAATTATGAATCGTCTAACTTCATTAAAAACCCCTAAAAACCCTCAATCTGATATTTCATGACTTTTGTTAAAATGGTTTTGTTCATCATATAGTGAATTTTGTTAAATGTGGAATAAACAGAATTGTATCACAACACAGCTTATTATTAGCTAACACTAGAACTTCCAATAGAGTCATTTTGACCCTTTAGAAAGCAATGTTTGCAACCCCTTACACACATTTTGACATGAAGACCACTGTAACTATACTATTAGACTATAGACTACTATTTTATTATTATGATCATAATAATCTGAATAATCTGAATCATTTGTAAATTGTAAAACCAGTAAAAACACCAGAGATTTAAACTCAAATTTATCTTGTTAACTCTTATAATGTAAAAACTTGAATAAAAATTAACATTTTAGCTGGAATTGTATAGATTATTAGCCTGTTTTACATTTAGCTAGATTAGCATGACTATTGTTCAAAACTAACATATCCTGTAAAATAGACCTTATTCCTATCAATTTAGATTAAATTCCACAAATTCACACCTTAAACTGAAGCTTTGGGTCCAAAATGACTAATTTGGTTGTCACAATGAGTTAGGTTAGCTTATAATTCTTAATCATTCTGCAAATATTTGCTCACATGGAAAGAGCATGTATTTATAGTGGAATAATATGTAAGTTTACATAATGCCTACAGTTTGTATCTATCTAATTTTAAAATGTGTATGGTATAAGACTAATTTGGAAGTACAGTAGCTTTCGAGGTTGAATTTACACACAAACTTTCTAAGATTTAATGAATGTTTGGGGCAGCTCTGTAGGCTACTGGTTTTTCCCAATTAAAGGCATGAAATCAACTGAAGAGAATAAAACGGAAGCCAAGTCTTCCCTTGTCTTTTTACTGGGCCACCAGGCATTGTGCCAAACAGCACTTGCAATCTCTGGTAGGATATGAGGATCTTAAATCTTCACCCATTAAAACTTCACTGAGACACTCTGTTTTCTTAACAGCCACTTGTAAAGAAAACAAATATCGCAAGTATTGAGGAGATGTGGTTGACTCAGAGGCTGCATTTTTATAGCTGAGACACTGGCTCCGAGATGCACTCGTACAGCTAATCCCACTCTCAGAGGAGAGCGGTAGGTATTGGCTTTGATGATAGAAATGGATTAAACAGATTACATTAAAGGCCAGTCTAATTGAACCAATCTATCCTGATTCTGCCGCTGTAAGATAAATGATGCGCAGGCCAGATAGTAGATATAGGTCGTGTGAGTGTGTGCTTGGCTCCAGGCTTCTCAATGGACGTTCACAGGCTCGCTTGAAAAATACAGCAAAAGCACTTTCGTCTTGTTGAAAGAGGTTGAAAGAGGGACCACAGTGAAGATTAGCTCGTGAGATACACAAAGAAAACATCTACAGGACGTTAGTCTCTGTGTTTCTGCCATTTCCTGTCAGATTATCTTAATTTATTCCAAGATAAAATGAACCCTTACATATATAAAACCCTTATATATATAAAAGAAACCTTGCAGGCTGATTTAAGTTTCCCAGATCATACAGATGTGTGACCATTAAATAAAATAATAAAAGAAAAAAAAAGACAAATTTATTAATTAAATCAAGTCCAGTGTTAAGAATCTTTTTTGATTCAAGTGGATTAAAAACAAAATAGATATGTTTTATGTAAATTTATAGATAATGGGAAAAGAAACATACATAGCCGCCATTATATTACATCACAAAGTGCTGCTAATGCGCAAAATGAATTTCATTAGTCTGAGCTTCACTGCAGAGTTTTAGTGTTCTATGATGGTCTAAATACTGTTTCAAAGGATTAACATTCAAAGGCACAGAATTAAAATAATGAAAGGAAGCACAGAAAACTAGTAACCGTATGGCTAAAAGAGATAAAATATGTATTTGCTGAACAGTATTCTCCCTCACACCAATACGTAACATTTCAAGCCAATCAAATTCTGATGGCCGACGTAAGTCTGCACCACCACGTTCTGCTTCATAGCCTCTTGCCTCTTTCTTTAACTTTTGGATGACTACCTCTGTGTGCAGGGTTTTTTATTGACGGTGTCCAGCTGAAGTGAGCCTGACAGGGTGACCTTTCCCTCCAACCTCGTTATCAACGTGAACTCGTTAAGCAGGACTGTTTAATTAGCAGTAGAATGGCAATCAGGGAGAAGGCGGAGATCACTGTGGTCACTGACACGGATCAATGATCTTCAGGGAGCCTTCGCGCTCAGCAGCAGGGGACCTTTATACATGCCTATGCAGGCTATGTTTATGCATACTTACATGCATGCATTAAATGTTTAATGCACTATTATTCTTAATCTATTATTTGTAATGTTCTCGTTGAATCTAAAAATATCAGAAACTCAAAGTTGCGGAAATAACTGTTGTCTTTCCAACACGACAGCCCAAGACTGAGATACGTACAGCCAGTTTCTGAAGATGTCTCGTATTAAAGGCTCCATCTGTACTCCAACAGATGCAAAATGGGGATAAACGTAAAAAGCTAATTTGATTTACATCAAAATTATTACAGTTTATAACCTTTTTAATGGCTAAGCTCGCTGCAGCGTTCTGGAATGTGGCTGCAGGGATTTCCTCCCGCAGATGTTGGATGAGGCCGATCAGGTCCAGGCTCATATTTGATGTTCCAGTTCTTTCCACAGATGCTGGATTTCAGTTATAGTTTGTGCTCTGTGTGCAGGCTAATCAAACTGGAAAAGACACATCTTTATGAAGCTAACTTTGTTCTCATGTTGGCAAGGGACCCCACCAGCCCCAAACTCATAAGCCTGGCCATGTCCACATACTTTTGGTCTTGCAGTGAAGGCTTTATCACCGGTTTTACAAATGCCATGCCACCTGTGACTGCCAAATAATATCCTCCCCACCACAATGGTTGGAAATACCAGTGTGAGACTAATATCCCACTTTTATTGAAAGCCGAGTTCAGTGGAAAACTGATAAAACAGCCCTGGTTGACATGCAGACATGCATGCACACACTCTCAAAAGAGTGTGCAAACACGTGCGTGCTTAAACCCGCACACGGATACACAAACATTCAGGAGAAGAAATGCGAGCAGGGAGCCAAGAGCCGCCGCACCTGGTGAGATCCAAGTAAAAGTGAGAAGCATAAAAAAGAGCTGAACGCTCAGGTCTGCTGATCTATTTTTACCGCAGAGCAGAGGGCAGAGGGAGAGAAACAGAGAGAGAGAGAGAGAGCTTCCTGCATAATGCATGGCTCTGTAGAGCAGCAGTGGCTTTTACACTGCACTCTCTCATTGGGCTTCCAGGTGTCTGTGCTGTCTGTCAAACAAGCAGCTTATAGAAGAGCCAGGTGCTCTCATATGACTCTGTATTTGAGCTGTCTCAGAGCACAAGGCCACCAGCCTATCCAGCTGCTCGGTCTCTCTCTCTGAACACAAGATCTCACCGGTAGTCTCATTCGAACCTCTCTCTGAAGCGGAAGAGCGTTCAGAAGCTGGAGGGGAAAAACAAGTACAGACTCATGCATATTATACAGCCCAGGCTGGAATGGAATACCATTCTGGGGGAGAAAAAAAGAGCTATTGTTGCATATATCTTGCAAAGATTGACAGTTTTTATTTCGGTGGCAACTTGTGAATTGAGCTCATCTCAGAAGCAAACGTTTTAGCCTAAAATAGTGGGCAGAGAAACCCAATAGGAAGGAATACACCGCTGAGCTTCTGAATCATTCAAGGGAATCAGCTTTTAATCAGCCACGGTTAGTTTAAATGTTTTTCTAGAGTCATCGAGTCACCCCACACACAGCTGATTAAAGAGCCTAGACATCAGCTCTATATCTAAATGAAAAGCCAAATAAGCAAAAGGGCGAAGAGCTGAACAGTCCCCCCAGTGATCAATCAAGCTGTGTGCTGAGCCCCCTCCTGTATTCTCTCTACACCCACGACTGCAGTCCGGCCCACAACAACACTCTCATCATCAAGTTTGCTGATGACACCACGGTAGTCGGACTCATCTCGAAGGGAGACGAGGCAGAGTACAGAGAGGAAGTCCTGAAGTTGGCAGCATGGTGTTCAGAAAACAACCTGGCACTGAACACCAAGAAAACCAAAGAGCTCATTGTTGACTTCAGGAGACACAGCACTGACTTGGCCCCCCTCTACATCAACGGGGAGTGTGTGGAGAGGGTCCACACCTTCCGGTTCCTTGGTGTCCTCATCTCTGCTGACATCTCCTGGACAGAAAACATCTCAGCGGTCATCAAGAAGGCCCAACAGCGGCTGCACTTCCTGAGAGTCCTCAGGAAGTACAAGCTGAACTCCAACCTGCTGCTGACCTTCTACCGCTCGTCCATTGAGAGCCTGCTAACCTACTGCATCACGGTATGGTGCGGCAGCTGCACCAAGGCAGATAGAGTGAGGCTTCAGAGTGTGGTCAAGACAGCACAAAAGATCATCGGCTGCCCTCTCCCCTCCCTGATGGACATTTATTCCTCCCGCTGCCTCAGCAGAGCAGCAAACATCATCAAGGACAGCTCCCACCCTGGCTTCAACATGTTCAGCCTGCTTCCCTCAGGGAAGCGCTACAGGTGCATCAACACTAAAACCCACAGACTCAAAAACAGTTTCTTCCCCAAAGCGATAACCACCCTGAACTCACACATGCACCGATAACACAGCCCCCCACTTCCCACTTCCTCTATGGACCACCACTATTTATACCAATTCCATGTGCAATAACTCAACTGTACATACATAACACTATTTATTACATATTGTTTACGGTTTGTAAATTGTACATTTTATATATATATATATACATCTTCTTCCCTATGTTAATACTGTCCATATGTATATAGCGCTGCAGAACTGTACCCCCCCCCCCCAACATGTTTACACTGAGTAGGA
The DNA here is from genome assembly GCF_001858045.2 of Oreochromis niloticus. NCBI lineage: Eukaryota > Metazoa > Chordata > Actinopteri > Cichliformes > Cichlidae > Oreochromis > Oreochromis niloticus. Next base: position 22,610,971 of record NC_031986.2, read on the forward strand.
GATGCTCTGTATCTCATTGTACAACTGTATAATGACAATAAAGGCATTCTATTCTATTCAAATGCAGACTAGCAACCGAGCACCAACTCGCTCTGGGGGTGTAGACATGAATGTGAATGTTAGGACTCAGTCACACAGGCCAAGAGATTGGTCGATTGGAAAAATGTGTCTTTCCTAATTGGCTGGTGAGTGGTTGGTGGCTGTTGCTCTGTGAAATTGGTCACAATAGCAGATTCTTCAGTTTCTCTGCTGTTTGATGACTAGTTTGACAGTTTAAGAGTGTTTGCAGACAAACTGGCATCTTCCACAGAAACCTGCTAGCAACCAAAGCAATGTGAAGGAGGTTTTCAGTGTAGCATCATGTATCTCTTTGCAACCAATCTGATGCTAGAGACTGCCAGCAACCAGCAACCAACTAGTCACTAAATACATGCTCTTCCCTTGTGACTAATGCTTGCCGGCAGGTTGCTGACTGGTTTCTAGACCTCCACGAATGAAGTAGCCTCTCAACTAATCTGAGAATATATATATTTTTCTCCCCTCATGACCAGTGGTTGCCAGATAGTTGCCAACAGGTCCTTAGGTCTACATGGCTGAGGCCTTATGTCCTTGATTAGGCTCCAGTATACAGCTAGTGAATGAACTTATTGTAATAATAATGTTCATTGTATTAGGAAAATGACAACTCTATACTTTTTATTTGTTCTCTGCTCTACAAACCTCTCTGAGCCAAGTTCTAACTGAGGCCTCTTCCTGCTGAAAGGGAGTCCTTCCTCGTCACTCCCTCACATTTATCCAATGCTTGCTGACACTGGATAAATAAATTTTTTACTGAATCAAAAGTAGTTTATTGGTTCACATTGTTGGTTTATTGGTTCATATTTGTGTGTGATTGGGAGAAAATATTTGCCTGTGCAACTTGTTCAAAGGATGAAGCAATTAGTTTTAAGAATTTTGTAAGATTGAAAGAATATGACAGAAGAATCAACCAAAATTGCATTCAAAGAACTTTAGAAAATTGCTTTTAGAGCCTAACAATAGGACTGGAGACTGGAGATTACCCCCTCCCCCCTCCATTCTCCCCCAATATATTGTAGTTAGAAAATCAAAAATGCCTTCTTAAATTAAAACCAAAAAATACCTTGATTTGATTTGGCACTAGGCCATCTGAGCATTCCTAAAGGGGGCTGGGTTGCTGCTAGGCATCATAAGGAGAGTAATGAAAGCTTGATGAGGATGCTTCTCTGAATCCACCAGCATGATTAGGCTTTAATTACAGAGGGCCACCTTGACATATTCCCAATAATTGGAAACACCCAAGAGCTTGCCTGTCCATGGCGTGGAACCAAAGAATCCACGACTCACAAACACTGTTAGGACAAAAGCGTCGTTTGGATTTTTGATGCTCTTTATTTTGACACTAAAGACTGAAGCCTGACTTCATGGATATCAGCTGCTGAGTAGTTTATAATCTTACAAAGGAGTTTTTGTTATCACTGGAGACAGTGGCAGATAGCACTGATGATTGGAGCATGGATTACGACAGGATGAGGGAGGCTTTAAACTTGTTGCAGATTCTCAGTATGCCGGCATCTCTACGTTGCCAGATGTGACAACAACATCACTATATGGCTGCCAGACTCCTACAAGACACCCACAGGCATTGGCAGCTCCCTCTGTGAAATTTCCTATTGCACAACCTCATGTAAAAAAAGGGGGCTTTATATTCTGCTGGTTAGGTGAATCACTGCCTTGCCTAAAGAATTCAGGTTTTTCTTTCATAACAGATGCTTCAATTCAGTGCTTCACACCATTTATACCCTCTTTCAGTGGTGGGAACCATGGCTCAGTCATTGTATATAAAACAAAGACAGCGTTTCTGAAATGTGCTCAGGTGTTTTGTGGGTGAATAGCAGAGCAGAGATATAGACGATTCAAGGGCACAGTCGTACGCCTGTGGGGTGCTGAACAATGACACAGTATGCTTAAAAAGCGGATTTTATTTATGTGGTTTGAATTTTTTATGGTTAAATGATACATTTTTCATTTTAAGTTTAATTTCCAATTCAGAACTAGGCCTTTTCTTACAACCTTAATGGCCTCGTCTGTCAAATAATTTATAATTTACCTGCCTGATACCTGGGAAAACCAAAAACAGAGAGCTCTTTTGTTCATACAAAGCATGCGGTTGTCAAGGATGCATGTACGAAAAGGTGTATGCACATAAAAAGGTCGACACCTTTTATTAAATTCTGATCCATTTACTGTTTATTCATATATTTACTATAGATTGAAATGCATATTTAGGATAAAATGAGCTTTTATCATGGGTGATGTGATCCTATAGTCTTTCCTGATTTAGATAGATGTTATCTTTGATGCAACAGGGTGAGGGGACAGGGTGAGTGAATACACATAATCAAGGATTCAGCAGCTCTGTTTATCAACTCAGTTTTCCTATTATTCAGATTATTCTGCTTGGCATCCCTGGTGTAATTAGCTGGATAACAAATCCACTTCTTTCCACACTGTGTCTGCATTAATTCCGTTGTATTCACTGAGTGTCAAGTGCTATCAGGGAAGCAGAAAATACATGGAATGGGTTGTTGTTTAATTTTGGATTTTCAATTCTAACTGTGTGATCTGACATGGTTTGGGGCTATTGTGAGCCATTTTTTTTAATGGTATTTCATCGGGTCCATCAGATTAGGCTCCAGTGTGAATCCCTTTCTTAGCCTCTAGCATGGCTTGAGGGATGATATGATATTTCTCCTGGTCAAGCCACCGCTTTGGTTCAGAAAGAGACATCTCAATAACTATTGGATGGATGCATTCGTGATCCACAGAGACTGAATCCTACTGGGTTTGTTGGCTCTCTTATTTTATATGCCAATATTACTCACACTTGAACAACCAAGAGTGTGAACAATCAAAATAACCTATTTGCCATAAGTCCAAACAGCTGACTGATCCTTCTTGAGCTGGTTGATTGCTTGCCTTGATTTTGTGTCTTGGTTTTGTTGACTTCAATATTTTGTGGAAATTTCAGGGACACTTTTTGTTTTGGACTGACACAAGATTGACAGGAAAACCCAGAAGTTGAGGGTTTTTTTGTTCAGTGAACTACTTGGGATTAGTAAAACATGAAGTGGATTTCATTTTTGCATTTATGAACGAACTGGGACTGAGTTGAAAGTTTTTTTTTGTGTGCGTGTGTATGGATTTATGAATATGAATATATTTTTGCAGTACTTGTTGAAAATGCCATTGGGCTTGATTCCATTTGATGTTCAGGTATTTTTCTTGACTTGTTTCAGGAATTAGACTGGCAGAAAGATAATCTTACATGTCAGACTAGGCTGGCATCCCAAGTCTATAAGACCCAAACCCAAGTAAACTGTCTCGCTGCTTTTTAAGAGACAACCAAGATTTCACTCAGTATTACATAGTCTTTAATGCTCCACAAGCTACAGACATTCACCAACAGATGTCTGTACAAAATCTTGCAGATCCAGTGGCCAGAGAAGACTCAGTAAAAGACCGTGGATAAGAACAAATCAGGAACCAACAGCCACAGATCTTTAGAAGAAAGTGGAGCTGGATTGGGCACACCTCAGAAAGCCTAACATCACTAGACATCACTAGGCAGGGCATGACCTGGAATCCACAGGGAAAAAAGAAGAATTAAAGTCCAAGGAACACATGGAACACTGACCCTCCGGGAGGGATTTGCAGGAGATCACCCATATTTGAGTGCACTAGCAGGGAGTTGTCAAGGTTTTACGCTACTCGTGGGGCAAAAGCTTAAGTTAGGCTAAGACAAGCCTTAAACAACAATAGTTGGGGTAATTTTTATAGGAAGAGGATTATGAATCTGGGGGCTTAATGTGCAAATCATCTGCGTATTTCTTGCTTTAGTCTTTCCAGACAGCCACTGTTGTCAGTGGCTTTAATATGGGGAGAACAATTTTGTGATTGTGGCTATGCCACTGCAAATTTTAGGCACCAGTACCAGGCTTTTATATGTTTTCCATCGACATGGTGTCGGTGCTATCTTGGAGAAATTTCTGCCTTCATGCAATTTAAGAAGCATCCCCAATTTTAGATTCTGAATAAAATGTTATGTAGTATTGCTTTGTATTATGTCATTTTATATGTGGTCTGCATCTATGAAGGTCTTGGTTTTATGGTAGCTATTCCCATATTCACTGATATCAGTAGCTCTGGTGTTGAATCAGTACGTTTTTAAACTTTTTCACGTACACAGTGCGGATGTAGGTGCATAGTTGGTTGTTTCTTGGTGCTTTTGACTGTCATTTTGACAGTTTGGGACTGAAAATTATGTAGTGTTACTATAAAAAAAATAGTAGTTAATTTGAAGAAAATTACTACCACCAGGATCTGTTCACTTTGTCTACAATCCCTCGGGAGTTTCTTGTCGTTGCACATAGCACCTAGGTACTACCTCCCATAGCCACTGACTTTGGTGGTTCCATTGTTATGGCCAACAGTTTTGTGTTACATTGCCATTACCAGCTTTCTGGCATTGACACCGGTGGTAGAAATGTGTTGTAACCAGTTCTACGTCTAAATCAGGAAACATGCAATTTAAGGCAATAGCACAACATCAGTGTAAAAAGGGGTGGAGGAAGTGGGACTTATGGCTTTGAGTGAAATGGCTTGGATTGCCAAGAAATCCAGTCATTCATGCTCCCCACAATAAGTAATAATGTAAATTTTTAATTTGTTTAACACCCATTACATTCTTGTTAGGCTCAGCTAAATGCTGCGAAAATCTCAACATCTTAGCCCTGCCAAGCTGCTACGGACATTTGCCGTAATTGAGAGTTAAATGCACCGAAAGAATTTTGCCCATTGCCCTACAACAATAACATTACCCTGTATGATGGTATGAATATATAGTGTGAATGTGGTTCTCTGCTCTTTTTCCTGCTAGAACACATTTGACCATTTAGCTCTGCTGTGAACTCACATACAACCTCATTTCCATCACGGGGAATGAAAATGACGATTGAAAGCCATTCAAGGGACGTGCGACCTTTATTGAAAAATGACTCTATCGTTTCTAATTTCATAATGTGTCTCTGCGATTGACATAGTAGGTATATTTAGGTAGATAATATGCAGCCTGTCTGTAATTAAAGATAAAAGAACATTAAGTTCGACAGATACATGTAAGCTTCTTGATGAGGGTGCCCATTTCAATTAGGGAGCATTAAATGAAACAAAAAACCTTATGGGAGTTTCTCACTGCCAGACCCAAGGAGAATTAATACGCTGCATAGGGCCATTTACCAGGGAGTAATTACTCCTTAATTAGCCATTAGTTATTCGATTAGCCTTTTATCAGCTAGTCATGGTCAAAAGGCAGGAATAGCAGATAAGTCATCACCTTGGTTGGTACCAGATATAATTAACATGCTGCAGCTTCCTCGGAGGGAGACAACGAGAGTGTGCATTGAGGCAAAGTAAAGGTATTCTGGCCCATTTCCCGTGTTTGATCAAAAGAAACGATACATCAGAGCCCTTTTTACTCTTCCAAGGGTGGTTTGCTGCAAATAGCAGAAATAGGAGGATGTAAATGAAATTACCTGCCCACTTTTACTGAGCTGGTTTGTACATTTAACTGCAGCAAACCCAAATCACTCGGTCCATGTGAGTGCTCTGGTCGGGCAGAAGAAAAAGCGAAAGGGTATGCGGAACGTCCTCTAGGAGCGTATTGTTAACAATCTGAATGGCTCTGTGATTGAGACTTGATAAGAAATCATAAAATATTCTATGTGAAGATGGATGATTAGGTGCATATTGTTACAGGATGAAACTGCCATTAACAGACCAGCCAAGAACCATGAATACTCCATGCCAAACTGCTTCTACCATTTATTACACATAATTACATTCTTAAATAAAAACGATTCACCGAACAGTTCCTTGCATAGAGATATTACAATACCAATTTAAAAAAGGAATTATGAAACAAACCGGTAACAAAAATAAATCTTTCTCATTTTTCCATAATAAAGAACATTATCGTACCCATACATCATAATATACAAATGATAAATTTGAAACACTTTTTACAGAGAAAGAAAAGGAGAAAGAGAACAGAGGAGAAAAAATAGAAGGGAGGTGGAGGTGGAACGGTGGTGGTTGGGAGGCAGGTGGTGGTGGGGGGGGGGGTCGGACAGAGGAGAGGAGTTGAAAGGGATCATATCTGAGAAAATGGAAGGAAGGGGGTAGGGAGGGAAAGAGGAGGAGGGGGAGGAGGAAGAGGGGGAAGTGATGAGAGAATGCTGGTAGAAAAACGGGGGTGTGTTTGATTTAAAATTCAGACCTGGTGGAAACAGAAGTGGTGTCACACATAGTAATGCGTGTGCACCCCCCTCTGCTGAGAGCAAGAGCTGCAGTCTGGATCTCCGACTCTCACAAGGTGTAGGAAAAACCCACAAGGAGAGCGCAGGATAGGTGTTTGTGTCTGTGTGTGTGTGTTTTTGTGAGTGCGTGGATTCGAGATGTGCTTGTACATATTTGCGCATTTATGGATGCGTCCGAGCGTGTCTGCAGGCATGCGGCTTGTGTAGGTTTGTCTGCACATCTGCAATGTATGTGAATCCGTGAAGCGTGTATGCATGTACCTTTTGTGCTAAAAAAAACCGGCTACTATACAGACTTTTGTGACCAGTGTTTCATCGCCGAGGGGTCGTCGTGTGAAGAGTGGTACACAAGCAGACAGAAAACAGCAGATATGCAAGTGAGCTTTCCAAAAAATTCAGAGTGCAAATACAAACGGACGAAGAAAAACACAGGCACGGCAGAATTAACAATCATTCATTAAGATGACACAGAACTGAACCGCATCCTCAGAGACGACATGAAACGACCTTTCCAAGAAAACACATTCACTTTTGAAATCCCAGTTCTCGAGTTCCCGGCAGATACATGAAGAGAAAAATTGTTTCTGTCAGCTCACAACAAGAGTCAGGCAAAATTTTAAACTGTCCTGTCATTGGGATCCATATCTTTAAACTCTTAAAATTTCAGTCCAAAATGTTCCGCTATCCTTGAATGGTAAGGAGCGTGAACACACAACCCCCCCCCCCCCCCCCAAACCAAACAAAATAAAAATCTAAGAATAAATAAAAAATCCCCCTTTTCCCACTCATTTGCAACAGTTCACTTCAACAGGAGCGTACCCTGTTGAAATACTCAAATACGCACAAGTAGAGCTGCCATCGATGATACAATTTTAACCCACAGGTTAAACTTGAATTCTTCATTTCATCTTCACATGAGGAGAGAAGCTAAGCAGGAAAAACTTGGGTCTGATAGCCTGGTACAAAGTGAAAGACTTCCAAATCATCATTTCCAAATCTAAAATGCTTCCAGTATTCATCATTTCCTAATCTGTGTCTCAATTCCGATACTTATGTTAGTAATTTTCCATGCATGAAGAGAAACTGACATTCTGCTAGTTAAGTGACGACGTATCAACCCTGTTTCCAGGTCCAAGCATTTACTGCATTGTCTCAGGCTGTAATGCTTTGTGCTGTGTTTTAGTTAATAGAAAAAAAAGCTGGTTTTAAATTTTTTTTATTAGAAATATTCATGTGCATCATGTCTTTAAGCTCCGTTTTTAAAAGCTCATTATGTGCACTATAACCCAAAGAATCACTCTTAGTCTAGCTCAGATTTCAGTGACTATATTAAGCTTAAGACCATGACTTTTTTTTGTTTTTTCAGCTAAACTGCACAGCAAAAAAAATAACTAACCTCGAGCTGTGGACAGCTTCTCGTCTTCTTCCTTGACACGGAGAACAGTTTAAATCCGTCATCTTCCCTGTGCTATTGTGTTTATATTAGCTATAGCTCTGCAGCTAGCCACCAGGTAGCACTTATTATGTGCAAATATCCATTTATCCCATTAGTCAAATGTCTTTAACTCTCCAAACATTGCTACTATTTAGTGTTCCATCTTTGTTGTTGTCCAAAGGTATAGCATTGTTGTCTTTTTATTTATTTATTAATTTTAGAATACTTCAGTTAGAGCATGTTATATGTAGTCAGCTAACTTCCTGCTAACATCTAACCCTGCTAAAGTTACTAGCTCCTCTTTTCATGGATGGCTGGACATGAATCTTTATTGTTACACTTGAAAGAACAGCCATAGTAATCATTTTTATTGGAGCTGAAAGAATTTCAACTGTTTAAAAGGTGCCTTGGTGTTTTGGGAACCGAAGGAGCGTTTAGACCTGGAATTGGCTAATAATGTCGGACTTAACAAGTGGATAGCAGCATTTTACCATGCCTCACTTAGCTAATGGATTTTCCTCAAGGAACACGCCTGCAAACAGCAAGTATGGAAGTATGCAAGTTGAGACACAGCTAAATACTAATAGTAGTTTCAATCTGGAAGGCTTGTGAAAAATTTTGGCCTCCTTAAAATTAAGTGGTCAGTCTCTTTTGTCTTTGCAAATGGACCTTGCAAAGACAGGAGAGAGAAAAAACAAGTTATCTGACAGGTATTTGCTGAAGAACAAATAAACGTCAGACTTGCTTCCACATTTAGAATAAGTTCACTATGTAAAGACGTTATTGATGCTGTATCTACCTTCAGAGCCATTACTATATCGTGTCTAGAAAATATTGAGCTAGACTGCACTAATGCACAAACTGTTATGTGCCTCCGGTGTAACACAGTAAAGTAAATGTTGTGTCTTTCATTCTAAAATGCAAACAGATGCAGGTTAACTTTTGCTTCAAAGCAAAGCACACAAATTAAAGTCTTAAAATAAAGAATTTACGCTTTGACGCAGCTGTCCTCAGTAAAGTTTCGTCAGTATCTTCACAGTCTACTTTTGTTCAAGCTCTCTTCTATATTTGTGTGTGCTTGAGATGAGCCTGTGTTTACCTTCATCTGCGACACGAAGATGTTTATGACCTTTTTATCAGTCTTGGTTGTATCTAAGTAAAGTCAGGTCACACAGGACAGATGATAATTCCAGTTTTCTCAGAGTGAATGTATGTGTCTCTTTGTGCGTGTGGGTTTCACTCCGCTGCAGTTTTGTGAGCTGATGGGGCAGTTATCATTGCTGACTGAGCAGATCCCATCCTCCCCTAACACACTCCAGACCCACTGGAAATCCATACTCATGACCTCTCAGTGGTCCAGTAAAAGTTACCAGGTGTGGCTAGCTAGTTTTCCAAATCCCATTGTTCATTTTAAAAGTAAAAAAGTATAAATACAAATGGTGCCTTGTATGATCTTACCAACCACACTTCTGGGCCCAGCAACATGTTTAGACTTGCAATAGATACATTCACGCTGATTTGCTCTGAGAAGAGCCACCCAGTTCATTAAATTTGTTTCTTCCAAAAAGTTCTTCTTTGTCTGGCAGAGTAGAAATCTGCATTCAGTCCTACATGTTGATCGGGAATGTCTTTTGATCTGCATAGGGCCATGTTTAAAGAGCTGTTAAATGGTGCTTTTTTAAAAATTATTTGTTTCCGAAAAGGCTGTCTAAGAGCTGCTAAATTGGAAAAAGTAGTATGCAAGGATGGTATGAAAAGGGCAGAACCTAGTGGCTAGTTAGTTGCCAATCACTCTCAAGTGCCAAAGAGATCATTTTGGGCATCTACTGCAGAGTTTTTTATTTTTTTTATTTAATTGTTTTTTGTCTGCCAGTGAATTCTCCAACGCTGTCTTTTTTAACTGTTTTTTTTTTCTTCAAACAAACAGGAGAACTATTTCCTAGAAATAAAATAGCCTTTACGTACATAGTGATTTTTGTTTGTGTTCGGTGTGCTATCGCAGCTAGCTAGCTGCTTCAACTTGTGCATTTGGCTGTCCATGCTCATTTGGCACGTGAAAGCCAGCATTTGTTGAGTCCCTAATTAATTCCCGGTTCAAGACAGTGGATACATTTTTACAAAAGTTTGCCAACAGAGTCAATTGTGCAACAGTTTTTTGACAACAACTCATTAGTGCTAAGATCCCAGAGAGGAAAAACACTCCTAAGAGCCATCTCGCATCTCTTGAACCACTCAGTTCCAGCTGATGTTCTAGGAGTCTTTCCCAGTGTAGGTAAGTTAGCCTTGCCTAGTCGTAACCGGTAAAAGAAGTTCATAGAGCAAGCTAACCGCCTACATGACCTCAGTCAGTCTTCACAGCACATCAGTGGGACACACTTCCATTTTCAAGTCTTCGAAATCTAATGAAACGCTCCATTCAAGCAAGTGCTCATATGCCATGAAGTCATAGGGATTTATGAATGGATCCAGTTGGCAGATAAGACAGACGTTTGATGAAAACTGTCAAATATTTGTTGGATATATAAGAAATGGTGAATTCTAAAGGGTGTGGCGAGTACTGAGGGAGTGAAAGTCAGCCTTCGCGCTTGCTTGGCTGAACTGCTATTGAAAATGAAGTCTTCTTTTCAAATATATGTGTTGTAACAGTAGTACTCATCGCAGTACAACAGAGTTACAGTACAACTGGTCCAGTTTGGCATTGGTGTCCTAGCTGGCATGTGGAGCACTGCTGCATGAACAGGGCTGGAAGCATTTCACAGAGGGACCACAGCAAGGCAAAGACTGCAAAGGGTGAGAAATAAAAAGCTGCCAACTACAAGCACGTGGCCTGTCGCTCATCATGTGACATCCCCTCTGAGACACATATGAAGGGTGGGATGGAGCGTCTGTATAGTCCACGCGACAACACAGGGGAGTTGGGGGGGGGGGGGGGGCGGTTGTGAGGTGAAGATGTGTCACCGTGGAATCATGGACCAACTGGTCGTGCACAGATTGACAGAGCCACTTAGGATCAGTTTGTCTGTCTGCCTGTATTTCTGTCTGTAGTCCCTGTGTGGTTTCCATTTCTCCAGTCGAGAAAGACCAGATCTTGTGTTTTCTTTTTTTTTTTCAATCTGTCCTGCCGTCTCTCTCTGAAATCCAAGGTGTTATTTTTCTGCAGACGTTCCCTCTCTTTCTTCCACTCTGCCTCCATCCTTTTCCTCTCTCTTTCATCCACTCTCCCGCTGACCTCTCCCGAATTTCTCAGATGTGCCTCTTCATGTGTAGCGCCAAGTGATCCGACCGCGAGAAACACCTGCAACCAAAGAGAGAGAAACAGAGAACAGCTTGTTAGCTCGTTACCAATGCAAGGGGAAGAAGTTTGTTTTGTCGTTTGAGCTAAATGTTGCTGTTAGCTAGTGAGTGCTGAGCCACTAATGCACATGCAATTAGTATATGTGTAACTAATTCATAATCAGCATTTTCAGCAGCACTCCTAATGACTTCAGCTGCGCCATGAATAACTAGAGAGCCCGCAGATGGATCTGTTGAAACAGTGTGGTGGTGGTGGTAGAGGTGGGGAGGAGGAGCAGCATGCAAAACATGTGCTGTAAAACGATAGCTAAATTAGATGAATCGAAGCCTCTCATTTGAAATCAGGCTTGTAGAATTGCTGGGGCGTAGCTGCACAGTGAAAAATGGAATTGCTCTGGAAGTACATCGGCCTATTTTTTTTATTTTTTTCCGAGAGGGTTTTAAAAATAATCTTTACAAATGATCATTTCAACCTGATTGCCACAAACTGACATAATATATGCTTTCAGCTGGTGTTTTGTTTATGCCACACTTGCTTACATACAGATGCAGCCATTATGAGACCTACTTTTTCATCTCCAGATCAACAGCGTTTCTATGGCATGCTCGCTGAACTAACACTACAGCTCCGTTCCCCAGAGAAGCAGTGCTTTCCAAAAAGAAAGTGTTGCTTTCTTTTAGATAATTGGGAGTTGGATGTTTTGCTGATTAGTGTGTGAGAAATATTTTGGATGGAGGCGGAGGCTGGTTTAGAGTTGAGTAAAGTGGATAAATTTACTAATGCTGTGCAGAAAAAAGAAACAAACAGCTTCCAATTTGCAGTATTTTCCAAAGCTTCTAATGCTTTAGGAAGTATCTCTAAACAGAAGAAAGGCTAAGTTTAAGAAAATAGCTGCTGTTTTATGTCCCTTTGTTATGACAGAATAAATAACCACAGCACGCTAGTGTTAAAGTGCATCACTCCCAGCAGTTCCAGATGAGTATGACACTAAAGGTTCAAGGAAAATATTGAAAGTGTTTCATAGCTAACACACTCTTATTTATACAGCATTTTGACACCATCTACATATCAGACAAGCTGCAACCAGTTGAAGAAACATCACACGCATGGGCTGGATCTGACTGAAAAACCACTGCATGACCATCTGTTAACAAGTTTTCAAACAGAAGGTAGCTACATCTTAAAGAATAACCTGGAACCATAATTAAAATCAGAGTATCCATGTTGTAGTATCTCTTCTTGCTCAAGTTATAAGTTTTGTTGCTATTGGTTTGCTATATTGCACAAACTAATGAGAATTAAAATCTACTGATAAAAAGTTCCCATAAAATGACCAATATGACCTTGATGATGAGCATGATTTGGATTAAGAATCCTTAGGTCAGGGGTGGCTAGTTAAATTTCCCAAGGGGCCACATGAGAAACTAGGACTGTTGCGGAGGGCCGGACCACACCAATAGGTTTTTAGAGAGATAAATTTAATGTGGAGCAGAATTTTGTTCAGCTCATTGATGCGGGCCTCCACAACAGTCCCAGTTTCTAATGCTTACCCTCGTCTTAGATGAGCACTCCATAGAAGTTCACAAAAATCTGATGGATACCCAAGTAGTGATCATTTTAAAAATGAAAGTGCTCATAAAATAACCAATATGACATTGACCTTGAGCAGAATTTGGGTGAGGCCCCCTTCAATCAATTAATTTTCCCAAGAGGCAACGTGAGAACCTGGGACTGTTGTGGAGGGTCGTGCCCACAAGCTTATAAAGAGATCAGATTAATACTGACAACAGTCCCAGTTTTTAATGTGGCCCACTGGGGAAATTAATTGTCCACCTATGCCTTATTAAAAAAAACCCCAAAAAACATGCACACAATGATCATCTAAAATCTGACACCTCTCTAGGAGAATTAGCAATTGTTTTGAACACAGGTACAGAAAAATGATGGATGCCTCATCATTACATAAGCCCATCGGTTTTATGACCAAATGAGTTAAAAATGACAGCAATGCTGTCCAGAATAAGACTTGATACTAGAGACTACAAACACATGAAAGAAGTGTTTACTGAGGTAATAAATCAAGTAAGAAGCAGGGCAGTTTTCCCAAAGACTATCCAGTGTGATTCCTATTTGCCATTAGAGACGTCGCCTCTAAATATTAGTCAGAAGCCTTTTGTGGTTTATGATAATATTTTAGCCATGAATGTGAGGTAACTTAACCTTAACTGTTAATTTAATAACTTTTATAGCTCAATCGTAACATACCATAGTCTTTCTTTGAACACAGAGTCTAACATTCATCACTCCATGCCTTCATGTCATGAATTTCTAGAAGATGTTCCTTTCCTACCTTGTTTTTTTTTTTTGACACAGGTTTCAGATTGGCTCTTTCCACTGAGACAGAGGGAACTGTCTAACACGTCTTGATGAATCAGTGTTTGGCCAAGAGAGGGAGTCACATGTGATGAGCCACCAGTCATCCGTCTTACTGTCATACCTGTGTGTGTGTGTTACTGTCTTTGTGCGCACGAGTGTGTGCACCCGTACAAACACATGTGGGATAAATGAACGGCTCAGAAGACATTCATGGGTGTTCTGTGTGTGTGTGTATGTGTGTGTGTGTGTCACTGTGAGTGTGTTCGCTGAGACAGATGGTAAAGTATGAGTCACGACTCGGGGGCACGACACCAGCTGGCACACCGTAGGTCTGCCTCCTGCTTCCCTCATCCCCCAACTTCCCCCATCCTCAATCTTCCACCCTGACTTTTTTCTGTCTCCCCTGTTTCCCCTCTTCCTTCATCTCAGCAGGGTGTGTGTGCACTTGTGTGTGTGTGTTAGGCTGGAGGGGTTGGACATCCTGTGACACATGACAGAGGTGGGCCCAAATTAGGGATGTGCCTGTAGGGGGGTCTGGTAGCGGGGGAAGGTGGGAAATCAGGGGGGAGGGATACTGTATTTACAGTCTCTCCAGCTGAGACCTGATTAAGTTGACACTGCATGGCCCTCTGCCCCCTGACACACACACACACATATGCATACACACTTTTCAATAGGCATCAAGGCAAAGTACCTTAGGTGAGGAGGGAATTTCTTTTTGTCCTTTCATAATGAACCTATGCATGATTCAAGAAGTCATATATTCAATAACACCCTGCACTGTGATCAGTTTTGAAACTGTCAAAAAAGACTGCACTGTCCTTTAAAAGACACACACTGTGTTTTGCTCGCAGCGGTTTTTGACAATAGATGACATCTTTATTCCCTAATTTCTAGCTCCATGAATAATTAAATGCCATTGCATGTAATTTACAGAAAAGAAGAAAAATGATTGATTAAAACAAGGCTGTCAGCACAATGTAAAAGATACAATTACAAGAATAATTTGGGTGAAGACAAATGTAAGTGAAACAAATGAAAGAACGACAACAAATGTAAGTAAAACATGCAAGTAAATACAAGCAAAACACACAAACAAATGTAAGTTAAAAACAAGTAAATATGAAGATAAATGTAAGTAAACACGTAAGTAAAAGTAAATAAAAGTATTTTATAGAAAACATAGCCGTATGTTAATGGCAAATGAAAGAAACTTGCCTGTTAAATTACAATAAGGCACTGGAGAGAAGCTTAAGCAGGATTAAAATGTTATTTTACAGTGTGCCCGTTGTAACTACGACAGCAGTTCCTTTTTAATGTAAAAACAATCCAGTGCTGTACTGTGAAATATGAGCTTTACAGGATAATACTGCTGTTTGGTTGCTATTATGGAGCTATTTTGGTGTTCCTGCTAGGATCTCCATAAAATGGTTTACTACCGTAAAATATAACTGCATGTTCTCACTCACATACCCAAGTATATATGTACAAAAAAAAGCTACAAAAGTCACCAAAAAGCCTCTGTATAGCAGAGGAAGCACATTTTAAGGCGGCATTTACCTTGCAGGCACTACTATATATATTAAGAGTTTTTCTTCTATAGCGCAATAACAAAAGGAACCTTTTAAATTTCCTTTTGTGTGTGTGATGAAATCCTTTAAAAAGACCCTTTTTATCATGGGATGCCTTGCTGGATCGTGGTAGCTCCTGTAGACAATATTGCTCAGAGATCCCAGAGGTGTCAGCGAGGGCCAGATCACAGACAGACAGCAGGGTGTAATTAAAATAGGAGTAAACATTTTTGTGTCGGCAGCAAGCTGATCATTGAAAAAGCGAATAATTGCCTTTAAATGTTTGATTTTTTTTTTGGTCAGTGGAACCAGATTTAAAGAGCCATTTCCCTTTGCTTCATAATTAAACAGAAGCCAAGGTGCCTAATTAGGAAGAGTCACAGTCAAATTATAACAGATCACCTCTTTCCAGTGACAGTCAAGGGTGTAAAGGTGCATGACTTTGAGATCCATATGATGTTTGATTTAAAACAGCAAACAAAACATTATATATGATCTGCAAAGTCTTTAATGGAAATAGTCCATCATAACTATCATAAAAAAACAATTACTGTTAAAATGTTAACTAACAAAAAAGCGGTAATTAACAGTGTTTCACAACTGTTTCAATTATTGGTTTATAAACAATATGGGAGCATTATCTGTTTATTATCAAACTATTATTGGAAATACTTGTTAAAAACTAAATATGCAGGAAGTTGTTAGGGTATAAATCACCTGGAGACTGTAGTTTGTGTATTTAGGCATCAAACTTAGGTAGGTTTAGGAAAAGGTTGCGATTTGGTTTAAAACACACTCATTTGCAACATTAAATGTGCACATTTAAAAAATGTCACTTAAAGATTCAATCTAATTGTTTTCCTTTTGTTCTGGCTCTCTCTGCTCTCTTCTCTTTCCCCTAACCCCCGACCCGTTGCAGAGCATGCTCCTCCATGAGCATAGTTCTGTTGGAGGTTCCTTCCTATTAAAATGGTGGTTTTCCTCTCCACTTTCTCCAAGTGCTTGTTCATTAGAGGTCCTGTAATTGTTTGGATTCCTTTGGGATTCCTAGTTACATAAATAAACCATAAATTATGGCATTACTATTGATTTATATATTTTTTCTGTTTATTGTTAAAATAACTATTAGTTAAAGTTAATTAACTACAAATTTTAAATTCATTAGTTGTTTTTGTTTTTGTGTGGTAAACTTCTCGGATGCTCAGCTTGCTCTGGACTTTTCAGGTGACAGGGATTATCGAGTTCACCGGAGAGCTTGCCCAATCACTGGGCCAGCCTGGGGCTTTATTTCCAGTAACCCACACACACACTTACACCTGTATTTAGGGTTATGGTGGCTTTAGCAATTCCCCAAATACATTTCCCCCCCTGTAAACATCTAAAAATCTACAAATTCAACCAACTTACAATGTTTAAACTAAAGTCAGTGACTGTTGAGATTAATGACTGTATATAAAAGATAGCCATGACATCACCCAATGGCCAGAGAAGTCCAGACTCAAGTTTTTTTTTGTCATTTTTAAGTTTCAAACTGAATGTCAAAAGCAAGGGGTGCACAAGCCTACCCTACCTAACCTACCCTAGCGTACCCGGCATAGCCTTTTGTACCTTTAAGTACATTGGCATCATGTGTTAAATAAAACTCTAAGCTAACAATCGAGACCCTAACCTAAGTGTATAAGAAATGAGAAATGTGCATAAATTGCCAGATTTCTGTACAGTCAGAGGAGTGACCCCCAGCTGGGCAATAAAAAGAGCAAAGATTTAATGGACTATAGCACCAACTTCACCCTCAAAGGCTGTGTCTATCTTTTCTTTATTGCCAGTGTTTCTGATAATAAAGACAGTATTTATTTACTTAATACCCTGCAAATTAAATTAATATTCCAGGTTGTTAGGTGTTTCATTGCTAATGTTCTCTAAACTCATTTTACACCTCTGTCCCGCTTTGAATCCAAATCAAGACCATGTATCATCATGTGTGAAGAGTCACTATTAATATGCTGCACCGTCCCTAATGTGGGTCTAGAGCTGAAACACTGAGCTCAACTCGCTCAAACACTGAGCGAGTTGGGTCTTGGAGCGCACATTAGTAATCCTGCCAACACACTTTTAAACTGGGTCAGTACCAAAACACATTTCGGGGTGTGTAACCAGCATCTTGTCTTCACTACACCAAACACAATGTTAAAACACAGCCTGCTGTGCTTGTGGAAGTACTTCAAATAGCGCTCGGATAAAAAGGCGAAGAAAAACATATAAGACACGGGGAAGGAGGGAGAGGCGTGTTTTGACAGACCTGTCACAGTGGTTGCACTTAAAAGGCTTGGCGCCGGTGTGTTTGCGGTAGTGCCTCGTCAGCTCGTCGCTCCGGGCGAATCGCCACTCGCAGCCCTCCCACGAGCACTTGTATGGCTTCTCACCTAGGGGGTAAAAAAAAAGCACACGTGAGCACCTGTTTGATCGCTCATACACCAATCACACGCTTATTTGTTGTTCTGCACCCATGCAAAAAGCTCTTTGCCGCTAACCCTTTATCTTCCTGTTTGATATTGGCAGAGCTTTTATTTTAATGAGTGTGTCCTGTATATTGTGGGTGCATGTTAGCTTCCGTCTGATAAAGATCCCTGTGCCTCCTGTCACCATTTCCTTTTTTAGGGACTGTAAAGAGAGCAATGCGATGAGATGGAGAAGCTCCCACTGGTCTCCAATCTTGCTGAACATGCAGAAGAGGAGTGGAGGGTTGAGAGAGAAGAGGTGGAGAGGGAGGGAGGGGTGAGGATTAGAGGCAAGGTGGATGAGAGACTGAGAGGAGGAGGTGAGATGAGACCAGGGGAGGGAAAAGTAGAGTAGGAGAGAAGTGTTGCAGAAGTGGATTAAGGCAAAAGAGGCTGCAGATATGCTGGTAGGGAAGGAGGGGGTAGTGATAATTAGGCCAGACACATAATGGCAAGGAGGCCACAATCCGCCAGCTGCGTCCAACTCCGAAGATGTCACCTGCATCAGTCACATCCCATCTGGACTGGTGCTCGTGGCTGACCAGCTCTGCTCGAGTGCTTTCACCACGACTACTGGCTTAATTCATTGAATGCGATTATCCAAAGGGACAAAATCAATAGATCAACTGCTCTGTCAAAACTGCAATGAGAGCTTGTGTAAAGTAAGGAGGGGCCACGTCTGTGAGCCAGATGTGGGAGATATTCACATAGTATTTCAGGCAGGATCTAAAATAATCAATCATTTATTCTTTATTTCTTTTTTTTTCAATTTTTTAAAAAGTGATAAACCATGTATATAAGCTGATTTTGGCTGTAGCGTACACCATCTCCTCCTTAATGGGTGGGCCAATCTCAATGACACTTTGCATGAGGATCGTCTCACATACATGAATTATTAACATTTATTAACATTATTTTTATATTTACATAAACTCCAATTTTTTGTATTTTTATCTAATTTGCTAATTTCATTACCCCCCTGCCAACAGCGAGCTTCGATTGCAGGTCAGCTAAGAGGGAACTTGAATGGTGTAACTCTCTGTGTTGTAATTTCAGTGGATCTGGTTCACCTGTGTCAGTTATTCTATTCAGTGTAGTTCTTTTGGATATTTAAGTCACCAAGTCACCAGGATGACTCTTTCTAGGCCACCAGTTTCGTCTGTGGTTTAAATGTAAGTTTATATCCGTCTACTGAGTCTATCAGTCAATTTGGTTTATTCTCATTTATTACCTAACCCTTTTTGGCTCCCCTGGACCTGTTTTGTTTCTAGGATCAGGAATTACACACAATATCCCCACAATTGGCCAAGACTACAACAATCTGGATTAATAGATAGGACTGCAGAACAGAGGCAAAACATATGTATGTATATCTATCTATCTATCTATCTATATATATATCTATATCTGCATATATATATATATATATATATGTATAACTACTCGATTTTGTGGTGAACTGTCTCTTTAACAAAAAACTGTAGAGTTTAAAGTGCTTTTGGTCTAGATCCAGAAATTAGTCTTGTCCCCTTCCATCCCAGAGCTGCAGGTTTGGGCCATCCGACTCCGGCCAATGAAATTCCCGGGAGGCAGGAATGCCTGAATGCGTTGCCTAGCAATGGGATCAAGGGGGGTGGGGTGTATCTGTGTGTGAGTGTGTGTGGAAGAGAGACGTGGGGTGGGTAGGGGGTATGTGGTGAAACATGAGGAGGCAGTGCAGCTGGCTGGATCTGGCAACGGCACGCCGCCATGCCACCGGCCAATTACTGAGCACGCTGGCAGAGCACGGAGGCAGTTGCCTAGCGACGGTAGCCGTAGAGCTGTACAGGGCAAGAGGCGGGGGGAGGAGCGGGGCTGAGGGGGCGATGATGGTGGTGGTGGTGGAAGTAGTAGTGGTGGTGCAGGAGGAGGGGGGCACTAAGAGACCAGAGCCTGCAGCAGTACATAACCACTCAGCTACCGACTCCTCCAACGATACACTGCCTCCGTTGCCTAGCAACACCCCCCCCCCATACAAAAAAAATCCACCCTCCTCCGCTCTCTCTCAAGATGCCCAAACAGTGAAGTAGAGCAGGTACACACTCGCCTCTGCAAACAGACACCGGACTGGAAATGCTACTTGTAAAAACACACAGTCCGACTGATTGACAGTTTTAAACGGCCATCAGTAACCTAATCCACTGGATTAGCCTGAACCCAGCAGCATAATCTGATTACCTTCTGTTACTTTTGGATTACTTTGCCTGTATAATGTAGATTATTGAGCTAAGTGGATTATTGTTATGATTTAAAGAATCAGGATTGTGAACAGTTGCACGCTGCTGTTTAAAACAATTATTTATTCCGAATGATTTAATAAAATCCACCATTAACCGGCACTTCTCCCTTTTCATTTCAGGGAAGAAATGCATACAATCAAAATGCTCCACCCCCTCCTCCCTCCATCTTTAAAAATGCTTTTTTAATTTAAAATAATCAAATGAGCGCTCACATATTTCTCATCCATAATCTGATAACTGGGTGTTTCCTGAGTCACCGTAATCCCATTAGGCGTAATCTGTTACTTCCGAACGCTCAAACACGCGCACCCATGCGCGCGTTCTCTCCAGCCTCTCAGGTGCCAGTGGTGAAGTTAATTACATTGCCTCCATTAGCTGAAGCTGAAGCAGGGCATTTGAGTCTCAGAGGTCATTACAGAGGCTCTCGGAGAGGCGGCTTTATAGGCGCCAGCCCCGCAACCAGCACTGCTGGGCTCAGAGATGAGTGAGGGGAAGAGACAAAGATGAAATATGGAGGAAGTAATGGAGAATTGAAGTGCGTTAGTAAGAGACGTGAGGATGATGGGAAAGCATGGGATGAAGCCTTTTTTCATAAAAGGCTTAATAATTTCTAACACAGTGCCTGGCAGGTTTTAAAAAAAAAGGCACTTTAAGTTAGTTTTGTAGTTGATTGAAAAAATATTCTCACATATCCAAAGACACATTGTAATATTTTAAAAGAATAAGAGTGGAAAGAGCCTATTTGTGGTCGTAAAGGCCAAATGAGGTGCCATCATTCTCACAATAAATCATAACAGAGATGGCCTTACATCAAAATTATATGGTAGATAGAGTTATTACTGCAATCATGTCACTACTTGTGTTACAAAGGTTCTTCGGTTATTTGCACACCAGGCGGACACAAAGAAAAAAAAATAGTCTGACTTTGGAGTATTTGGGCTATAATCAGCTGATCCCATTTCTTGTGGGGGGGGGGGGGGGGGCAGTCTACAGTGGACATATGGGCTGTACTTTTATTTTTATTGCACAAGAGGACAAGAGCATGATGGTAAGTAAACCTGTAACCAGGACAGAAGCAAGCGTGTTATACACCCAACACAACTTCAGCTCTTTGCTAGCATCTGCAAAGACAAGCATGCTAACACAAAGCTAACAAAGGCAGTGATGAGGAGTCCAGCTTTTAGCCTCCATTTCTACCTGATCATGTTTCTACACTAAATGCTCCTTTTCAGACAGTTTTTTCTACTGTTTCCTTTGTATGATGTCACTTAGAGCTGATGCTCCTAATATGGTCATGTCAGGCACACAAGCCCCGCCTCACTGTTTTCAAGCTTTCTGTTTACAAAAGGCAGCCAATCAGAACAAAGTTAGAGTCCAGGAATTAAAAAAAAAATATATATATACATATAGCTAGATCCCCTTTAAAATCTATAAACTGGGATCTTCTCTAAATTGCACGTTGTACGCTAAAGAAACTGCAAACACAAACTGGTCAACATTTTGCATTTGGAATAACACATCAAATTGTTGAGCCCTGAAAAAACTAAAGTGGCAAAAGAGCAGAGTGACAGAATATGAGCCTGATAGAGAGGCAAACATGCAGAGAGAGACAGCGTACTGGCTAAAAGACTGAGACAGAATGAGAGGAGGAGAGAGCCAGAGAGGGAAAATGATGAGAAACACGAGAAAGAGCGAGAGAGCGAAAGCAGAATAACCCAACAGTCCTCGTGTTTTACCCTACCCAAAATCTAATTGTACCATTCCTTATCTCCCATAAGCCTATTCACAAAAAGCTCTACAGGGCACTGTCATTTCAACTCAGCCCGTCTAATTCCAGATTAAATCGTTGCCTTTTCTCCGTCGGTAATTTATGGAAATAACAACTAAGAAAAAGAGGATTTGAGTAATGACATCTTTAAACTTGTCAGGATAATGGCTCAGTGAATGGGGGAGCCCGTGGCACTGCTGTCTTTTTCTGAAGAGGGTCGCTCCACTGTACCTCCCCCATTCCTGTCTTCTGTCTTCATCCACTCTTTGTTTCACTCCACGTCGCTCTTCTCCTCTTTCTTCAGCTTTTGTGGCTTCCTTTGTCATCTTAAGTCGACATTTTCCCCGTTTATCATTCTACTTCCCGGTTTGAATAACAAGACAGATGTTCTTTTTTTACTGCTTTTATGTTAAAGCACCTTACGTGACACTGATAGGCTCCAAGGGGGAAGAGAGGAAGTGTGTTTTTAATGGTGCTATATGGCAGTTGTGGCACTGTCATTAAATCATTTTAATGTAAATTTTTCTTAATAATTTACAGGGGAGAGGGGGGGTGATAAAAAGAGGTTGCCACATTGATTTTTCTCTGTTTGTCTATTCAGGTGTGCAATGATAGACACTCCCAACAATTAGTCAATTAGACAAATAGTTAAAGAGAGGCAATTCAATTATAGTTGAAGTGATTTCTCAAGTCATAATATTAACTTAGCGCCATTATAAATAAATATAAACAGAGTGAAATATGAGGGTATTGTCTTGGTTTAATAACTATTAAATGGTTCATAAAATAGGTACATATTCACTGAGGATGCAAAGGACCAAGCTAGCTCCAGACACTATACAGCATCAGCACAGATGACTGACAGGTGAGCTCCTTTTCCTGCAGCCTTCTACAACTTCCCAAACAGTCAGCTGATTGGCACTGCAGCTCCAAACTTTTCTAGACATTACCCGAAAGGGGTCTTTAAGCAGGCAGCTCCATAGTGCAGTGTCTTTGTAATGTCTGTTTGATGAATCCACTGCTCATCATGTGTCCTTCCCCCTATACACGCTGTACCCGAGCAGCTCTATCGCCTAAACCACGCGGAGTATTTCCAACAGTGTGAACGCATCCGAGGCAGACTATTTCCTGCTGTGTGTTGCGCGTGAGAAAGGATCAAAATGATCCCAAACTAATTCTTCTAAAATGGTTTGAAGTTAATGTGGGAAAACAGCTTAAGACGTGTTTCTTAATACGTTGGTAATGAGTAAGCCATGCAGCCGCTGTTTTTGGAGGTTTTTTTTTTCCAAATTTCCAGAGGTTTGGACCTAAACTGTAACTATGGATCGGAATGCTCCATCTCAAAATTCAGAGATATCACAAGACAAATAAAGGTGCCCCCTCTGATATTTACTCTGTTAATTAACTGAGTTAAACACAAAATATAGTATGGATGTCAGATTACGGTACAGTACTGTGCAAAGTCTTGAGCCATTCCTAATTCTGCTATGGAAATGGCACAGCAGTGTATTGAAACATGTGCAAACATACATGTAAATACAATTTTAATGAGCTTGAAAGTCATGATTTGGTGTGACCACCTTTATTCTTCAGCACAGTCTGAACTCTCTTAGGCAGCTTTCTTGTCATTTCTTTAAGTAGTCTTCAGGAATAGTTCTCCAGGCTTCTTGAAGGACATTCAAAGCTCTTCTTTGGATGTTTCTGCCTTTTGTTCTGTTCTCTGTCAACATGATCCCACACTGCTTCAATAATGTTGAGGTCCGGGCTCTGGGGAGGCCAATCCATGACTGATAGCGCTCCACTGTGTGTTTTTCTATCCGGGATCCAGGTATGATTTTACTTTTAGACTTTCAGGCAAGCCAAGTAACAACAAAGAGTCTAAAGTTACAATTTAAAATTGGTTCTTTGCCAAGCTGTGTGTTGTGTGACACAACACTGGTTTGTCTCTTTAGTTCGCTGCTTTGTTTTATGTTTTAATGAGTCATAGGTCAGTGTTAAGTGGCTTAACAAACAAAAAACTCTCCTCTGAAAATGGTCAGGTACAAGGAGTGGACGGAAAATGAGTGGAGAACCAGGCAATGTCCAAAGAAAACCTGGAGAACTGTTGTTCAAGAGCACTTTAAAACATCAGAAGAAAGTCTGAATTCTTAGAAACAAAATCTAAAGAAATGAGCGTTGGCTCAAGACTTTTACGTCATGTTGTAGCATCACTGTGCTCAGGTTCCTATGGTCGGTTCAGCCTTCACATACATTTTAATATCAACCACTCCACACAGCTCTCTGGATTTCAGTTTCATTTAATTGAGACTTCTTGTGATTTGCTTGTATGGATTTTGTGACTGGACAGCACCAGTGGAACTGGTCCCCCATAGCTGGCCCAGTTGGCATGGAGTCTAATCACAAGGGTTGTAGACACACCACGCTGGGGGAATCAATGATGGCATGTCTGTGCAAATTTGTTCCAACACGGAGGGTGTGATGTTTTCATCATCTCTCACACTCAGATGATGACTTCTTTTCAAAGAGGCAAGCCAGAGCTGGTAAACAAGTCACACATAGCGTCTTCGCTGGACAGCTCTGGTGATCTGTCAACCAAGCAGTGGATAAATTTAGAAGGCGGGGGAGCAACCCAATCCAATTTGAGTCGCTGTAACTTCATTTACTATGATGGACGCTCTTCGCTGTACCTCCCGCGGTTAAAATAAATAAGGAAACAGCTATATGGCTACCTATCACATGTCAATATCCATCTCATTATACCGCTGAACGCCTCTCTCGGAGTGTGGGGGGTAGAGACCAGAACGAACAAAAATAACATTGCTCTCAGCTCGCCAACCAAAAGAAGACACACAGAAGAGCTCAAATAAGCTGCAAGTTAATAACAGCAATCTCTGACACACTGGAGAAAACGCTGAGATGGTTATCCCTCATGTCCTGCCTCATGGGATTATAATATAAAGTTACACTTGAAAAATATTTCCCTTGTTCTTAAAAATAATCCCATTACCAACCCTGGAAAAAAAAATCTGACAACTTCAGATTGAGAAACACTGACCTAGACTTATAGAACGCATAGAGGACGGCAGGGCCTGAAATAAACCGAGGAAATGGCAGCCTATCCAGGTCAATCCATCCATCACTGCGCACTTACTCAGACAGAGGACAGCTCCCTGACAGAGGTCTGAGTGGTTTGGGATTGAGATGGAGGAGCGGGAGAGTTATAGCTTCTGAACCCTCCCCCCTTCCTTCATGTGAAGAACCTTGACAAGGAGGACCTGCCCTGGTTTGGCTCAGAGAAGTACTTAAGCAGAAAGAGTGAGGATAAGAGGCGTGTTTTTTTTTTTTGCCTTTTTCTCAAATCATCACATTTTTATCTTTCATTTTTGATATTTCAATATGGCACAGACCCTGTTCTGTGATTACAGAGCTGCTGCTTCTTGCACATTCCTTATCGTTTCGTGTGCATTTTGTTCCAAGAATGTGTAGCAGGTGGATTTTCACTCTGTATTTTCAAGTGAGGTTATCTAAGAATTCAAAAACCCAAGAGGGTGGAAGCACGGACTGTGATAGACCGGAAGATTGTTACAGAACTGCCCGACATATTAAATGCACCTCCCCGAGTGGGCGAGGCTTCGAGACATCACTGGTAGAAGAAAAATGGTCAGACACAAAAAAAACCCTCAGTGCTCATCCAAAGACAAGAAAAGAGTCAGAGAAGAAAATACTCTTTGAATCCTGTTCTTTCATCTTCGGTGCCTGACACAGACGTACTGTCTGTGTCTCGCTCGGCGTGCAGCGGTCATTTAGCTTCAGGATTGAGCCATTTTAACCTGTCACCAACAATGAGCGTCAGTCAGTTTTATTACAGGTGGATGAAGGGGCTACCTCTGATTGTAGAGGTGCCCTCAGAGCTGCCGCGCTGAAAGCGGCTTACTAAAATCATATCTGAAAAGTGCCCCAACTATTCTGCTCAAATTCAGAATTGGGGTGTCAAGGTAACTATTTATTGGCAGTTATTGACAAGACATTTGAAAATGAAAACTTAATATTGTGTGACAATTTCACATACAGTATGACAAGACTATAAATACTTGTGTAGTAGTTCTAATAGTGGGAATCTGGCATTGTGCCCTAGCTATATGCAATACATATTTGATTGTGTATGAGTGATGCCATCTGCAAGGTATTTACTTGTGGAACATCTCTGTCCTCTTATTTTGAAAGTACAGTCACTACTAACCAGCTAGACTCAGGCCTTCCTGTGTCATGTTTCCATACCAAAAGGCTGGCTAGTCATTTTTGTGGCTCTAGACGTCCACAGCGAGATACAGGATGACTCTAAGAAGAACCTTCTCCTGTGCACCAAGCTTACAGAGGCTAGAGAACAAGGACTGCTGCCCATACCTGCTGTCCAGGGCACCATCAGCAGGATTAGAGACTCACTAGAGAGTAAACAAGTGTCAGGGGTGATTTGTGTCAGAAGGATAGCAGCACTTAAAAGAAAGGTTTACAGGATGGTAGTGAGACCTGCTATGATGGTTTGGAGATTGTGGTTCAGAGGCCGAACTGAAGATGCTAAGATTTTTATTGGGAGTGACCAGAATGGACAGGATTTGAAATTAGTACATCAGAGTTAAAGTTCAGGTTTAATCAAGGATGAGAAGGTTTGGAAATGTGCGGAGGAGGGATAATGGATATGTTGGACAAAGGATGCTGAAGATGAAGATGCCAGGCAGGAGCAAAAGAAAAAAAAGATTTGTGGATGTATCGAAGGACGGAGGAGGATGCTAGAAATGAAATGGAGGCATATGATGTGCTTGGGTGGCCCCTAAAGAGAGCAGATGAAAAAAGAAGAAGAAGAAGACTTCTTACCTGTATGTGTCCTCTGATGGGCCTTTAGGTGGGAGCTCTTGGTGTACACCTTTCTGCAGCCATTGAATTGGCAGCGGTGAATCCTCTTCTTGTTTTCTGGTAGCTCTCCAACCCCGATCACACATGCAGCCCCCTCATCTTCATCTTTCACCTGGACAGGAAGCGTGTGCCCCGCCACCAACCGGGCTGCGCTGAGCCCCACCTTCCTGGCTACCAGCTTCAAGGTGAGTGTCCCATCAGCCGAGGCCGTCAGCGTCTGGTTGGGTTTGACGAGGTGTCGGCCGAGTTCTGGTGATGACGGAGGTGTCAGGGAGGTGACGGCACTCAGCTGAGCCTGGTGGACCCCTTCCATGCCCTCTATATTTTCCACCCCTTGTCCTTTGGCTTTGAGGTCTCTCCTCACAGCGCCAGGGGAAGGGAAGTTCTTTCGAGTAGGGCAAAGGATCACCGGAGGTGGGCTCGGTGGTTCTGGGAGCCTCGGCAGGCTGGGGAGCAGGGTGTCTGACAGCTCCTCCTCTCCATCCTCCTTCATGTAGGCTGGAGTTAGGAGGCCATCCAAGTCTTGGTCAAAGAGCTCCGACAAACGCTTGGGCTCTGTCTGCAGA
Source organism: Oreochromis niloticus (assembly GCF_001858045.2). Taxonomy (NCBI): domain Eukaryota; kingdom Metazoa; phylum Chordata; class Actinopteri; order Cichliformes; family Cichlidae; genus Oreochromis; species Oreochromis niloticus. The sequence goes on from NC_031986.2 coordinate 22,638,065, forward strand.
TAGCGCTCCAATTCCAGGCAGGTCTACAGGAGGGAAAAAGTGGGAGAAAACACTCGGTTTAGATTCAACCCAGGCAAATTCACACATTCGGTCATTTGCACACCCTCGCTCTCAAATCCCACTTGACAATTTCAACAGCCCATCAGATCATCCGATATGCCTTTACATGCTGTGCAGAGAAAAACCTGCATGGTGCCATCCACTCACCCACACAGGCAACTGAGCAGCTCTGCCAGCTGTCACACACACACTCACACACACAGATAGCCACCAAGACAGCCAGGATTACCTGGCAACTCCAGCAAGACGGCTGATTAAACACTGATTGATTGCAACCGCTGTAGCACAGGAGGAGAAAAAAGAAAAAAAGGAGGCAACGGGGAAAGCAGGAGGAGAACTCCTAAACTGTACAGAACTCCTATCAAACAACATTTTATGGAGCTTTGACAAACCATGTGCGCACAGGCTTCCACTGAGCCAAGATAGGAAGATTTATTCAGCTGTAGTTATGGTCCGCTTCATCCCTATTACTCCAAACACCTCTCCCCGCGGAGGGCAAATAAAAGGCTGCATCCCAGATTTGTGCGAACTGGCATCCTGAGAAGTCTATTACTTTCCAACAAGCCGGCAAGGTTCTAGGAGGTAGAGCGAGCGAGCGGGCGACGGTGGGGTTGGGGGAGCAGGGGGGAGGAAAGAGACGCTCCATGTCCAAGGATGAAGCTATTACGTTTGAATGGCCGGCCCCAGTTTGAGCCGAGGGATCGTTGTGTTTTGCTTGTAGCCACTAACCCGTTTTGACAGCTGAGATGGAGGCTAGCAGCTCCACTGGGCGCGTGCAACTCGCCACTTCATTTGTGTGTAAATAGGCACTGACAGACAGAGCAGCTAGTTCCATTATCAGGAATAAGGTTGTGCAGACTGAACACATCAGAGACATTTACAATCTTACAGCAGCACCCACCCCACCACCACCATCACCACCCCTTTCCTTGTTTGCACCTTCTAAAAATAAAACTGCACGTTTTTTCTCCTGTTTCGAAGGTGAGGTGGAGGGGTGGGGGTGTTGCCGAGGGATTTCTCCTTTAAGTCATTTTCTTCCAGGAACAAAAAGAGATTTGGAGTTGTTGAGGGCTTTTTTTGTTCTTGACTGCTTACAGTATTTGCATACTGACATCAAATTAAAAAGCTGCTCTGGACCACATCTACAGCGAGAAGTGAAGATAATGCACCGTGTCTCCTCCCTAGACTGTACGCCTACATGTTGTTTTTGCTGTTTTTTTTTTTTTACCTGGTGATGGTTTTAAAAAAATATGTTCTTTCATGCACCGTCTGAGAGGTCTTTGCCGTTGATGGCTCCACTGAACGAGAAGGGAGACGTCCCGCTCACTGTTCTCTCTCTCTCTTTGGGAGCAAAATTTAATATTGAAGCTGTCGAGACGTGACGGGAGAAGCACCCGTCGGTCAGTGAGCTATAGAAAAAAACACAACCCTGCTCTGTTTACAGCATGGCCTCCAATACCTTCAGCCCATCCACCGATTGCCCCCCACCCAAAAAAATCAACCTGCTTTTCTTTTTACTTTTCTTTTTTTCCTCCTGCATTGTTGTCCCTTCCTTTCCCAAGGTGAGGACTAATTATCCACTAAAAACCATCCAGTTAAAAGGTACTTTATTCGGCAAAATGCTGAGGACTGCAAACCAAGGTGAGTGTGTGCGAGGCAGCGATAGTTCAAGGGAGCGGAAAAGAGGATAGAAATGGATAAGTGGAGAGCGGGGCTGAGGAAGGTGAAGAAGAAAAAGAAGAAGAGGAGGAAAAAGGAGAATGAAGGAGCGTGATGGTGGGGGGACAAGGTGGGAGAGTGAGACAGTGCGAGCGAAGGTCTTGACTTCATTTTCTCCGTGGGGGGTGAATCCTTTTTGGGAGTGTGACATTTGCCGTAACGGGATCCTGTCAGCGGGCGAGCCACAGGCCTCGCGCACGCAAGCACGGAGGGGAGGGTTCACGCACGATAAATGTTCGGTTACGACCCACGGCGAGGTGCCGGGGGTGTACTCCAGCGTTGTGTGCGTGTGCATGCCTGCATGTATAAGGTGTATGTGTGCAGAATGGGAAGACGTTAACCCTTGTACGGAGGATGAAAGCGGGCCCCAGGTGAGGCGGTGATGGGCAATACAAGCTTATCGTGGGCTCTTTCTTTGAATCTGTCTTTCTTTACTCCAATCACTCCATCAAGCCCCCCCCATCCCCCAACCTCCCCCAGGTGGTGACATTAACATTGTTAGAGAGAAGGTCATGCAGTTGATCAGCAGTTCCTCTGTGAAGTGGTGTGGGTGTATGTATGTGGCCGCATGTAATTATGCCAGTGTCTTGTGTGTGTGTGTGTGTGCGCACGCATAATTATTGCAAGCGCGCGTGTGTATAATTGCACTACCGTGTGTGTAATCATGCAGCTCTTGTACGCGTGTTTGTGTGAACACCTACGCACGTGCATAAACTGCTCGTTGCTGTTGTAGCCTAAAGTGAATGTGCAATTGGCATCTGTGTGCGTGAAATCAAGAGCCAAAGCATCCCACAACAGCCAGGATAAAGGAACACTCATGGCCTGCCTCGACTCCGTTTGGACAAACGCCGATCTGGAGAGACGGCATCAACTGGCTCTGCACAAAGCCAGGGTCCGTTTCCTAAAAGGCTTTCGGGATGATTCCTTCATGCGAGCCAAGATAAGCTGAGACAATCCAATGGCCGTTCCAGCAGCCCCGCCTCCTCCTCTACCTCCTCCTCCTCTTTCAAGCCGGTGGTTGGGTGACTTCCCAGCAACTCCAGACATCCATGTATTTTTTATTTGTTGTTTTTCCTTTTTCTGTTGTTTTCTTTATTTAAAGAGAAAAAAATCGTGGATGCCATTTGTACACAGTAGATCTACATGCACGGTGGTGTAGTCATTAGTAATGTTGCTTCACATGACAAATAGCCTCGATTTGAATCATCTGCAGCGTTTGTTCCTGGATGTTCCAAAAGAAAGACGCACTCCACTAACACTACTTTAGAATCATTAATTACCTAACATGGATGTCTTTGAACTGTTGTAAGAAGGCAGAGTACCCAGAGATAACATGCAAACTCCATACAAAAAGGTCCCAGGCAGGCGGTGGATGTGAGTGCAAAACTTCTTATTGTAAGGCGAAGTGCAAATCACTGCAGCACCATGCCAACCCAACCAAAAAGGAATTAGTGAACAAGGTAATGAACACGGTGATAAATTGTTTGGGATTCCAAAAGTGACCAAAAGGTTTGTTTGTATTATGTATGTAGATGTTGTTAGCATTATTAAGGGGAAAAAAGCTAACACACCATGATCTAAAGAAACTCAAGAACAGGAGAGAAAAAGTCATTGACATCTATCAGTCTGGAAAGGGTTACAAAGCCACTTCTAAGGGTTTTTACAGCTGCAGGCCTCACTTGTCTCAGTTAAGGTCAGAGTTCATGATTCCACAATAAGACAGAGACTGGGTAAAAATGGCATCCATGAGAGAGTTCAAGGAGAAAACCTCTGCTGACGGAAAGGATCACAAAGGCTCGTCTCACATTTGCCAAAAACATCTTGATGATTCCCAAGACTTTGGGAAAATATTCTGTGGACTGACGAGACAAAAGCTGAACTTTCTGGAAAGTCCCGTTACATCTGACATAAAACTAACATTTTATAAAAAGATCATCACAGCAACAGTCAAACATGGTGGTGGTAGTGTGATGCGGCTGCTTTGCTGTTTCAGGACGACTTGCTGTAACTGATGGAACCGTGAATTCTGCTCTCTGCCAGAAAATCCTGAAGGCAGATGTCCGACCATCAGTTCATGGCCTGAACCTCAAGAGCTCTTGAGTTATGCAGCAGGACAATGATCAGAAACACAGCAGCGAATCCACCTCAGAATGACTCAAAAAAGACAAAATGAAGGTTTTGGAGTGGCCGAGTCAAAGTCTGGACTTTTCAGACTGAAATGCTTTGGCCGTTCATGCTGGAAAATCCTCCAAAGTGTCTGAATTAAACCAATTCTGCAAAGAACGGTGGACCAAATTCCTGCACAGTGATTTGAAAGACTCATTGCCAGTTATCACAAACGCTTGATTACAGGTCTTGCTGCCAAGTGTGGCCCAACCAGTTATTAGTTTAAAGGGACAATTACCTTTTCACACAGGGCCAAGTAGGTTTGGAAAAGTTTTTTTCCTTAATAAAGAAAATCATCATCTCAAAAACTGACTGCACTTTGTGGGTTTTCTAGGGTTTTATTACATTAAATTTTGTATTACTATAGTTGTTCTAGCCATTTTTTTTATGTTTTTCTCAACAAAGTTTGCGATTTGATTTAGCACAGCTCTGGTTAATTTCATGCTGTGGCTTCAGAATGCCCAAAATAACCTTTACAAGAAACAAAAGATCATCTATGCTGAAAAGAACTTCATTTTTATCAGATCATTTAGCACAGAAACATTTTAAATAAGTTCAGTGACACATGGACCAAGTTTCCATCAGACATGCGTCTTTTCTCCATGCTGCATGAGTTTTTACTCGTGAGATTTCCTATTTATCTAACAGTTATCTTATTTAAAGGTCCACGAGAAAATACATTTCAGCTTCCAAAGTCACAAAGCTCAGGCACAAAAATATAAATAAAAATATCATGAAGCTGGTTTCATGTAAATTCTTTTGATCAAGCTCATATCAACTGAACTAAACTGCCTTTCCTCCTCCTCCTTTGCTGCCTTTTGTTTTACTGAGCCACACTCTGAAATCACACGTGCACGACACACCTCTGCTTAGTGAGGCTTAAAATACAGCAGGTGTGATAAATATTCGCTGATCACAAGACACACACGCCTTTCACAAAGTCGAGTGGGCTGAGAGCTGTGAACCAGGCCCGATTCACTCACTTGCACTCTTCACACTTTGACTTTTCTCATTTCTCCTCCTCCCTGTCTCGCTCTCACTCCTCCCCTCTTCCACGGGGGCCCTCGGCCTGGCAGCTGATCCTCTCTCTCTCCATCACCTCCCTTCACATTTGGCCTGCGCCGAGCCGCCTGCCATCACCATCAAAGCGCATGCTGCCTCCCAACTGTTAGCACCCCACTACGCTGCTAATAAAAAGCCTGGGTTATAAATATGAACAGAAGAGCATGCATAATGCCCTAAAGGAAGGCCCAAAACACCACTAAACAGATAAATGTAATGGGGTGGATATGGCTCATTAATTTTAGGATGATCGTATTTAGTTTTTACAGATGCCTTGATAGAGACAAGGTGCTATGAATAATATTCAGAGCTGATGCTAGCAGGGTTGAAAAGGGCAGGGTTATAAGGAGGCCCTGAGCAGGAGGGGTGATGCTGAACTATTGTTAAATACACTGAGGCTGTGAGAGGGGGGGGGGTGCTGTCACATCTTTTCAGAGATGACCCATCATTCCCCGCAGCACCTTCTTTGCAGTGTTGCATGGATATTTAGTTTTCCTGAGAATTAAAGCCTGGGTAGTGGCTAGAGATTTCACACACTGTGAAGTCTGTCATAAAAAAAGACAAAACTTAAATTTAATGCTACAAAAACATCTTAAGCAAAGATATTTGTGATGATAAACTAATATAGCAGTTTGATATTTATATTGACATAATACTTTGACAATTCTTTGATTTTGATCTTTAGCTATATGAAAAGAAATAAAAATATAAAAGCTCGAGCAAACAGCTGGTTAATTTAGCTTAGCATAGGCTAATTTGTAAACAACTAGGCAGACTGGCAGCACTGTATGTAAAAGATCTACGTAGCCACTATGATGCAACTTGCTGGTTTCTGGACTACCATTACTACTGAAGTTTTATATGTTCCACAATGTTTAGCTAGGAGGATATCGTGCCAAGTTATCAGCTTAGGCTAACTAGCTTAGTTAGCTTATTGTATGAATGCACAAACAGACCTCTTACAGACTCAGATAGGCTGTTATAGCAATATTCTTTGTTAGATAACACCACAAATATCGTTAAGAGGTGCAGTTTAGTGACATGAATTAGCTGCCATGATGCCTAGCAGACAGTTAGTGGCTACCACTGCTCATGTCTGAATTCATGTTACAAAAATGCAAAATCTTAACCTAAAACTGGTGACTAATTGAAAAGTTTAGATCCTGTGTAGCTGTTACGAAAGAAGAAATCAGAAACAAAACCCAAAATGTCTTCTTATAACAAGCTTTTAATTTCTACTGTTAAATTGGCTGTTTATTAAGATTTAGAGACACGTGACCACTAACCACTTGATGTTAACTCGTCCATCATTTTGAATGTGGGACAACTATGAGGGCAATGCAGGATCAAGTGTGTTACACCGCCCTAGAGACTGAAAAATATAAAAATTAACAGGCAACGGTGGCAATCTGCCAGCAACCAGCGCAACCACCAGGAGGCTTTGGGTGCAACACCATCTTTACAACCAATTCATCCAACAACAGTCAGAAACGTCCACATACCACTACAATAATGCACATTTTTCCCTAGCAACCAATGATTGTATCATGTCCAATATGGCTGACAACCAATCCTGTTCACTACTGTAGCTTTTCTAGGATTAGTAATAGTGTTGTATAACAACAGATTACAGTATATTTTAAAGTTTGTGTGTGTGTAGAAGGTATGGCCCAGTGTCTCGTTCCTGACTGCAATCACTGCTCTGGTGGTTTGTGACGTTTCACACTCACTAAGTGACCTGTAATTTAGGGTTTAAACATTTCCATGGTACAATCGACCTCCATCAATCAGAAACATTGCTGTTTCAGTTTAGGACTGTGGGTAGAGTAGTTCTTTCCATGTTATTGTGGATGAAACAAGTTTTTGGTAAAAACAAAGACGATATCAGACAGGCTTGGGATTTCCACAGGAGTACAGACTGTTGTTTCACAATGCTGTAGCTCGCAGTAAGCCGACTTTGGATGGTTACAAGATTGTGTCTCATAATCAAAATCCCTATGGAGAGTATGAACAGGATTTTCTGTAACTTTACTACTGAGCTGTAGGGGTACTGACTCAGCCAGCCTCAAGTGGCCATTAAAGGACCTGGCTAATTTTTCTTGGATTGAGAGCAATCTTTATCTTTAGATAGAAAACAGTCTGTATGTTTTCCTCTATTTTCAGTTTTTGTGTTAAACAAAACTAAGCTGTTACAATATTTACAGCACAGATGCGAGTGACGTCTTTAGATGGGTGCATACATTAGCTGTGCTGACGTTTAAAGCTTTCAGAAGAACAAAATAGAGATTGCACAGAATGCGCTTTTGATTGTCATCCCCCCCCCTCCTAAAAAAAATCTCTTTGTCACCAACATGACACATTGATTATTTGTTTTGGCCATTTTCATATGTAGCAGGAGTTTGATTACTCATTTTAAAAGCGAGTAACATTCATGTCATGGATGAATTAACATACGGCTTTGCTTCTCTCTGCCTTTTGTTGCGTCGCATCCAAGTGACAGTCTGTTTATTGCCTCTTGTATGCTTTTGTTTAAATCACACAATGTCATTGGTCACAGAAAATGGGGCGGCCTCGGCCTCTTTTCACGGGGCGTGAATGCAATAACGCTGCGATATCGGCTGTGATTAAAATCCCTCTGAGAAATTAATCACAGCGTTACCCTACAGGTAGGTAACAATCATATCAGCTTTCACATCTCGCCTGCAGCCGACCAAGTAACCAGATTGTCTTATCCTTTATTTCTTTTTCTTTGGATTTCATTTTAGGACAGTTGTTTTTTTGTTTTTTTAAATCTTGTTAGCTGTAATCCAGAAACACGACTCCCACTTGTATCGAAGTAAAAGTTTGGGCGGGCACTCGATTCGGAGAGCATGTCTGAGAGTGTGTCTGTGCGCTATGTGTGTGTTTTCCTGCCCAAAGTGTGTTATAAGGTCTGTGTCTCGCATTGATCTGGTGAGCCGGGCCAAACCATCACTTTGAGGTGACAGCTAAATGACCAGTAGCCCGAGGCGGCGGCCATCTCGCCAAAAGCTTTTGTGCATTTGTGTGTGTGTGTGTTTGCTAATCGATACCAAATGATACCATGCAGGAGCTCATCAGCAGTGGCCGTCGCAGCTGACAGAGACGGTAATCTATAGCTTCACTGAGCAATACTCACCCGCCCCCCTCGCCAACCCCATCTCACCCGTATACACGCACACATAAAATCTCCAAAAAAGCATGCCCTCCCGACTAAGCTCCCCTTCAGGGTTTTTGCTCCTTGCACACTTAAGAAAGCTCGCCCCCAGATTTCAGACTCCTTGGAGAGCAGCATGGCGTCATCGGCAGATCCCATATGAGCGGGTAACCTGCCTACAGGGCCAGAAGGAGGGGAAGGATGGAGGGGGTGGATGTGGGGGAGGCGGGTGGGAGATAACGCCTCATTTTCCTCTACGCTGATCTGAATAGCGGAGCGCCCTCATGCTGCTGCGTTATTCTCAGTGGAGAGAGCAGCAGGGGGTGCGGTGTTTGGCCAGGAGGGATCTTAGAGCTCCCGATGCCCCGGCAGGAGCTGCTGAGCAGCGAAGCAGGGAGAGGCGACACAAAGAGAAGGAGCTGAAGGAGGAGAAACCGAGTTAAATCGGTGAGACGAGACACATATGACAGACAAGTGAGGGATGAAGAAACAGGCCTCAGTGTGTGAGAGATGAGCAGGTTTTGATTAAGGCTAAGTTGAAGATGAGGTACAGGGTGGTGTATGCAAAAAAAGGAAATAAAAGATTGCAGATTGGAGTAAGGGAGGAAAAACAGGGGAGAGAAGGACAGGAAGCTTTAAATGCCACAGACAGGAGACAGGCGTCCTCCTCTTCCTCACTGACTAACAGCTCCATCTCTCCAGGCAGCCGAGCCTCACCTAGCTTCAGATAACACACTACGGAAACAGCTTAATTACACACACTGCCTTATCAGGCGACATTAGCCTCACAGTAATAATCAGAGCCGCCGTCAAAACCTGGCAACGCAGCAGCTCGAGGCGGTTTTACACAGTGTGGGCTTCAAGCTGATAACAGACACTGCCAGTTGTTAAATCACAATTTGCTGACAGGGTTTGAGGGAATAATGCACATTTGGTTGTTAACCTGACACCTCCTTTATATGCAGTCAATTTTTGTTTGGATGGGTGCACTAATAGGCACAATGGCCACTCGAAGCTGTTTATAGGCGCCGTTTTTCTATCCCTGTTCTGCTGGACTCGCTTTCCTCAAATCCAGCAGGGTTTGCCACTGAGCCACTGCCTCAGTAAGAGAATAAGGTTTAGTTTGCTTTAGATTGGAGCGCGGTAAGTAAGGCCTCAGTTACGGGAGCTTTATGTGTGTACGTGTCTGTTTGTGTGTGATCTTCAAAGCACCTTTCATCTAGCAGGAAAACCACAATGATGGAGCACTCAGAGCATAAAAACCTGGTGACCTCTGCCTAATGGAGCAGAAAGACATTTCCCACTGCTTTCTCCGAGCAGACACAACAGAAAGGCACACATCCCCATCACCCTGACACCGGGGACCTCCCACTCTGTTTTCCCATAACACAACAACATGGATGGCAACGAAATAAATAAATGAACAAATAATACAAGTGATAAAAACAATGTCACCACAAGGTCCACTAACTGTTCACACATGTTGCCCACCATCCTGTTAGGACTTTCAAGTTGTGTGTGGCTAGCGCGAGTCTAGGCTGTATATAAAAAATGAACAGGGCCAAGGTGACATCACCCACTGGATTTCTGTAGCCATGCTGGTTTAAAGTGGTCGGGATGGTAAAGTTATCTAATGCTGACAAGCTCAATTGGCAAGGCACATCTACAAACTGCACTGCACAGACAAGCATCTGCTAATTGGGGTTAAACTGCATGGACTTAATAATGATATATTTACTGTCACTGCACATGCACAGCAAAATTGGGTGAAATGACACGTGAGAGCAGAATGATGCAAAAAATGATGCAGGGACAAAAAATAATGTTGAGAAATACGAAAAAAGTTGAAATCAAGTAATCAGTAAAATATAATCAGTAGATTACAGGTTGTGAGTATATGGAAGTATAGGAACTGCCATGAGATCGTGATGTATAAAAGTATAAAAGGGAAAGTAAAAGATACACATGAGACATTTTATATTCTATGGGCATTCACTGCACGGTTGATTCTATTAAAATAATAGAATTTTACTGAGCTGAACTGCAGCACGGACTTCCTGCATGTTTAATACAATTAACCACACAGCAAACCGTATTATTGTTAAATAATTGCATTAAAAATGCTCCAAAAAGCACCAACACCACAAAGAAGGTCAAGAGGTCCGGCTCAGTGATTTAAAAATGAGCTGAGGTGAGGAGTAGCAGACAGCTAACCAGCCACAGCTGTCACTCAAAGCGGTCAGAACCTTTACCGTATGTGACTTTAACACTAGAAGTGCCAACGGGGTCACTTTGACCTGTTGGCATTTTAAAAATCATGTAACCCCTTCATCTTGTATTTCATGACCTTTCCTCAAATGGGTTTATTCATCTTTATAATGAATTTTTGGACGCTTGGGACAGAAAGAAAAACAAATGATTACCATCTATACATTAAACACCTCAAAATGAGTCAATTTCAACGCTGTAAAAAGGTAGCATAAAATGCTGGGCTCGACATTCGCAATATGTAGGTTGCCTGGTAAGTAGAGTTGGGCATTTCATTGAAAAATCAATCAAAACCGACATTCAGAACCTCCAATCGACGGCATCTTGCCCATGTGAGAAGCATCATGGAGGGAAACGCTGAGTTGACTGTGCAATAAAAATGCCGTGTCCATTGTTTGGACACATTTTTTGGCTTAGGGTAGAGACTACATCAAACAAAAAGAAGAAAACTGTGCAAAAAACGAAAAATCTGTTACAACACAATCATGTTATTGAAATCAATATCCCAGCTTTAGTAGTTGAGCATATTTACAGTATAAAGCTTCTAAACTACGAGGGCAAAAACTATATATACACATATATATATCTATATGTATATATGCGTATGTGTGTGTCTGTGTATCGGTGCATAAAGTGATTAATCATTAATTGTAACTGAGGTCACATTGCCCAGCCCTACTATGAATGTATTTTTGTTTACTTGCATTTTGAGATGAAGGCTGCTATAACATGAAGTACAGAGGACTGCAGCGAGTATAGTTAAGAAGAGTGGGCCAGAGTGTGTGTGGGTTGCTGGCTGTGCAGAGCAGCGGGGGAATCGTAGTTGAACCGAGAAGACAGACTGTGGAGTACCAATCCAAGCAAATAAAGAGTGAAATCCGGAGCAGAGCAGTCGCATTGGACAGGTTTTAACCCACAGGAGCAGAGCTGAGGAGGGCTGCAAAATGAGGTGGAGCAACGAGATGGTTGCTCTTTACGCCTTGAAAGCCTGCTAGGAGTAATCCTTGAAGCTCTTTTCTAAACTGAACACTTTCTGTCATATTTCAAGCCCACTTATGGAACAAAATAACTGGGTGTGCATCAGAAGTTAGTGAAGGTGGTCTCTGTCTATGCAGCTACCCTTGGAAAAACTCAGATCCAGTTATAAAAGTTATCGAACCACATTTTTATTGATATATACAGAGATGCCAAAACTCGTCATTAAGGGTACCTGGGAGGTCTGGGAACTATTAAACCCCCCAAAACTTGTTTTTCTTCTTTGTCAGTATACTGCTATCCCAGAGGTAGTTTCAGTGTTAAGTCTATATCCACTTGTAACAAATGAATTATACATAAATTAACCACTTGTACAGATGTAATGAAGCTAGACCATAACAGTTTTTTGTGCAAGTCTCTAAACATGTTTATTTCTGCTGCAGAATTTCACATGGGCATCAGTAGACCTGACTCACTTTTGGCCACTAGAGGAAATGCAGTTTTTGGCACTGGCTTCATTTTTCAGGCCCGCAGGTCAGGTTGCCCTTTGGTTAGAAACTGAATTTGATGGGGAACAGTTGGTGGACCTCAGAGGTCAAACAAACTGTAACTTAAGCAAATAGAAAAAGGCCGCAAAAGCCCACAAACATGAACACAAAGGAAGTTGAACAAAGCATCTAACCACTCAGGGTCACCATATAAATCTCCAGAAAAGCTACTGAGTGGGACACGTAGATGGTCTTCTATCAGTCTGTCAAATATTTTTTAGGGTTGCATAAAAAATATAGAGTGATCACTTAGTTCGATAATGAAAACAGAGACAGGGTTCTGCTTGGTTTCTTTAAGCTCCAGGCTTAGATCAGAGCTTTCCCAATCTTCACATCACACTTTGAACTTTTGGAAAAACAATGAGTATACACACAGCTTTTCCTAAATATGGAAGCCGCTGTTGCCTTAAGCCGTTTATACAGTACATGACAAGTTGGCGTGTGACTATTTTTACGCAAATTTGCTACTGTACCCCTTACAGTAAACAACTGCCGACACGTTTGGATAATCCATCCTTTCCACAGCAGACAAAGCGCCACGCGAATCCTCCAAACGCCCAAAAGTACCTCAACGAGTTAAACAGATTGGACTCGAGAAGATCTGCCGACCTTGAGTGCGATACAGACGTTATTAAGAGGCCTTAGCGCCTGGGATACAACAAGTGCACCGAATATAAAGACCTCTCCTGTTCCATCTAAATAGCTTGTGACAAAGTGTGGAAAATGTCTTTGTTCTGGCATTAAGTCGAGGGTAGGAGAGGTGAGGGTGAAATCGGATAAAGGGAAGAGAAGAGAAGAGAAGAGAAGGAGCATCTTGAGACTGAAGATGATGAATGAAGGAGAAGAGGATGAGATAGATGCAAAAAAAAAAAGAATAGCGGGCCGTGGAGGATGGGGTGGGGTGTATAATCCCGATGACTGGAGCCATGTTGCACTCGCTGGGGAGGGGAACTCTGTCTCTCTTTAACTGGATTTGGGTGAGCTGCTGTTTATCGGCGTATGAGTCGCCAAGCGCTCCCTCTCAGCTGTCAAAACCATCCTAATCTAATCTGGAGACATTTCAGCCATTTGCTTTCAACACAGCACAGTGCATATGGTCATGGTTGTACGCTCGTGTCAATGGGAATGAACCACAACATGTATATGTATGGGGTGGCTTTTTTTTTTTTTTTCAGATTGTGGGGGTCGGAGACAACAGTGGTTTTACAGCGGGGTTAGAGCAGCTTGCGGCAGGATTTGGGGAGTCTGTGCTCCGGATGTGGGGACCCCATTGTGTGCGGCAGCCTGGCTAATCTTCATTACCGCACACAATGATGGGGCAAGAGAATGGGGCCTTGGCTGGAAAAAGGCACGGAGAAACAAAAGAGCGGCGAGCAGCGAAAGACAGGGGAGGAGGGCCGAAAATAACAGAGGGCTAGAGGAGGGAGATAAAGAGAACAGTGAAGCGGAAAAACTCTGCTTCCTCCTCATACAGTAGCAGTCAGCGAGGGCCCGCTCGGTACCCCAATCACGTCCACACACCGTGAAGTGCAACTGTGGCGCCGTGCCCGCACTGATAAGAGCCCAAAACAGTTTGTTTTTACGCGCTGAATAAGAAGCCACAGATTCTGTTTACCCTGCTTTTGCGTAGCAAGTGTTGTGTAACTGTGCGCCTGTCGGAGCCACAGTTTAAGCCTTTGTCACTCATTACAACACCAAATCTGAGGGTTAGCTAAGAAGCAAAAAAAAAAGGAGGAGGAGGAAGAGGGGAGTGGCAAGAAAACAAGCATGAGCAGCGAAAGCAGGTCAGTGGCACAGCCTTGCAAGGCCAAGGTGGATTTAGTTGGGGGGGGGGTTGTGTGCGCAAAGTTACGCAAGAGTGTGCACATTTTTGGAGCCGCGCAACAGGAGGCAGGGGCTGCTGTCGTTCTGTCTTTATTCCGGCTGTAGCTGCTTTCAAAACAAACCTGAGCGACAAAGATTAGCGCAAGCTGCTTAAAATATTGAAAGACGTCTTCTCGCCACCACCGCCACCGCTGCTTTGGGCTCCCCTCCAAGAGATAGTGTAGCAAGGGAGTGAGAGTCTGTGAGTGAAAGTGTGTGTGTGTGTTTAGGTTGTATGAGGATGGGCGGAGGCAGCGCGGCAGGCTGAACCCATTCACCCCTCGGTGCAGAGCGGCTGGCTTTTCAGCAGGAGTGCGAGGACTTTTCACCCCAATTTCATCATGACAATGCACAGCTGTGCGGCAGAGAGGAGGGGACGGGGGTTACACGCACTGAGAAAAGTGTTGGGAACTCATTGACTTTGGCCTTTAGGGTCTATGTTAGCCTGGTGAGTTGTACAGGTGGACAGATCGAGCCAAATGTCAATAGTATCGATGCTAATGCTGGTATCGGTATTGGACAGATACTAGTGCGATGGGATCAATATGTTGTTTTCATTATCCAAGTTCAGTATGCTGCTCACTGAACTGTGTTAAATAAATAATGTTTTTTGGACGTGGAAAACATATACCTCAAACATGCACTATGAAAAATATTTGAATCTTTTCGAGCTGACTTACATCGGTTTTAATTATAGCACATTTGCAGCATATTTAAACAGAAGCTGACCCAAAGTGCTTTAGAGACAGGTGCATTTAAAACCCAGGTGTTCAAAAAATCCAAAATACATGAAAAGCATGAAAATACATGAAAAGGTTCTTTTTGTGTGTTTGCTAATCGTTGTAAAAAGCAAAATTTACAGTGATTTAGTGATCATTAAAATGTGTTCAGAATTTTCAAGTTGATTCTTCTGCCTTTATAGGTTACAAGTATCAGCATTGATATCGGTCCTGTATATACTTGGTAAATACCCCCCCTCCTCCCATCTAAGAAGCTTTCAGCACAAAAAAGTGTGTGATTACAGGGCAAAAGGGTGAAACCCGGATTAAAAGACGTGTTAAGATTTCGGGGTTAAAGTTTAAAGGCTGGCAAATTAATGTGTTTTAAATTAACGGGAGGTCGTGACAGTTACAGTGAAGTGTTTCTAAGACAGGAACAAGTCCGCGCGTTTACACGCACCACCTGCTCCACTGAATATTCAGGAAAAAAAACAGCCACTTTTCTCCCACGTATAAACACACACACACGCACATAAACCCAATAAACCCTGCCTGTCTCTGTCTCTTTCTTGCTTATACACACACACACACATAGCAATGAAAATTATTGATGTGCTCTCTTATAAAACAGTGGCTGCTCCCTGAAGTATTCCAGGCAACATCACAGGCTGAAAATAGCTGCCGACCCAAATAACTTTCCCCGCTGGAACGGAGAAGGAGCCAGACCACAGCCACTGGCGACTGGCTTTACTAATTGGCATCATTTTACAATGAAATAATATCTGGGGCAATAGACTGAATAACACATAGTGGTAAACTGGCGAGCGGGAGCGTATGCTGTGTAGCCACATGAGCTTGGAGGATGGGGGAGCGATGTAAGGGAGGGTCAGGCGGAGGGTGGGGATGCCTTCATTCTTGTTAGCATAAGTTATCAAACTGTTTTCCTCTGAAAATAAGCACAGGGGGGGGAATTGGGTAGTGAAACATTTATGTGACACCATCAGTTTAGTTAAAAGACGAGGGAAAACACATCTACAGCGGAGGGTTGTAAATGTTTTTAAGTCACAAACTGGTGTTTTGCTTAGATTTGACACAGATCCCCACAGAGATAGTTTGTTTTCATTGATATAGCATTGAATAATGGATTCTCTCTTTTTTTGAGAGAATGTGAATAAAAAAAGGCTACAGAAGCCACATCCGCACACATTTAAGCAAGTACACTTGGGTCTGTGTTTCAGTTTTAGGTTTGAAGGAAAAAATGAATAAATATGAATATCTGCTGTGATGTAACAATGTAAAAATCTCTCCATCAAGTCATTTGAAAGATATTGGGAATATTTCTACTTTCTTCTACAATTCAGACCAATGAGATTTCTTTAAAAAATGTGTATATGTGTAGAAGTTAAAATATCTGCTCTTTACTAGAAGATTCTTTCTTATTTCTTTTTAAGACCTGAATGTCTTATTTTAATGAAAATATAAGCACAGTGTCATCCTATGATGTCCTATACTGCTGCTCTTTCAGATCCTTCTTGGTGTCCTGGATTTTCAGTACCAACAATACTGTAATCGTCCTGTTTAAAAGAGTAGAGAAGTCCATATAAGGAGGGCAGAGCTACAAGTCACAAATTTGTTATCATTTGAGTTTGATTTCACTTGCATTCACTGTTTAGATTCAGGAAAAGATTGCAATGAGGGCTAAAACATGTTTCAACAAAACATGAGCCCTGTATACTGCTTTCAAATGTAATGCCGATTTTAACTAGGGATTAGTTGAATAGAGGTGTAAGCATTGCTGCCTTTGCTAGTTGGCGCTAGAAACTTGAGTCCGTTTAAGGTATTAGCTTTATTTTATTGATTTAATTAATGTGGCATCATCCATCACTACCTGACAGACAGAAGTTCGTCCTGCTTTCACTCTGAATGGAAGTTGTAAATGAGCGATGGGGGGGGGGTTAACACAATGACAGCCATGGTAACTGGCGCTACAGAAGCCAGGTGTAGATAAATTCTGCACCTGGATGTTGACGCTAGCGTGGATAAAAATTAAGGCTACTGCTGCTACCATTGCTAAAGTTAGCCAAAATCTGACCTTGGGTGTTTGCCACATTAGGCAGAGTGCTGCACATTTCAACAAATATTCAACAAATATATAAATATTAGAGTTTTCAGAAGGTTGCCTTTTAGACTAGTCTAATGTTTTTTCATCTCTCATTTAAGTGACTATAAATTAGTTGCCAGTAACATCCCATCAGTTCCAGAAGCCTAAGAAGATACAAAAGAGCTTTGACAAAATAGCATAGTAGTTAATTGAAGGCTGACTGCACTGTAAAAAGGGTGTTTGAGTCGTAGTTAACGTAATGCAACGTTTTAAATGATTCTTACTCTTTCTGCTTTTTTGACGGTAGTTTGTTGTTCCTACCTACTTGAAATTACAACCTGTTCCCTTAACTTGATATTTTTATTTAAGTAAATTTGTGCAACTTAAGTTTCCCTTTTTTGTGTGTTGTAAATCTGTTGGATTGATCTAAATTCTTAAGTTCATCATGTGTTACCAGTTGACATAATATAATTATGTTGTTCCAACAATTCTCTTTTTTCAGTGGGTGAGGATATTTTAGTATTAATATTTCTTCTAATGTATATTGAAAATCATTTCATCATCAATTATTTCCCTCAAAAGTTGAAAGAAAATCTCGATTTCTTGCACCAAACTGCCACATTCTTTCCTTTTTTACAGCATGACTCTCACTTTATTTTTAAATGTGGGAACAAATTCTCTGTGTGGTGATTTTATCGTACAGGAGCTCCAAGGTGGACTGTGCTGTATCCATTTTTGTCCACCTTGTCCACCTCAGACTATCAGTACAAGTCCAGGTCACGCCACCTACAGAAATACTCTGATGATTCTGCAGTGGGTGAATGTATCAGTGATGGGCAGGAGGAGTACGGAGCACTGGCGGATGATTTTGTGTTGTGGTCTGGGAGGAATCATCGGCTTATAAATGTGAATAAGACCATAGAGATGGTGATCGACGTCAGAAGGAAGAGGATGGCTACATGACCTGTGTCTATTCTGGGACAGGATGTTGATGTAGTGGAGGAGTACTGGTACCTGGGCTTCGACTTTGGCTGAGCTGGAAGACCAGCACAGAGGCTGTATACATAAAAAGGGAATGAATAGTCTTCATTTTCTGAGGAAGCTGAGATCCTTCAATGTGCAGCAAAATGATGGAGACTTTCTATCAGTTACTTGTGGCAAGCACATTTCGAATACTGTTTGTGGCCGGCCGGTGGGACACGTCATCAGAGCTGGCGACACCAACAGACTGAATAAAGTGATCAGGAAGACAGTGGACGTTGTTGAAGCTGTGTTGGAGAGGAGGTCACTGAACAAACTGTTATCCACCTGCTAGACGAGCAGCAGATCACCTTCTCTAAAAGACTGATTCAGCCCTGCTGCAATGAAAACAGAAACAGGAAATCTTTTGTACCGCATGTTATCACCATCTGTAATACAATATATCTTATAATAATGCATCAAAGAGCTATGCCTTATTTTAATGACTGCGATTCAAGCCAAATGACTAGACAGGGAGATTTTATACCCACATGCTACGTCCAAAGAATCTGCATTTTCGGAAAAAAGACAACAGTTCTGGTATTCGGATGACCCATGCTCATTTTGCTCAAGGCCCTGCACTTATGTTGACCACAAGACAGACACCACCCAAACTCCCAGTTTAGGCCACAATATCAAAATCCCCCACCACTGCACGAACACATCCTGTAAACTGCTCACATACACACACACACAAGTACTTCTAGGGAACAAGCGAGGGAGGAAGGCATAAATACAGATGTCTTTTGGCAGCCTAAATCTTAATTAGCACCAGGAGATTCATCTAATCAAAGGGTTGCCAGCCCATCATTAAGGCTAAAACACACAGTGCTCTCCACATACGAGAACAGAACAATGGGAAACAGAGGTATGCCGTCATGCTGATGAATGGCTCTTCCCACAGGTCTCATTAAATCACAGAAGGGCACTTCCCAGGCCGCTCGAAGAGTTAAGAAGGGTGCGCAATCTTCTCACCCCCTCTGTCTGTCGACGCTTATAACATCCTTTTTCCCCCCAAGTAAGCGTGTTAAAACATTATTTTTCATAGTGGAAAAACTGCGCTTTCAGGCTCTGACATACGGGCTAATCCCAATTCAAGCTGAATCCGTCTGGTTTCGAGGAAACAAGTCATATCTTTTTCAGAC
This sequence comes from Oreochromis niloticus, assembly GCF_001858045.2. Taxonomy (NCBI): domain Eukaryota; kingdom Metazoa; phylum Chordata; class Actinopteri; order Cichliformes; family Cichlidae; genus Oreochromis; species Oreochromis niloticus. Next base: position 22,656,886 of record NC_031986.2, read on the forward strand.
AACTCAGCCCTGCAGGGGCTTGGAATGACTGAAACTACATGACATACCCAGTTGGCTCGAGATATCTGTGTCTTTAGGGTAATTTGGGACCCAGTTTAATCTTCCAGAGAATTTAGCGTCAGCTGCTGACAATGGAAAACATGCTTTATCTATTTCCGAGCATCCAGCTGAGTCCTCACCCCTGGCTGCGAGCTGCCAAAACAGGTATGATGCTCTCTAAATTTTAAGTGAATGATGTGAAGCAGCTTTGAGGAGGAGGATGACAGAGAAACTAATACATCGGGGTAAGTAGATTGAAACCGAATCTCATAAACGAGATGAAGGAGATAAGAAAGATAAAAGAAGGATGGGTGAAAAGAGAATAGGATGACACAAAAATACAAAAGGAGATGAAGGAAAGAGAGACTGCTGCAAGAACAAATAGATCAATCATTGGAGAGATAAAGTGAGGGAGGGATATAATGGCAGATGAAAATGCCCTGTCACGCTGGCCAACCGGCCGGACAGCTTCGGAGTACCAAACCACCGCACTCGGGGAACAAGTGCAGACCGACTTTGCATGTCGGCCAACATGCAAAGCACAGTCAGGATTGCATACAAATCTGCAAAGAACCACAAACTCCTAGGAGCTTATGTCATGCACCTGAAAGTCGAGCACACCAATAACTGGCATTGTTATGTCTTTACTGGACACCCCGAGTCCGACCTCAATCTGAGATAACATCCTTTCGTAATACTTTTACAGCACGTCGTCAACAAGGTCTGCCTTGGTTCTTCACTGCTGACTGTCCTGCTTTATAGGCCATCCAGCCGGTTTCTGAGAGTGTCACGTCCTTGCCGCTGTCACCATCGAGAGCTTAGAGCCGTGATTGATGACTGGCTTCAGATGACATCAACAAGCAGCGGTGTTTACTCTGGGCAAATTGCCCTTGTCTCCCCCCATCCCCCTTTCCATCTCTTTTTACCCCTTTCTCTTGTGCAATCTTTGGAGCGAGATGGTCCACATGGCTGGATTTCTGGTTTCTGGATGGCTAGAAGTCTCTCGGGGTGGGATTAGCCTCACAGACTGACAGCTAAACAAACAAATAGTCCAAAACCGGTCTTCCTGCTTGCTGAGGCTGCCTAGCAACAGGTAGGTTGGAGGAGGGGGATGCAACGCTTCAAACGCTACAGCCGATTATGGCTCCGAAATGCCTGGACATTGTGTGAATGTGTGGGCTTTATTAAAGCCAAGGGATTTCTGAATATGTGAGCAGGCAGGAAGACTAAACACTCGGTTTAGTAACACTCAGTTTTCTTAGTTGCTTTCTGTTGTTACTCACAGTTTTTTAAAACTGTCAAGGTCTTTTAGATGTCATGCTACTATTTGAATAAAATAAAACAAACAAGGTGGGATTTAACCCCAGCTGGGTGTAGCGAGAAAGAAATGTTTAATGTGCCAGCAGCTACCTGGCAACTGTGTAGGATTACCTTAACATTTACTTGTGACTGCAACTGGAAATCTGTGACTAAATCCATCAGTGTGATATAAAATACCACTGGCGATCTGATTGGAAAGGAAGGAGTGAAATCAGAGCACATATTCTCATTGAATAATACGAAACATGTGCAAACATACCTGGAAATACAGTATTTAAGGCAAAAACAGAGTTTGTACAGTACTAAACATCTTAAAAATGAATATTTGGTGTGACCACCTTTAGTCTTCAGCACAGGATTGAACTCTCTTAGGCAGCTTTCTTTAAGTAGTCTTCAGGAATAGTTCTCCAGGCTTCTTGAAGGACATTCAAAGCTCTTCTTTGGATGTTTCTGCCTTTTGTTCTGTTCTTTGTCAACATGATCCCACACTGCTTCAATAATGCTGAGGTCCGGGCTCTAAGGCTACGCCCACACTAATGCGTTTTCGTTTGAAAACGCATATATATTTGAAAACGGTGCTTTCGCGTCCCAGTGTGGTCAGCGAAAACGGAGACTATTTGAAAACGCTGACACATTTTAGTCATGTGATGCAGTCAAGTGACCAATTAAACTAAGATAGCGGAGGGCATTACACAGCAGTTGTTTTGTTTGCTCTCAGTTTTGACAGCCCCATTAAAGATTAATATCAGTCTGTACATGCTCAGATAGCTTTTCAAATTCTCAAATTCTTCAAATTCTTTAATTCTCACTCGCTTTTGCAACTTTGTACTTTTGTGTTACTCGCAGCAACAACTCCACCTCATTGTTAGTCATTTAAAAAACTCGGTGTTTTCCTCGACATTTTGCCGCAACGTTTCAAAGAGCCAGAAAGTAAATAAACGGCAGACAGAAATGAGGCAGGTCGAATTGTCTTGCGTGTCACGCATGCGCAGGACTGGAACATAAGCATTTTCGGCTGTTTCATTGTGGACGCACAACTCTGTGAAAACGACTGAAAACAATAGTGTAGACGCAGAGCCTTTTCAGATGAAAACGCAGTTTTTAAATCTATCCGGGCCAGTGTGGACGTAGCCTAAGGGACACTGATCCATGACTGAGAGTACTTTACTGTCTTTTTCTGTCCAGGCATGATTTTACTGCATTGACAGTGTTTTTGGGATCATTGTCGGGCTGAAAAATGAAGCTGTGGCCAATCAGATGATTTCCAGATGGTATTGCATGGTGGATCAAAAACCTGACTGTACTTTTCAGTTTTTAATGACACATGCACGCCATGCCGAGATATGACAACGTTCAACTAACAGCTCTTTGAGAATCACCTTGTTGGTGCAAAAATACAATTTTACCTGTCAAACTGTGTTATGTGTGGCATTTTTCATAGATTTAGCTAAAGAAATTGAAACAAATTGTGCTTTTATGACAGGCTGCTAGTGAAAAAGTGCCTAAAGACAATTTAAAATTGGTTTTCCCACAAAACTGGCTCATCCCTTGACTTAGGAGCCTTTCTTATGCTTGAATGAGTCATAGATACATGTTAAGAAAAAAAAATCTGAAACAGGTACAAGGACTGGAATGAAAAGGAATGAAAAAGCAGCTGAAGGCCTTCAGAAAGCCTGGACAACTATTGGTCAAGACCACTTTAAAAAATTACAAAAAAGTCCTTGGAAGCAAAATATAAAGAAATGAGGGGTAGTTCAAGACTTTTGCACAGTACTCACCTGTCATCTGTGCATTCTTGCCTCACAGTTCTTTTATAAAGTTAGTGGGTAAACCAAACAGGGAAAAATATTAAATGGGTTAAACAGTAAACTCTCCCTAACCCCCACTGGAACCTATCAGCTATTGCCTGATGACTGTGTGTGGGGATAATGGCCAATCTTTTTCACTTTCCTACCAGCAGGTATCTGAGCCAAGACTTCCTCTGCCATGTTTACAGATACAGGAACATTTCAAAAAGTTACTTAAAAGCAAAATCCTCATCTTTCAGTGGGCAAATTTTTTTTGTAAATGCCTTTTCCCTACTGATTCTGCATAAAAAAGCATGTGTTTACAGAGATTAACCTAACCTTAACCCTAAATGGCTCACCTGACCTTGTGGATTTTAAGGCCTTCAAGAAGTGTTTCTGTAAAGCTGACTGCCTCCTGGCTTTAGGTCAGAACATTTTTAACTAACCAAACAACGTCATAAGTCTGGCTGTGATTATTTTGCTAAATCCATGTTTTAGAGTTTTGCTATGCTTGTTATGAGAAGGCCAAGACTACATATCTTCCTGCCAGCATCCACTGATACATGCTTAATCTGCTTGCTCATGATCGGAGCTGCAAACATGGAGCTCACTGCCATCCTACCCTTTCATGGCAATAAACTTTATTGAAATAGCAGAAGGAAAACTATTTTTCGGCTTTATTCGTGACACGCTCTCTGTAAAAGGGCCTTTATTCAGCTTTGTGCCAAATTTTGATTGCGTAACTCTCCTGAGTTCAACTTTTTGTAGCGAGACTGACTTTAAATGAGGGTTAGAGCAGGGCAAATCAAACAAGGCGGCTGTGACTTCGTCAAAAGTGTCTTCTCAGAATTTGTCAAAGAGCAAAGGAGGGAGACAGAGAGAGAGAGACAGTCAGGAGATAAAGAGAGAGGGAGAGAGTTGGTGGTGATTCCAAAGCATAAAATGAGTGTCTGAGACTTCTCTTCCTTTCTCTTTCCTCCCTGCGGTTGCCAAGCCGGATGGCAGCAGCGAAGCATGTCGGATCACTGTAAGGTGCTGTAACGGCTTCCCGATTTCGCCTCAAATGATGTGAAAATCATTGCCAAGCCATGTGTGGTGGTGTGAGGCGAAAAAAATGACTAGCTTCTCTTCTCACTGTTAATCAAACCTGGGGTGGCAGAGCGTTTCGCAGACGGAAGCCATACATAAAGATGTGCTTGTTCACCGCTCTCCCTCCACCAACACCCCCAACACCACCAACCCTCTGCCATTTTCTCCTACACCATCTACTCTGCCTTTTCTCTGACGCGCCAGTCACCGGAGAGTCATACAAATGAATACTTCCTCTCTTTCATCAGCGCTTCCCACCTTTTCATCAACGCCCATAAAGCAGTAGCCGGCACCTATCACTGGCAATCGCCTCTCGGCTGCTTGAGTGATGAGACAGAGGTGGCAGAGTTCACTAAGTGCTCTTATGGCAGAATGGATGTTACTGGGTCAGAGGGTCGCTCGTACATCTCATTACACAGCATACACAGGCGCACACAAACCTGTGCACCTGCCCGTGACTGTGTGTGCATACAAAGAAAATGCATCCTGACGTGAAATAATGAGCCTGTGGCCCCGGCATGTAGCAGCAAACACTCAGGCCTGTGCAATACACACTAGGCTCTAACCTCTAGACACGAGTGCCGTACAATACTGCAAATTTTGGTGTCAATCCTATATCAGGTAAATACAGGGTCTGTATTGCTGATACTGATACCAGCACCTTTTATAAAGCACTAGGGGAGAGCAATGAGACATGATTTTTACTTTCCACACCAATTAGTTAACACAAAAAAACACACCGGAAAACCTTTCTGCTTTTCATGTATTTTGAAACAGTTTTTAGTTTTTGGAGACCTGGGTTGTAAATGTGTCTGTCTCTTAAGCACTTTGGATCAGCTTCTATTGTTTAAGTGTGCTATAGGCTATAAATAAAATAGATGTGTAAGTCAACACAGAAAGACTCAAATGTTTTTCTTCTTCAAAAGAATGGAAAAAGAAAAAAATAATTTTAAGGACAGAAACAAAATATCGATCCTACCACGCTGGTATTGATCTGATGCCGATACCAGTGTTGCTATCGATACTATCGATATTTGGATCAATGCGCTCACCTCTATTAGACATTAAGAAAAAGGTAAAAATAATAAATGACATGCATGTAAGCGCAGCGCAGCTCCTCCAAAATGACTATCTCATAAGCTTTTGCTGTGTCTACTAATTAGATGAACTTGTTGCTCTTTAACTACACACACACATTCATCAGAATGATAACCTTGTGGCTGAAAACATTTAAGAAGAGTCCAGCAGAGACACTGCGTTGTCTGCAACGGCGCACAAAGACTCCCTTTCATGCCTCGCTGCGTCACGGGTCAGCAGGCCATGTCAAACACATTCTACGTGACATCCATCTCCAAGATCTCCTGCTTGATCTCGGGTTAAAAAACAAAACGCCGCAAGGAATCAGTTCCAAACTCCAGCATCATGAGGTAGCACATGCATATGGAAGACGGCTGAACAGAGCCAGACGTCAGCTAAACTAAAAGACAATTAATGTTTCTCTCCCTCCCTCCACCCTCGCCTTTTTGGAGAAGGCCCAAACTCGATTTCGGGGAATTCCGCATCTCATACTTAAGAGCTGATGTGACATTTTAATAAAGCAACACGCCGGGAACGAAAAAACACTCGCAGGAACTCTTCTGAGACAAATAAGATTAAGTCCCGGGTTTGTCCTTCCTCTGCCTTGCTGAACTGTGCCGGCTACAGGATTGATTTAATTTTCATTTGCATAAAATTACATCAGATCTCAGGCGGCGAAAGGTCGCGGAGAACAGGTGAGACCCGTTCCAGAGCTTCATTACTTGAGACAAAGGTCCAAAAAAGTGGTGGATGCAGGTACTCCACGAAAGCCCAGCGGAGATCAAAAAATCCATACTGTGTCAAATCTATAAGCAGGAAGAAAATAAGGGGAAAAAACGGGGGGGTTGAGAGAAAGGGGGAAACCAGGGATGGAGGAAGACAGGAAGGTGGGTGGTGGGAGCGCAAGTTGGCTGCTCTCCCCAGCATGCCTGCTGTGTGTGAGAAAGCAGCTGTGGCCTACTGAGGATTACATAACATACTGGGACACACACACACACACACACACATATCCAAGGCTCTACATGGATGCGTATGGATGTGCGCGGTTCCTTCGCTCTCTCAGTCCTCACCGCTGTCTCTCTAGAGGAGGCTGGTGTTGGGGTGAGTGGGGGTATTTTCTCTATGTTTCTCTGGCCCTGACTCCAGTTTAAACGAGCCCAGTGTGGTGCGACTTTTCCCTCTGACTCAAAATGTGAAACGACTCCATCCATCGGCATCCCTACTTCTTCTGTCCATCAAGACATCCTGCCTCTCCACCCTTTTGATTGTCTTTCTCTATGTGCGCCTCACTCCTGGGGTGGGGGGGTGGGGTTCAAACCCACCAGACTGTGAAATGCAAAATCTTGCAGTGGAGAGAATGTGCATGCTCTGCAACTTCCTCCACCTCTATCCGCCGCCCACCCCCCCACTCAGTCCCAGACGGAGTCACCTCCGCTGCCAGTTGGATGTAAGTGGATGCATCTGAGCAGGCGGGCTCACTTATGGAGGTTGCGCCTGCCATGAACAGCCTGTCCTCATATAGGAGCTCCATAATGCACCGTCAAGCAACGTGCAGACATTTTGCTTGTGCAGGCAGTCGCACTACATGTGCGTACTCTGTGTGTGTTTGTGTGTGTGTGTGTGTGTGTGTGAGTGTGCTGAACCTCTGAGGGATAATATATGTGTTGGAGGGTATAGAGTGTGTCCCGAGGTCAATGACAGAGAGCCATCAGTGGTGTCCTGTTACAATCCTGCCCATCAGGGTCAGGTGCGGTGGACTGGGACACGTCATCGGCCGAGACTGAAAAATCCATCATGTCAGCCCGAAATCTGATCCAGATGTTTTTTTTCTTCTTCTTCTTCTTCTTTTTTTTTTACAGATGCCGGCAAACCGACAGCGAAAGCCAACCGAGACTTTCTCTGACCAAAATGCCAGTTTACAAAGGAGCCTAAACAAGCACTGGAAAGAGAAGCCAAGACAGCGGGACAGCAGAATAACACGTGCGCTCTTTGCTTTGAGAGAAACTGGGTCCCACAAATAATAAGTGCGCTCTGACCGGCTCTGCTTGTTCCAAATCCAGCTCAGCCCCGCACTTTGTTCCAACTCTGAACAGCCAACTGTACGGGGATTTGGAAGCGAGACAGCGCGCAGTTCAGCTTGGCACTATTAGGTTCAATAATGGAACAAATAGCAGCCTCAAATGTACCATCTGCAGACCTCCAAAAACACTTTACTCCTTTTCTTCTCCCCATCCCCCTATAACCGGCTGAATCATGCCTCGCAGACACCAACAGGGGACACAGTCATCACTCTCGCCATCGTGTCTCAGGGACCCATTTAAGGGCCGACAACAACGGCCTCCTATCTCGCCATCAGGCCGCCGTAAAAGCATCGAATTCTAAATTGTGCCCGGAATACAGAGGGGACCGCTCAAACCGCAGGGCCTCGGCTGGAGACGGAGCTTTTAAGGCGAGCCACAGCTCATAATTCCTGTATTCAGGGGAGCTCAGTGGCATCTTCATGCCGCTACGATGAGCACAATGATCGATTTGCAAAGCTAAAATCCTTTTGCTCTCAAGGCTGCAGCGATCTTCTTATCTAAACTATAGATTGTTTTTCCGAAAGAAGAAGAAACCTTCTCCTCCGGTGATTTGTAATGGGGCTTTGAATGCTTCGAGGAAAGCATGCATCTTGTAGAGCAACTGAGAGGCTACTGTAAAAACTGCATGCCTGAGAGTCGGGATAATGACAACACACTTGAGTTGGACTTGACAAGGTTACTGCCCCCAACTCTAAACTGTTACTATAGAAGGAAAATGTTCTTTTGCTTTTTGCCCATCTTTACATGATTTACAGCTTATACACCAGAGACATCAAACATAAGGCCTGGAGGCCAGAATCCAAAGCTAGTGGATGGTTTTGGATAATGTGAAGGAAGGCATTAATTTTGGACTTTTAACTATATTTCAATAGGATTTAAAGCTTTTCCTACTCATAAAGAGCTCTAAAATGGCCATTCACAATACACCAAAGTAATTAAATTATAGATTTCAGTAATTTTACAAAATGCACTTCTTACAATTTAAGTCCAAAGAGTCATTCTGAGAGACTACACCCAACTCTTAACTGTTACAACAGAAATGAAACGTTGTACACAGTTAGCTTCATTTGTGCACATCATTACATGATTTACAGATATCCAACTTATTTTACATTCCTGGCAACATACAGACCACTTTGATTCTATGTGGGCCGGACTGGTGAAACTCCAGTTTCAGAAACTGAGGTACACATTTAATCAGTGAGCCATCCTAATATAAGAAAAAAGAAATGCAGGACTCTTTGGACTTAAATTGTAAGAGGTAAATTTTTTAAATTACAAAAATCTAAAATTTAATTTCTTTGGTGTGTTGTGAATGGACATTTTGGAGGTCTTTATCGGTAGATAAAGCTGTTAAACTTGTGAAAATACAGTTAGAAGTCCAAAAGTTATGTCCTCCTTCATATATTCCAAAGCTATTCACCTGGAGTCTCTGCCAGGTGAATTTTGGCCCCTGGGCCTTATGTTTAACACCGCCTGCCTTACACCTTAGTAGGCCAACAAGCATTTCCATTTTGCTACAATTCTTCTAGAAGCAAAGTGTTAAAACTCAGCAGCCATCTCTGGATTTGTGTTGCCTTCCAAAACCAAAGCAAGGATCTTTCACTTGTTAGACCAGACACAATGGAGCCACTTCCAGTAAAAAACACTAAAAAAAAAGAACATTTAAAACGTATAACCTCTCTCAATTACATTTCTACATTAAGTTAACTTTACTTATGAGAAAGTAAAATATGCAAATCTTTTACAAAACAAGTAACATCAATTTAAGAGGAGGTGAGTCGTACTAGTTGTTTATTGTGAGTGTGCAACAGTTAGCTTTGTGGGGGTGTGGGGGTGCCTAAGGAACCCCCAGAGACTGCCCTGGGTTCAGTTTAAAAAGTTTTAAGTATTTAGCGCTATCTTGTAGTAGTTTCATTCAATTCCATTTAGTTTTACTTATATTACGCCAAATCACAACAACAGTCACCTCAAGGCATTATTTAGTATTTGTCTTTTTTTGTCTCTCTGTTTAATGACTCTGGTTTAGGTTAGCCAGCTAACTTTAACTTAACTACACTGCATGTGGGCAATTTGCAGGCAAAGCAACATCACCAAGGTCCCAGAGTTGTATTAGCCAGAAGAAAGGCAGGTCAGGGTCAGTTTGATCTTTCCATTTAACCCAGGCTGAGGGCAGATTCAATCACAGAGTGCATCTATGAAATTACGTTTACCAGTTTAAAATCCCCCAAACTACAGCTAATCACACAAAATGATGCCAGACATCCTGGCAAAAAACAAGCTGATCTAAATCTAAAACAGTCAAAGACCAAACAGAGCCCATTAACAGCGATTCCAATCAAAGAAAGCTGACATCTCCCACCCTCACAGAGAAGAGCTTTGCCCACATATGCAGCTGTCTTCTGTCTTCCATTTGCATCAGGTATTGATTTTAAAATGCAGGCTGTGGGTGAGAAGGAAGAGAGAGAGAGAGGAAGAGAGAGAGAGAGACATTCACTGTATATGGTGCCCCCCACATGCAATTTAAGAAAAAAATCCCTTGACAGGAGGAAAGGCAGGGAGTTGGAGACTTGTTATGAAAAGATGCGTCGGTGGCTAACAGTAGGATGCCAATTAGGCTGCTTGGCCACAACCAGCGGATCCGCGGTCACGCACCGGTTTCTCCCTCTTTCTCTTTCTCTCTCCACCCCCTCCCTCCCTTTACTCATGGAGCATAGAAGTGGGGAAAAACTCAAGCTCATATTTCATGAACAATACCGGCATCAGATTTCTGTGCTGTGATTTTTTTTTTCTCCCCCTCCTTGTCCGGTAATTCAAGTGCAGCATGGAAAGCATCCTCTCCAGCATCAGCAGCATCAGCAGCAATGCAGGTGGGCCCTTATTTGGACACACAGATGGAAAAGAGGAAAGTAGGAGGCATGTTTGGGGGAAGATGTCCCTCCTCTGAGTGACAGGGGGACACCAAACTGAAGCAGCGACGGGGGAAAATGTAAAAATGAATCATTTGTTCGTTAAAAAAAAAAACCTCATATTTGAAATTTTTTTTCTAACACACACCCACACACACCCACACCATCATCACCACCACGCAATGAATAAATAAACCCAGCTCTGGTGATATTTTTTAAACAGTTTTACAAACTAAAGAAGAAAAAAGAAAAAGAAGAAAAAGAAGAAGGGACGCGTGAGCGCAGATGGCGTGAAGTCTCTATACGCACCCCGGCGCCATGTGGCCGCGTGAAACCCAGAGCTTTACACAGCATCTCTCCGTAGACACCCGCTGAACTTGAAGCAAAATTTAAAAAAGATGAACAAAAAAAAAATGTGGACATTACTGGTGACAGCTCCTTCTCTTCCTTCACCTCCTTCTTTCCGTTAATGCTGCTACAGAGCCAGACGCGTTGGGGGATCTATTATGGATAAGAGAGGGGAATTCTTTTCGTGCACGAGGGTTCAAACCTGAGTAATCTGAAGGTTGCAAATCTATTATTTACGTCTAATTCACTCCCTGTTCGAGTGCTAATCTTCACCATTCCTACATCATATCTGACAGCTTTATTACGCGCTGCTGTGCGTCCGCATTTTATCCACTTTGTTCATTTATCGGGAAAAAAACCTGCCAGATACACGAGTGCGTGTTTCTTCTTTTTCTTTGAAAGTTGTGCATCTCGAGCGCAAATCTGCGAGCTCGCGGCTGAAGCTGGCACGGCCGATGGAAGCTGAAAGTTGACACGTACCTGCTGCCAGTTCTCCTCCAGCGAAGGCATGGCCGAGAAGTAGCCGGTGTCGTGCACGAGCTGAAGTTCCTGAAAGATACTGTGGTTCGCCAAGACATCCATGCTTTACGCTCTGGTGATGGGAAAACAAGAATGATCCACAGGGAAGGGGGTGGGAAGCAGAAGAAGAAGAAGAGGAAAAATCTATATATGTGTGTATGTGCCTCCTCTCTGGGCTCTGTCAGACCTCTAAATCCACTTCTTTCATATTAGTCCTTAAACAGGGAGGTTAGCGGCTGAGCGAGGCGGCTGGCTTCCCCGTACCTGCGCGCATTCTCGGGAGTCGGTGCGTAAAGAGGAGGCTGGAGGTGATGGAGGCTCCATGCGTATCCGTGTTGCCAAAATAGACACGCGATAGGGGAACCGAAGGGGGGGGGGGTGGGGCTTGGTAAACGAAGGGGCGTGGTTCGGTTTGTCAGTCAAGCCCCATTTAAGGCGAATGGGCGGTTCGGGAGGCGTTAGAGCGGCTGGGAGAGCGTGCAGAGGCGGGGTTGGAGGGGGGGTTTCGCCGGGCAGGATTGGCTCCCGTGTCCAGTCACTCACGCCAAATATGGGCTCGATAGGTGAGCTATTTATGGATGGGTATATTAGATTTGGATGAAGGTCTGAAAGACTAGTCTGAGAGGCGAAGCCGTGGTGTAAACATCATGTGCTAACAAACGGGAGCGAGGAGCGTTGCTGATAGCCTCCTATATTGTTCCCGACAGTGCAAATGTTTAATTATAAAAAAGAGCTGCAGGAATATAGGAAAGCATATTCCTGCAGGGATTACGCTTTTAATGAGTTTAGAGTCAACGTATCGCACTTAATGGTGTTTTAATCTCCTCTAATGTTGTTTCAGGGCTTCTGCAGAGACTGTGCTATTACTGTACAGGCAGGAGTCTCATTAAAGTGACCCACACAGCAAAACGTGGTGGGAAAAAGAAAAGTTCACAGTGTGTCTGTGAGTGTGTGTGTGTGTGTGGAGTGATAAATAAGTATCCAAATCTTCCACCATGAGTCTTGTTTGGTGGTGTGAGTAATCCCGCTTATTCGCCGGCGCCCCGTGTAAGCCATCGAAATTGTACACTTCCACACGGGCTCAATAGTCCCTCGCACACACAGGGAGAGAGGCAGAGACTGCTGCTGTCTCTAATCTTATTACAGCGCTAGGGGAAGGCTAGCTGAGGGCCCCGGCTACGCAATTTACACATGGCATCTTTGGGAGGGAGACAGATGATGAAGTTCCTGCTGACATTTATCCGTTTGACACAACTCACTCCATCTTTCTTTGCCCTGCCTTTCTATTTGTCTTCCTCCTTTCTCTTTAAATCTTCACCTTTCTTTATCTGTGAGCCCCACCACCACCACCACCACCCACAATCATCTTGTAGCCCAGTCAGAATTTCACGAGTTTAATAAAAACATATAGCAGGAGGAAAACACATAACAGAGACATCTACAGTTGCCATGTGCTTTCTGGAAAACAGTCAAAGCGTGCTCGTCCCTGTTTAGGGAATCTCTTCATGGCTGACTGAGGTGTAAAATATTTACGAGATAAATCCTGTTGTTTTTATGCATTCTTCATGCGGTTCCTTGGGTTAATCAAAGAGGCAGACGAAAACTGACAAAGGACTAAGACTGTTAAGTTGTTGTTGTTTTTTTAAAAATTACCCCGTACGGTGTAGAGTTTAAATTTGCTGGCGCTACCTTTATTGCAGCAGTTTTAGGTTAAATTCTGTGTGTTGAAAACGTGGTTGCGTATTATTTGTTCTTTTTATTTTACTGTTCTGTGTGAAAAATGTTATATTCATGGTGAATTTCCATTATAATAATGACGTCAGTCTGCCATCAGACACAAACTACACTGGTTAACTGTTAAACTCACACGGCAGGAACTTAACGCATTTAGGCATGCAGACATGGTCAAGATGACTCGCTGAAGTTCAAACTGAGCATCAGAATGAGGAAGAAAGACAATTTACGGTTGTCGGTCTGAGTATTTCAGAAACTGCTGATCTGCTGGGATTTTCCCACACAACCATCTCTAGGGTTTACAGACAATGGTCTAAAAAAGAGAAAATCTCCAGTGAGCAGCTGTTCTCTGAGAGAAAATCCCTCATTTATGTCAGACATCAGAGGAGAATGGCCAGTCTCCATTGAGCTGAAAGGAAGGCAACTGTAACCCAAATAACCATCCGATAAAACCAAGGTATGCAGAAGAGCTTCTCTCTGAAACCACATCAAACCTTGAAGGCAGGCAGCAATAGAGCAAGACCACACCCAGGGGTCACTCCTGTCAGTTAAGGGCAGGAAACTGAGGCTGCAGTTCACACAGGCTAAGCAAAATCAGACAACAGAAGATTGGTAAAACGTTGTCTGGTCAGAGGAGTCTCAAGTTCTGGTGCAACAATCAAATGCTAGGGTCAAAATTTGGTGTAAACAACATGAAAGCGTGGATCCATCCTGCCTGGTGTTGGTGTAATAAAGTGGGGGATATCTTCTTAATACCAGCTGAGCATCATTTAAACACCATGCCATGTCCATCCACACCACAGTGTACCATCTTCTGATGGCTGCATCCAGCAGGATAACACACCATGTCACAAAACTCAGATCATCTTAAATTAGTTTCTTGAACATGGCAGTGAGTTCACAAAATTTTCTCTACAGTCACCAGATCTCAGTTCAGTGGAGCACCTTTAGGATGTGGTGGAATCTGGTGGCAACTGTGTGATGCTATCATGTCAACATGGACCAAAATCACTGAGGATTGTTTTGAACACCTTGTTGAAGAATTAAAGGAGCTCAGAAGGCAAAAAGGGGTCCAACATTGTTCTAGTGAGGTATAGCTAATAAATTGACCAGTGAGTGTATTTATGTTGAGTTGAGAAAGGTCTGCGGCTATCAATATCACTCTAAAACAAAGTCTTTGGAGGCAGTTGGTTGGAGTTGATGGATTGGTCGGCTAAATGTCATGTTTAAAACCCTTTGATGCAGTTTGTTTCTAAAAAAACAAAACAAAAAACCGAATGAAATCTCTGTATCTTTTCTTCCCCATTTAAGTTAAACTCTGTCTCCTGAGCACACTTCAAACACAGCATGTGTAAACTGTTGACCATGCAAATTGGTCGGCAGTTCATCAGAAGTTGTTTGTGTTGGAGATATAATGTGCTCCTGCACATGGATTTTGGTGTGCTGCGACAATTAAAACTGCAGACTTAGCCAGTCTGTAGTTTTAATTGTTCTAGTGAGGTTCCTGAGGTATTAATTTCTTTTAAACATCTAACATCTGTGCAAAAAGTTTAGATAAGTGCGAATCACCGAAAAATTAATAAAGATATTCAAGTTTGACGGCATTTATTACAGAAGCATTCTGGCTGTAGGGCAGGGTGTTGTTGCTGTTGCTGAAGAATGTATTATTTACTGAAGTGAGGATGTGGGACAACACTGTCACTGAAAACCAGATGTGAACCAGCCACAGAGGTTTTGTGCCTGTAAGATTGATGTAGCCATGGCGATGTCACCCAGTAGCGATGGCTGTCGTCGTCTCAGGTTTTTCATTCTGAGCGTCACAAGTGAGGAGTAGATCTGACTGAGACTGACTGACTGATTGATTTCTCTCAGTGTGTTCGTGTTATATAAAACAAACACCATGCTGTATTTAATAAGGCTTGAAACAAGTGACTGAGACCACAAACTCATTAGGAAAGTTTTTACTGAGTACGAGAGGAGAAGAAGACTGTTAACAGTAGTGTATTTAACCCCCTGCTGAACAGTAGAAATAAGCTACACAGCCTGTGGTTTCATTGCAGAAGATTAAATATTACAACTAAAACAAATTTTCAAAACAAGAAGGCCATGTGAGGCCGATTTGCTACAATTCAGATTAAACCACATAGTCTATAAACAAAGTGCAGGTCACACACGCCTCAAATAGCATGTAAAAGACTGAATTAAAGCATTGGGCAAAAATCTTGAGCCACTCCCATTTCTTTATACGTTGTGAGAACAAAATGAAGGTTTTGACTTCAGAGGTGAATGTCAAAGAACAAACAGTTTAAATATAGTTTATGCATCTTGATTCATTTAGTTTTAGTTGCCTAGATATGATAGAATTATTCAAAAAAAAATGTAAAGTTGATTCAGGTGACTAAAATATTGTGTGAGTTTGTAGTGTTTTTACAAGTGTGAGTTGCTCCACGTGGACTACAAAGGGTCTAACTTTCTCTGACATCAAACGTGAAATGTGTTCGTATAACATGTGAGGTGTTTTCATGAGAAACGGAAGCATGGGACCTTCCCCTCCAGGATAAAATGTCCACGTCTGAGTAAATTGTTGCACTGGTTACTTCTGATTGGATCACTTCCACGTTTGTCCCACCTTTCTACACAATGTAATTCATTCTGATTGGATCTCGTTTCTCCAGAACATTTTCACCTTGTTTTCATTCGTGATCAAACATGCCAGTCCATTTCATCATAGTTTTTGTCCCCATGTATTAATTTTTATTTAGCTGTTGTCTTTTTTTCATCAGAAAAAAAAGATTTCTGACAAAAACTATGATGGAAGTTGTTGGTATAAGAAATTAACACTGTGTTATGACCCGTCTAGGGCCGGGCAATAACATGAGTGAGGCACTCGCCAAAACAAATTGGTCAAGTAGTGAAGCTGTTATTTATGTTCCAAGCGTTGATGGAGCAATATGCCAAAATACTGGCAAATAGCTCTTTGGGAATCACCTTGTTGTTGCAAAAATACAATTTTATGTCTATCAAACTGTGTTATCTTTGGCATTTTTCATTGACTCACCTAAAGAAATGGGAATAGGTTGTGACCAGCTGATACTAACAAAGTCCCTAAAGGTATAATTATAATCAGTTTTTAAGTTTCTGTTATGTCACACAACACTGGTTCATCCATTGAGTTAGGTGCTTTTTCATGCTTGAATGATTCATAGGTCAGAGTTAAGTAACTTAACAAACAACAACAACAACAGAATTCTCTGAAAAATGGTCAGGTACAAGGAATGGACTGATAATTAGTGAAAAAGCAGCCAGTGTCTGAAGAAACCCTTTGGAAGACCTTCAATAAGTCTGAAGAGCTATTGCTCAAGACCACCTTAAAAAAATTCAGAATATAAAGAAATGTGGGGTGGCTCAAGACTTATGCAAAGTCGGGTATACTATCAAATTAAAGGCATACTGAACCACTCCAAACACTGTAAAAGTCACCATGAAGTTTATTACAGAGTCTGAGGAAGTTTTTATGTTCGTGCAGAGCAATATTAAGAGAAACACTTTACCCAGCAATCTTTATGCAGTGTTTAAATTGATCTCCCTTTTTATTTTATCAGCCAACCTTTAAAAAAAAAGTCTCTAAAACACAGAAAGCTCTCTTCATGGAGTACAGTTACAGTATCCTGTAATTTCGCCCTCCTTGTTTTTGTAACAATTTGTGTTTTAGCTGAAAAGTTTAACAGCATCACTGAGAATCAGCCAAGCTGGAAGTCTCGTCTTAGTGCCACATGTGCCCTCCCCCGCCGCCACCAATCCTTTCTCTCCGCAACCTCCTTCTCCTCTTCCTCCTCGGCCTGAAGCCCATGCATATCATAGATAAAAAATAAGTGCTCACCATTATCCGTGGGCACACAGCGTTATATTGTGGATGCTGACATTGCTCTTACCTGGCAGTTGGTGCTTTTACTATATTAATAATGGAGCAGGCTCCATCCATCATGGGGATATGAGGCTGCTAATCATGTCAGCTCCCTGCATATTCACTCCTTTTATCAAAAGAGGAGGCGAGGTAGCGGGAGAGCGGCAGAGGAAGGGAAAAAGTGGGAAAAAAAGCGGGTGAGGATGACGGCGAGAAGCGGCAATTAACAAAGAGTTGGAAAATGATGGAGGAGAAGAGTTGGGGGTTGGGTGGGAGACCGAGGGGGACAGTATCAACGTGCTGGACACATGACAGATGCCCTTGGCCTTTTGCTGAATGGCTTCCCTGTTGGCAGGAGTTAACCAGTGTATTTAAACAGGACAAGACGAATGGGACCTCCACTTCCCCCCCTGCTCACTGAACCAGCCCATTTCTATTCCAACTCACAGCCTTTACCCCATGTGGGAATGCTAATATGGTTAGCTGACATTGCTGGGGTTAAAACTTCATAACAGCATGTTATTGTAATATTCACTGCCGTGTGACCTTTTTTTCCCCCTTTTTCTTTTTTTTATTTCCAGGAACTTCTGCTGAGCGTGCAGAGAGTTATTCAGCACTCCGGCTTGCTTGCAATGCAACAACATAAAAGGTCACTGAGTTCAATGCTGAATTTTGCAAGCGCAGTATGCCTTTAAGAGGTGGGCAGATCGATCCAAATATCAACAGAATTGACAGCAATGCTGGTATCAGTATCAAATCGATACTAGCAGGTTAGGATCGATACTTTGTTTCTATCCTCTAAGTTCAGTATGTTCAGAATTTTGTTATTTGCATATTTTATTATCAGTGTAGATCAACAAGTTTGCTTAAGAAGTTGCATCCAAAACTGAAAAGTAGTATAGATACAGTATAGATACAAATGCTGGTATCGGTAACTAGGGTAAATAATAGTGTTTTTGGAAATGTCAGAATCTTTTTGTGTTGACTGTCACATCTGTTTTATTTATTTACAGCCTATAGCGCACTTAAACAACAGAAGTTGAGCCAAAGTGCGTTAGTGACAGACACATTTATTAAATTGTTGGGGTTTTTTTTAATACATGAAAAGCTGAAAGGTGCGTTTTAATATGTTAACTAATTCCTGTGGAAAGTAAAGTGGTCGTTAAAATGTGTTCAGAATTTGGCAAATTGATGATGATTCATCAAAAAAAATCCCATTATAGGTTAAAAGTATCAGTGCAGGTATCGGTATCTGCAATACTTACTCTGTATTTACTTAGTATTGGATCTTGCACAAAATTTTGCAGTATCACACACCACTAATCTCTTTAGGAAACAAAAAGAAGTCAAATGTCTGGGATATAACATCACGTAACCCACAAAATTTTCTTAAAACAAGCCAATTTGCATTCCAAACAGAGCCGTATGTTTGCACCCGCCCCAGCTGGCCTCTCTATCCATTAGTCTCTTGCAATCGGGGGACCTTGAGTGTCGCCGCTCTGCTTCATTTTCCCTCATTTGGTGTAATCTGACATCCACATGCCCTGATGTATTTGAACACAACATTTTACTCAAATCTGCTGGGTTTTTTCGCTCTCTCCCTCCAGTCAAAATTGCCTTGGTGTAATGTTATGATAACCTTTATGCTTGGAGGAAATCAAACCGCACATATTTTCCTCCCAACAGCTGTCCTCAAACACGCCTTTTTGCCCGGCAAATCACCGCAGAAGAGGAAATTTGCTTTTGATTGATGGATCTGGTTAAATAAAGATAAGATTTTGAAAACGTGGCCATATGTCTGCCTTGTGCACTGTCTCTTTTTGGCTCTGAGCCTGGTTGCAGAACATCTTCATGCTGCTTTCTCCATGGGAGGGGGGTGGGGTGGGGGAGCCAGAGGAGCAGGGAGAAGGTGGAGACGGGTGATGAGTAGAGGGGGGAAGAGGGGTGGATTTCAGAGCGACAGGGTGACTGAGAAAAGCGATAATGAGCGCTCGGGGCTGTCTGGGGGTGCAAACTCCTTCCCGCACAAGATAGCTGCGAGGGAAGGGAATGATGAAGGGTGGGGAGTAAGGAGTGTAGGAGAAAGTGCCCTCTCAGCTGGGTGATGTCTGATGCAGCGCTGCTCCTTCCTACGCCAAGAAAAAAAAAATAGAAAAAGAAAAGGGGAGCGGAAACGGAGCCAGCAAGGAGGCCATGAGGGGCAGCTGTTAAGTGCCAATTAGGCGACGATGAGTGGGAGATGGAAATACCCATTTGCACACAAACTCCTGGAAGCAGGCAGGGAGGAGTAGTCAGAAAGTGAAACAAATAGGGCCTAATCCCTGTCAGTTTTCCCAGAGTCACTCTCCTTCTCGCCCTCTATCTTCCTGCTCGCCTGTTCGGTAACGTCACATCAGTGTCAGCCGGAACTGTGGGTTATGATTTGCTGTTCCATTTAGTTTCTCTTTTTCTTTCTTCTTCTTCTCCCCTGTCTGGCCTTGGCCTCCTCTGAAGGCCACTGAAAGGAACATTTTGCAGAAGCTTGTCACATTGTGGCAAAGGACAATACGGCTTGTCAGGCGTCCAATTAGTGAGGAAATCCACTCACACATTTAGCTTGTGACACAAAAAATGATACGGTAGGGGTGAGGAAAATGGGGCCACTTTAGCTGGAGCTCGTCAGACCTGCAAACTGCCTTTGCAGCTGTTGTTGTGCATGTGCGTTTGTAGGTGACAGTTTAGGTTGTGTACCATCATGCTTGGCCGTATTATAAGCAAGCAGAAGCCTCCTGATCCTAAAAAATGAAGCAGAAATAATCACATTTACAGCCTGGTGGACAGGATGGACTTGGTCTCTATAGCTAATTTAGGTGAAGTTGTTTATAATCATGTGCAAGTGTTCACCCGAACCGCACCTCTTGTGCTGTTGGTATTTTTAGTGCAATTATTTGACAAATAATGGTAACTGGCTCTTACAGTGCTTGATATAATATGCCTCATTAGCCAATTCACCACAAACACCTTTTACTACATCTAAGTGTTTTCTGTCATTGGCAACCAGATCAACTTGGGGTTAGGGTTCAATATCTTGCACAAGGATGTTTAGCATGCAGACTGGAGCAGCCAGAGATTGAATCACCAACCACCAACCTTCCAATGAGTGAGTGACCTGCTCCTGTGCTACAGCCACCCCTGATAAATAATGTGGCTTGCTGCATGAGAGCCCATCCAAGAAGTCCGTGCCTTAGTTTCGGTGGGTGAAACTCTAGTTTTTCATTTGTATGTTAACCTGTCACTGGTTAAATTGCCTGTGGCCCAGTTCCAACCAGTTCCTGCCTGCTTTCACTCAATGTGCACATTCACTAAGAGGGTCCAGCACATTAAGTGCTGCAAATATGCGAGTCTTAAGTAAACTTGGGTTATAAAACCATCCTAAACTCAGTCACAGATTTTAGTGCGATTACTGCACGACCACCACAGAAAAAATAAATAAATAAATAAAGTCTCTGTGAAACTCTTAAACACACTTGTGCATTTGTGACTTTATCCAGTATTGTGCAAACGTCTCGAGCCACCTCTCATTTCCTGAAATTTTGTTTCCAGCGAGCCAGACTTTCTTGTAAAGTTTTAAAGTGCTAAGGCCTTTTTCAATCATTTTCAGTCCAGTGCTTGTACCTGACCATTTTCAGAGGAATAATTTTGTTTGTTAATCCACTTAACACTGACCTATGAATCATTCAAGCATAAAAAAAAGCTTCTAACTCAAGGGATGAACCAGTTATGTGTCAAAATATACATTTTTATCTTTAAGCACTTTGTTACTAGTAGCCTGTGACAAAAACACATAATTTGTTCCCATTTCTATAGTTGACTCTATAAAAAATGTCAATAATAATATAAAATTGCATTTGTGCACCAATGAGGTGATTCCCTAAGAACTGTTAGGTAAAACCTATGTCAGCGTGGTGTGCAGTGTGTCTTTAAAAAATATGAGGAAATTGGACAAGTGGAGGACAAAAGAAGGAATGTCAGGTCTAAAAAGCTGGGTCCTGGAACCTATTTCATAATAAGAAACACAACAGACTTAGGATTGCAGTTAATTAAAAAGAAAACAGATAGTTTTGGAACCAAAGATGATTTTTGTGTTGGAAATTTTCTCCTCTTGCTGGCAGTTGAAAAATGACTGTGGTATTCCTAATACTTACAGAACAGCGTGGTACTTTAAAGGAAAGCCTTTAAAAATGTAGAAATGGAACCATATCTACTGTTTGAATCCCTTCATCAGTGAGAGTTCTCACTAGCTTTTCTTACAGCAAATTAAAGTCAATGTGAAGCCAAAGGGTGCGATGAATTTTACGAAGAATGAAAGCACATTAGTACTTAGCAGCTTTAGTACTAAATAACTGGC
This sequence comes from Oreochromis niloticus, assembly GCF_001858045.2. Taxonomy (NCBI): domain Eukaryota; kingdom Metazoa; phylum Chordata; class Actinopteri; order Cichliformes; family Cichlidae; genus Oreochromis; species Oreochromis niloticus. The sequence continues at coordinate 22,678,080 of NC_031986.2, forward strand.
TTGAAACAGTCTTCCAAGAAAATACAAAACATAGCAGCAACATCAGTCTACAACCCCCACTGTTAAATTATCACTCCTGACTGTCTAAGAGTAACATTTAGCATTTGCATAGATTCCCTGTGAGGATTGTTTTCCAACACGCCACCCTACCCATTGAATTCAGCTTCAAACCGGTGAATCTCATGTGCGTTAAGCCCTAACACTGATCGCTGATGCGGTGGGCGTGCTGTCAATATTGGCCCATTCAATGTGAGTGAGCAAATCTCCCCTTGACATGGCCAGCCATGCGAGTAATAGCTAGGATTAAGATAGGAAAGTACACACATGAATATACAAAACACAGTATGGCGCGGGTGGATCTGAGGGAGCAGCCGAGGGAAATTACTTAGGCCTCAGATGTGCAGCGCGCATAGAAACAAGATTGACTGGAAACTCGGACATGAAAAGACTCATTCACTGTCAGTGACCCTGATGGCGAATGACACGTTTACATTTGAAGCCATTGTGAATCTATCAAAGTAATTTAGCTTGTTGTACGAAATCGCGTGAAAGGATAGAAAACCGTGCGGCTTGATTATGCGTTTCAATGACACGGTGTTTCAATGTGTGCACCTGGAGGTGTTGAACTAAGATAATGTCAGTGTCTTCTTTTGACTGCAAACAAGGTCAACTGCTTTGTTGTAACGACAGTTGCCATAGCTCCCTGCAAAGAAGAGTCATTGCTCCTGCTCTGTGCTCGCTCACCATTATTATGTTAGTTTTGATTTGTTCTTTGTCACCATTGTGCAGCTTGAGCCGCATTCATGGATGCTCTATAGGAGAGAGCTGCATTTAAAATAAATAAATAAATGAAAAGTCAGTTATGAGTGTCAGGACCTCATCTGGTCATATTTTTCCTCCATTCTTTCTGATTTAACTGAGGTTACAACCACACTGTACTGTATATAACACCAGTGTCAATTGTATTCATATAGCACATTTCATTATACATAAATTCAGTGTGCTTAACACAGAAGATAAAGCAAATAAAACCGTGTAGGTTTTCAGTGCCTTAAGATAATGGAATCAGTAAAAGAAAACCTCACAAAAAAGTGGTGGCTATTTACAGAAGATGAATTATCCCCTGTGATGTCACTGTTTGAAGTCTCAGTTTTAGGATTATGGCTGTAGCCATCCTGGTTTTTCTTGAGCTTGAAGTAACAATATTTAGAAGAAAAGATGGAGTACTAAATTATCAAGATAAAAGAGCAGGCTTGCTTAAGAAGTTTCATCCAAAAACCCAGCTGATAGTAGAGTTTAAAATTCTGTTCCTTACCTTTAAAATCATAAACAATACTGCGCCATGCTACCTTACCGAACTCCTTAGTCCATATACTCCTAGGAGAGCCCTAAGATCATCCGGACAATTACTCTTAGTGCAGCCTAGATCCCGGCTAAAGACCAGAGGTGACCGTGCTTTTGCCCTGGCAGCCCCGAGCCTCTGGCACAATCTTCCTGCTGCCATTCCTGCCTCTGATTCCATCTATTCATTTTAATCTCAGTTAAAAACTTACCTGTTTGACCGAGCGTTTTCAGTTAGTTAGTGCACATCCCCTATATTTTACCCTTATCAGAATCAGAATCAGAATCAGAAAGGGTTTTATTGCCAAATGTTGAGCAGGTTTACAACATTAGGAAATTGCTGCGGTACTTAGTGCAAACATACTGTTATACAACTCTTAAATAGACATAAAAATAAGAATTAAAAGTGCTAAGAGGATAGATATGTACATGAGTGCAGGTGGTGATCAGTGCCAAACGTGGAATGATGCAGTGAACACAGTGTAGGCTCATGTGTTAGTGGTGGAAACAGTCATATGGTTATTGTTCATGAGTCCAACAGCAGAGGGGAAGAAACTGTTCTTGTGGCGAGAGGTTCTGGTGCGAATGGACCGGAGCCTCCTGCCTGAGGGGAGCAGGTCAAACAGACTGTATCCAGGGTGAGAAGGGTCACCACTGATCCGAGCTGCACGCCCCAGTGTCCTGGAGGTGTATGTTATTATCTTCTACTAATGTTCCACTGCATAAATACCCCCACCTTATATTTATGAACACCCAGTAACTTTATCTTCTAACTATGCTCTAATGTTTTATTTCTTATTTTGTCTGTACTTTTTTTGGGGGGGGGGTTGTACTCTTTTATCTTATATCTTATGTTTTAACCTTGTTGTGAAGCACTTTGGTGTTTTAAATGTGCTATATAAATAAAGTTGTATTGTATTGTATTGTATTGTAGAGTTGGGTGGATATATCCAAATATCGATAGTATCAATACAAACGCTGGTATTGGTACTAGATCAATACCAGAGTGACAGGATAGATATTTTGTTTCTATCCCCTAAAGTCAGTATGTGGCCCACTGAAATGTGTTGCATATTTTTACTATAAATTGAAAAATATACTTAAATGTGCACAATTTTTTGTTGACTGCAACTATTTATAGCCTATAGCACATTTAAACTACAAACATCGACCCAAAATGCTTTAGAGACAGGCATATTTGCATACCAGATCAGTGTCAGCAATACAGTTCCTGTATTTACCTGGTATAGGACTGACACCAAAATTAGATGTACTGGTCTTTAAAATGTGTTAAGAATTTGCAAATTGGTGATGATTCAACTCATAAATCATGGCACACTGCTCTCCCATACATGAGCTGTTTCACCATTATCTGTATTGGTATCAGAAATATCGGCTCTGAACTTACCTGATATCGGGTCGATATCAAAAGTTGCACCATAACACAGTACAGTATGTAAGGAAAGTGGTTTGTAACCAAGATTTGTGTTAAGGTTTTAGGCAGCAATGGTGCACCAAAAGTGAGTGATTCAGTCAGCATTCATGCTCAGAGTGATTGCTGTACGTACCTCAACAGCATTTACTTATTTGTGCAGTGCAAGGAGAAGGGGAATTGTAACAAAAGCTTATATCTTGAAACTGAATTTAAATTACGTAGCAGATGCATGAGTCATGGTATTTTTTTATGGATATAGATTTACAGTACTTTACTACATTACAAAGTGATAAACTGCTTATGGAAATCCCAATAGAACACTAAAGCAGTATATTGGCAACCAAACAGCTGACAGCATTATCCCAGACAGCCTGAATTGGATACACAACAGTAGTTAAATATCTTTACAGCAAGAAACTGCTGTCATCAGTAAAAATAGATACACGGAGAAATAATTGTTTTATCATGATAAGTCAAGCTATCAGTACTTTACTGTAATTTAACGGGGAAATTTTTAACAGTAAAGCTGTTAAAGTCTGTTTCAGTAAAATGACAGGTTTATAATAACGTGTCTACCTTCCAGCAATTTATGAGGTTTTCAACAGTGGAAAGTCTATAAGAGTAAAACAACAGTAAAATAACTGTTTTCTGATGGCACATCTAGCTCACAGTACTTCACTGTAATTTAACAGGAAGATTTTTTTTATCAGTGAAGTCTTTATCAGTAAAAAAAAAAACATTTTTATGATGGGACATGCAATTCTAGGTGATTCACTGCAATTTAACATGGAAATAGGGTTGCTGTGATACTACACTGGTTCATTTAAACATATTCATCTATTGTTCCATTTATTTTCTTTGCTTCTGTTGATGCGTCAACAAGAAGATCAGTGTCTAATCTTACTTTTAGTAATGATTACTATCCGAGTATCTTTTTTTTTTTGTGACAAACTTGATGCCTATGCTACCTACACAGAGTAAAAGTACAATTTAATTTTCAGAATTTCAGTATCAAAATGTTTCATATTTAAAAGTATACATACATAAGTTTTTGGATATTTCATAATTTAGGTACTGTGAAAGGTGATTTTACTTAGTTCCCAACCTGAAAGTACTGATAGTGTAGAGTCCTAAACAACAAGTGTATTCACTCAATCTACAAAGTAATGTAGTCTTAACAGTATTGATTATTTTCAGCTTATTAACAATAACCTCTTTAATCAGGAGTCTTTATTACAATTAGATAAAAAGGAGGGATACCCTCATAGTCATTGATAAATAGTATCACATATTTCCAGCTTAGTGCATCACCATGTCTTGACCCTTACTCTTCAATAAAGCCCACTTCAAATGAGCTGTGCACCATGCTGACCAGTGCTGACAGCTGTTATGGATTAACCGGGATTAGGTCACTTCGTCTTTGGCCGGGTCAGGTGCTTTTTGGAATAATTTTAACATTATTTATTTCACTATGACTGCTGGGGCAGATAACCAAGTGCCTCAAGTGGGGTCAAGCCCTGTAATTTCTTAATTTCAAGGAGAAGAAGGGTCAACTGCCATTCACATAGAGCTGTTGGGTCACTCTGCCCTTAATCTGCCTTCTTCTTGAAGTGTCCTATGCAAAAACAAGGGCAACCCGGTAGAGATGAACAACTCATTCCCCGCTAAATTGATTTTTGTTCTGATGCGATTTGCTTCTGCTTGAGTTTATTTCAGTTCATTTGAGTTGATTTTTAACTCAGTTTACTTTTCCTCTGCAGTTCAGCTCCAATTCAATAAAGTCGGAGAAAACTCGCTGTCATTTATCAAACACGGCAGCAGCGTCTGCAGCAGCAGCTGGCCCAAACCCCAACTGATCGCTCACACATAGAGGTCAAAAGTTGACAAGAAGCCGACTCCCCTTTCATCCCGTAAACCGGGAGCTTCGTGCTACATTTTCCACAGGCATGTCACCACTTCAAAGGTGTTAGCGAAATGATTTGCAGACGAAAGCGTCGCAGACGCTCCTCTCTCTCTCCCGCCTGGTTCACAGTTGTCGCTGTCGCACTTTGTTTTGCTTAAATGAAATGATTGAGTCCTGGCTCGGTGACGCTGTTTCAAGGAAAAACCAGCCTCACATCATTACCGGTGACATTAGCAGGTGACAGCGGCAGCTGCAGAGCTGGCGATGCACTGAGGTTCAAAGCTCTTTAGCTACGTAAACACATGAAATGAAATAAAGTCACAGAGAGAGAGGGGGGAGCAAAGGGTAAAGTAATGGTTGGGTGGGATGATCACATATCCAGATCTTTACCCCAAAAGTTACACCTTTTATATGACAACAGTTTTTATAGTTAGTTTTTGTCGTTTTCTTCTTAATCCTTTAAATTAGGCCTCTTAAACTTCACATTCAACATCAGAGGGAAGTTACAAAGACCCTCTTTTTTTTTGTTAAACACCATTTTTAAAGCTCTGGTTGCAGATCAATAGTGGAAAAAGAAAAACATGTAGGGTTGTATTTCCTCTGTACCTCTCCAATCTCCCATGTGCAGAGGCCATGTAGCCAGATACTGTAAATTCCCTTAAGGCTATCGATTGAGGTTGCAGGTTGCAGAGTCCAGCACTTCAACGGCAGAGCAGCACTGACCCCGGGGCCGGTGATGCTAAGTTGAAGCATGATATGCTTTAAATAGCTAAATTTCCGAAGTTAAATATGTTGCGGTAATTGGATTTGCTGCAGAAAAAAAACATGAAGGACTGTAGCCATATGATAGTCATATGATATTGACGTGGCGCTCAGATATGAAGCCTTTGGCTGTGTACAGAAGGGAATAGTGAGTCTTTTGTGTCATGCAGCTTGGGGAGGGGGGACGTTTGCTACCAACTTACTGCAGAGGAGTGAGGAAAAAAGACCTTTTCTAACAAGATATACGCAAAGAGTTAAGAACGAGCAACGTTTTATGTGAAGCGTTGCAATATGGTTGCTCTAGTGACGTTCTCCTTCAAGTCTATTTTTTTTTAAACTGTGTAATCTTATTTCATTAAGGCACCTTTCATTCTTTGAGCCGAATGTCCTAATGTCTGATGAGGAAAGCGTGACGCTTTGTCATGGGGTTTTGGGCAGATCCAGCATCGCCGCACAAACAGTAAACAAACTCCTTGTTCTGAGAGCGGGGCGTCTGTTTGTTTAGCAGGAAAACACTCCCCATTAGCGTCTAAATTGTTGTCGGAAATAGAGGCAGTCTACATTAACAACCTCGTCCTCTGTGCATAATGCTCCCAGCGCTAGTGTGCCTTGTCATTATGACCATTTCTGCTCCATTATTTCTACGCCAAATCACCAAACCCCACCCCGACCCCTCTCCCTGCCCACCCTCTTCGATTTGTCGTCCCCCCCGCTTGCCTCGGTACACTGGCGCTCGCACTTGAAACTGCTCAAAAATGAGCCTGCTTTGCCAGGCCGGCAGCTAGCCAGACCAATCATCCATCTGCAATAATAGAAATCTTCTGGCTGATGATAGACTGAGGCAATCACTGGGCAGGCTGAGTGGGCTCTTCAGTCTGGCCTCTCCACCCCTGCTGCTGGTTGATGGCAGGGGAGGGCTGAGGGAGGCTGGCATGGGTATCTGGTAGGTAGGCCCTTCCTGGCTGGAAGAGTGGATGAATACACATTGAGGGTAAAGGGTACACAAAGCAAGACTGGGGTTGGTGTAGCGATATTAGATATATTTATCAGGGATGCCTTGTTCCGGAGAACTTACATATTTTCATTAGAGGAGTTGTCACACGGTTAAATATTTTTAGCAATTTTTTTTGTTCAAAAGAGGAAGTAGGAGTAACTTCAGTGAACTGTATGGTAAATATTTCTGAGGTCAAAATTAAAAACAACAAGGTTAAAAAACGGGCAGAGCAAAGTGAGTGGATGAAACCAAACTGTGAATCATGAGGAAGAAACAAGACAAATGCAGGAAGTGAAGCTAACACACAACAAAACACAACTTCCAAAAACAGAAAAGGGAAGCGAGAACAAGGAGAGACAGCGAAACTCATTCAGTCAAACCGAGAGGGAAGCACTGAAGAGACGGGCTAAATGTTTACAGTTAGCAAATGAGTGATGTCACCAATGAAATATAAACAAACAAACAACAAAGATTTTCAGGCTAAGTCAAAATTAAGTTATTTTCGCAAAATTTCGAGGTAGGTATCTCAAACTCTTCTTGAACTTAGCCTTATTTTTACTTTCTATTTTCTTTTTCCATTTATCGCTGTTGTTTAGATAACATTTTTGCACACAGTCTAAGGTCTTCACGAGGCACCTGTGGCACTCTGTGGTTTATTTATTGTAGACTTTACTATTTCTCTTCTTTATCCTGCTAACACAATCACTTGCTATGTGGAAGGAATAAAGCGTCTAACTATCTATCCAAGGATTTTGTCTTACTAAGCATCTTGAAATTCTTACATTATATGATACTTTTCCATCATTCACAGTTTAAATGAAAAAAACTATGCCAGGCCTTGGTACAGCTCCATAGTTCATCCTCTATCTTAACTCTTTCCCCATAAAAACATCTGACCACCTCCCCTGTACCTTTTGACTCCTCGGTTTTTATCAGTAAAGACACTGTTTGACCACCATTAGACTAGTTTCTGGGGTTTTCCAAGGATAATGGCTTATGCAGCTACCCTTGGAATAATTCTGATGCAAACCAAGTCATTTTTTCCATAACCAGCCCTAAAATATGTCTGAAGTTCAGTATGGCGCAGTTCAGAAGGAAGCTTCAAGGACCAGGGCCATCTTAACTGCCTTTCCCATTACTTTAAGCCAATTTGCTTCTGATTGGTTGCTTCTTTGCCAGAGATGTTCACCTGAGATGACTATATTAGACATATCTGCTGTTTTTGACATCATCCAAAGCCAGAAGCAGAAAAAAAACTGAACATATTTCTCACAGAGATTACTTATTTGAAACTTTGTGCGTGTTAAATATGTGCTTCTACTGTTTCCACAGAAAATTAATAAAAGCATAATAAGTCCACTTTAAGAAAAATAGTGTGGTGTTTAATTATTTTGAAAGGATTTTCTCGTATGTTGGAGAATTGCCAAAGTCCACTGAGACTAATGTCCAGCTATGAGCTTCATAACCTCACATGAGGCTTTTTCCAACACAATGACAAAAACAGCAGGGCTGAGATATACCGAGTTCATGGTCATGTTCCAAGGAAGCTGAATCCTACAGTTCCCATAATGCAACTTAGTATAAACGCTCCACTTTTGTCCAAACACCAAGTTCCAAACATGCCTTAAAGAAGAGATAACACAGTAAGTGTAGCGGCCCTTTGAAATCCAAAGATAATACCCATCGGGAAAATAAACAAAATCAATAAACCATTGTAATAAAGTAATTTTTTTGAGGGGAGCTGCTTCTTGGCATATAGTAATCGATTTCTGCTCATCTACGCTAGAGCCTGCAATTTTGGCTCAGCTGGAGCCCGACGGCAAACAGATATATTCATCCTGACCCTCGCCAGAAGTCAATACTTCAACTTTAAAACCCTCTGTTAGCTGCACAACAAAACATACTAAACGTTATCTGGTCTTTTAATGTAGCCATTAGCCTCTTACTTGGTAAATAAAATCAGCAAGGAAGCTTTAAAGTGTTCATATTTTCAGCTTAAACACACATTATGCACAAAAAAGCCAGGCTAACACATAAAGTGCCTCCTGGATCACTGGTGAAAGTCCCCAAATGGTGCCGAATATGATTAGTGCATTTATCTTAAAGACATGAGCATAAAACATGCTAAAATCTAGTGTTTTCATAAAGAAACATTTATTATGGTTAATCTGCCCGTACAAGTGTTTATTCCTGCTGTACGGCTGGGTAGTCATTGACCCGTCCTGACTTCTTTAGATTCTACCACCCTTCCCGTCTTTCATCCCCTCATTATTTCTCTCTCAACCTCCCTCCACATCCAGGCTCTCTCCACGCCCCAAGCACCACCGTCCCTCAATCATCCAGCACATCCCCCAGCTCTCCACACCTCCACTTCGACCCCGCTTCCATCCCTCCATCCGTTCTTCTACCTCTCCATCGCGTTCATCTGCATGGAGAGCATCTCATTCTGCCTGGGCTAATTGGCTCTAATTAGAGTCATTCAGTAGGGGTTAATCAAGGATGACTTACGCAGATTATGACTGGTCGGGGGAGGAATCTGAAGGAACAGGCAGCCTATGTGCCACGCCAGCAGGAACATATCACTCCTCCCAGCGTGGCCCGGGGACTTGGCAGAGATGAATGCGTTTGAAACGACACCATAATATCATGTTTTAAGACTTTAAAAAACATCAATGCACTATTAGTGCATTAAAATACAGTCACGCAAACTTTTCTACTTGGTCAAAATGACATGTGATGCTCTCCTTGATTGAAAGAAAATTACACGATATGTTGAAATGAAGCCACTTCATTACCCGCAACGGTGAATCGGATATGTGATTTGCATTGGTAATATGATATTATCTCTCCCACACTGGATGACACCTGTTAAAATTTCCTTTTTTTCCCCTAATGCTGTCACATTTCTACTTAGATATATTATTTTTCACATGATGTGGGCTCTGAGTTGGGACCTGAAAATGAGACATTTATAGTATTAAAGGATTGCTGGCTTAGAAAGATGCCTTAGAGGCTTTAAAAACTTGGAAAAATATAACTGGAAAGTGAAATGTTTTTATTTTCAGGTATCAAATAGATTTGTGTATTGCTTTAATCGCACATTAAATGGACACATATTCCACAGCAAGTCCAAAATACAGCTTGAAATACACTCATTAAAATGCTTTTGAAACAGTGATTATGTAACTTGACGGCATGGGGGGCAAGACAAAGGGACCAAAAAGCCAGCCACGGTAGCATCAATTAGGTGTTACGCGCCATTGTTAGTATAAAATATATATTTCAATGCCCTTCAGAGGTTGAAATTAGGAAAAACTGTGTTGAGAGGAGTTCTTTTCACAGATGACTTTGAATTTTCCTATCAGTAAAAGCACAGGAGAAACAAATTCCATTCATGATGAGCTGTGAAAAGGGCTCTTTTTGTTAGCTCACCAAAGTCAATGAAGTAGAGCTCACGCAATTTGATGAACCCATTTATCAGTGGAAAGAAAATTAATTGGCAAGTCCTTCCTCAGAGCAAAAGTTACCAAAATTGGCTGCTTCCAGTCTCTCAGATTTCTACTTTTGGGCACTTGCGATAGTCTCTAGTATAGACAAAACAGTTCACTGGCTAAGTTTTGTGCAAGAACAACAAAGGTGTTAATTGTCCTATGCCAACAGTTTGCTGACATTTTAAAAGAAGAGGAGACAAGACGCGAGCTGAACTGTAATAAATCGGTGCGGGTGTAGAAAGTCCTGCAAGGACTTCCAACCCATGTATTTACTTTATGTGGAGTGTAGAATTTAAAGCAAACGTTCCTACACAGTAAATTATCTGCTTTTAAAAAATGGATCTGAAATCTCAAACAAAGTTTGAGGCACTGAGCGCCAATAATGGGAAATTAAATTTTTCCAATTTAGTTTCATTTGTATATCACCAAAGGTAAAGACCCTACAGTAATACAGAGAAAGCCCCACCAATCAGACAAGCACTTGGCAACAAAGGGAAGAATAAACTCCCTTTTAACAGGAAGAAACCAGGATCAGCGAGGAGCAGCCATCTGTTGGGACCGTTGGTTGTCAAACCACGTCTTTATTGATATATACCGGGGTGTCATTAAGGGTACTGGGGAGATCGTCAAATGTCTTTAATTTACTGTGGAAAAAGTTAAGATACCTTTCACAGACTGCCTGGAGACATTTACAGGTGTCTACAGTCCTCACTAGGGATCATTGCTGTTTTCCAAGACATCCACCTGCTCCCTCTATGCTGAAAATGTGGAATCACCTGTTCCTTTTGTGCCGGAAAGCCTCAAAGCCGCTACAATCCTATGACAATGTGAGAGGCAGCATTTGACACTGCAAAATGTTTTCATTCAAGGACCATTAAATTACCACCTGACATGTTTCCAATGTGGCCTTCGTCTCACGCTTCATTTCAGCATAATATGCTCAATGCAGCATTGTGGGTTTCTTTATTGCCTTTGCGTTTTTTATATAGAAAGGCTTTGGTAATTATTCAGGCAGGCCGCACTGTCCTGAGACCCCTCTGGGACTGGATACATTATGACTGGGACACACACACACACACTGGCATACTGGACAGAGAGTAATAGCCTAGCCCCTGGTGGTAATGGCTTCTCTTTCTCTGTGTGACTGTGTGTGCACGGTGGCATACATGTATTCCTCTGAGCGTGCTCCTACCAAGTCTATTTGATGTGACTAGTCCATTAGATTTTCAATGGGCTCCCACACCATAATCCTGAATATACTGAGTTTTTTTTCTCTTCTCTTTGCGATGGTCTCTTCATTGGAGCTACCCCACGGTACAGATTGCTCCTGTCACTGTTGAAGCAGACAAATTCCCCCTCATATCCTGTGCATATGGGATGGGATTGTCTCGTTATGGCCCCGTTACATTCCCCCATGGCAACATTAGCCGGCGGCTGTAAAAAGACTATTAGGATCCAAATCGTTCTGGACCGAAGACAACGAGGATAAGAGAAGTTAGCGAGGGGTGATGAGGAAGAGAGAAAAAAAGACTTTAGAAAGAAATAAAGTAAGCGAGCGGTGGATTAGGTGGTGTGACGTGAGAGGGCTTGTTGCCAGTTTGGAGACCTCCAGCATTGCTCCACACTTGAACATATACTGCACACTTGTACACGTACTGCAGCAATGTAGCCATCCTAATCCACCGCAGCCAATCAATAAGCACTTGACAGGTACTGAAATACAATATAGAGAGCTGCACTAGCCTGCTGGTTCTGCTGCTCCATTTAAACTGCAGTTTGACAGCTGAGGAGGGAATCAGGGGGGAGATGCATTTGGAGATGTCTCGATTGGCCCTGACACAGAGCTCCTACAGAGGTGCAGAATATTTGGCTGATATAATACACATTTTATCAAGTTAGTTTGGACTATGAGTCCCAGAGGTGACTTTAATCAGTTCCAAAAGAAAGCATGTTTGCTGAATCTGCTACGCGTATTCGTTTTTGAAATTCACTGCATTATTATCAGCCTGCTGAAGGTCCCTCTTTTCAGTGCCAATGTGCTCTCAGTTGGGGAGAATAATGTAACACCATTTTGTCAGATGCCACGGGTGTCAAGGCAATTCTGGACGATGGGGGATGCTTGTAATGTTTGGGAGACTGACAAAATGTGTGTTAGGAATGTGGAGGGGTACCATGGCATAAGTCTGTGCTGCTTTCAATTGCTTTTTACTTTAGCTTTCACTAACTGGTTAGATTTAATCACTGAGAACTAGGTAGACTGGTAAGGTTTAGGAAATGATTGTGTTTGGTGTGAAATATGGCCTTTTGCAACAGTAAAGCTGAACAATGTTCAGAGTGACAGATTTGTCTCAATGATACTACAACCCAGTGTGGTATCCTCTGCTGAGAAACAACACCTTGTATGTAAATATGCTATACTGGTGGTTCTGAAAGAAGAGCATCACAGGAATGAGAATGTTCACAAAAAACAGTTTGGGGAATTAGGGATTGATCCCTCATTGCTTCCACTTCTGCCTGATCCACATAGCACCTGACCTCTAACAGGTGGTGGGTCCACAGGAGAGCTGGTCAGGCCCCATGGTCAAAGACCTAGCCATTGGGCCCTCGTGGATTCTGAGCAAGGTGGTATAGTCCGTGACTGCAGTCCTCTGAATCCCTCTTATTCTGGATCCTCATCCAGGGCCTGTTTGCTTTGGGAGACTTACCAAGACAACCGCCTCAGAAAACAAAACTCCTGGGATCCAATGGGCACCCAAACCATGATAAGGTGGCGATTTGCAGTTCAGGTATGTGACTACAATGCCTCCTAGGTGCGGTTTTTTGGGTACGTCCAACTGATGCATACCTGGAGTACAGTGGAAAGATTATGTCTCCCGGCTGGAGGAGAGGGAGGTCTGCGAATCCCATCTTAGATAGCTGCTCCCCCTACCCAGACCCAGATGACTGACAGAAAGTTGAGAAATAAGAACAATCTTGTAGTGCTCACCTGTTGAGCTGTTATCCTAACCCTCTAGAATGTTTTTATTTGTATTTCTTACACATACAGGCAAACTCATAATGTGACTGTAACCTCAAAATTTAGAGGCTTTATGGCCAAATCATGTTTTAGTAGATTCAGTTCAGGATTGTTACAGTCTGGTAGTAAATTATTCAAACCACGCAGCAACATGCTAATAGTCTCTGCCCAGGTGCTGTAGCCGTGTCACAAACTGATAGTGAGAGTGCTGAATGTGTATTTATCACTCAAGTCATACCTTAAAGACTTACAGTGATTCTGTATTTATATTAGTCTGTAATATCTGGTTAGCTAGCTATGGCGTAGCAGCCTTCTGTACTGTAATAAACTAGCTTAACTTCACTAACTTTTTGAAAACTGACTGATATTAGTTTATGTTCAAAATTATAGCAATATTGTACATTTTCTTTTCCTTCTCTTTTCTTTGTTGTTGTCAGAAATATCTAAAAAAAAAAAAAAAAAAAAAGACAACATGCTATACTATCCTTCCTTCAGCTAGGTGCCATGATGCTAACTTCTACTTCCACCTGCTAACGAATCGATGCACTGAATACTTAAGAGAAGTTTGAAAAATAGGGCTCTTTTACAATGCTCAGTAGTAGACTTTGAACAGCAAATGGCTAATTACCCCATACTTTACAAACTGATAGCGTCAGTTCAAATTTGTTCTCGCTTTATTTTGTGAACAAAGTGATGCAAGCAGTCAAAATGGTTTAAAATTATTTCTTGCTCACACAAATTTATAAAAATATATCCGTATGCACCTGTGAAGTCACCTGGCTAGCACCAAATTAGTCTTTCCCATAGACAGGAAGACAGGAAGACAGAGAAAGAAAAAGCATCCTTAATTGTTTTTCCACTCTTTCTTTTCCTCTGTCTTCTGTGGCAGATGAGGATCCGGCACTAATGTCCCTCTTCCATCATCGCTCCTCTCCAGCTGCAAAATGCTGATTTGAGCTAGAACCTCCTCATGATTGCACTCGCTTATTGAGAGCAAGAAAGAGAAGTAAAAAAAAGGCAGAAAGAAAAAAAATCCTCATTTAATTCATTTTGCCTATCTCTCTCTACCCATCTTCTAGTGTTTTGTGAGGTGGAAATTGGAAACGCCCTGCAAATGCATTGGGGAGACTTCCTAAACCAAATCAAGGTGCCATTACCCCGACGGGTGAAGCACAGTGGGGCTGAAAAATCTTCGGCTTGCTCTCCCTCACTCAATGATTGTCTCATCAGCTGGAGTAATTTGGGTTCCTGGTTATCGCGTCATTTCTGATGCCGATGAGGGGGAGAAACGGGGAGAGACATAATTACTTCCCTCGGCAGACAGATGAGGAATCGGGGAGTAATTAATAACTGGCTGGTACCCTACTGGAGCGGAGGCTACCTTCCAGCACCACTGCCACCTCCTCTGAGAGTGAGAGAGAGACTTTACTCACTGTGAGAAACGAGTGGGAACATACTCCAGCTGCAAGCCTGATGGATCAGCAACAGGCATTTCAAAGAGGGAGAAAGAAAAAGAAATGAAATGGCAAGGCAAGAGTGGAGGAGGCGGGGGAGGCAGCAGAGGGAAGAAGATGAGATGGAGGAGTGATAGGAGCTGAGGAGCGGAGAAAAAGTGAAGATAGGGGATGAAGTGGATGAATGGCGAAGGGACAGATTGGCCTCGGCTTTAGTACACCTGAGAGGCAGGGGAAGAGAAATGAGGGAGGACTGAGGCGAGCAGGTAAAGAGAAAAGAAGGGGAGGAAAGAGATGCCAGGCTAGTCGAGTAGGTGGATTACACAAAAGTAAGAAAAAGGAAAAAAAAAAAAAACTTCACTTTTAATAAGAGGTTGCCAAATGGGCTTTTCTCTAACTCACTTTTCAGCTGAATAAATCAGGAATATATTACAAAAGGACAGTCTTTTTCTTCCTGACTGTTTTCATTTCCTCACCTGCGTTTGAATAATGTTTGCTTCTTCCGCTCCCGTCTCCGGTATGCATAGATTTGTGAAGTTCCCTGGCAACCACATTCACACTGCCGTGCGGGCTTCCTATCTTATCGTCTCAGTCTGAGGCGTGTCGCTTTAGCCTTGACAACACATTAGCCTCCAACGCCGCTGAACACACTCCTCTCTTTCTCTTTTCCTCAGCTGAAGTGAGTTGTAAGAAACATTCAGCAGAGCTGGCCTTGCTGCATAAAAGGGCATCACTTCTTTAGTAATTTTTTTAAATTAAAATCCGTCCCAGCCCACCACCTCTCTGTGTTTTTTAACTCATGATGTGAAAGTTTGTTGAGCTCCCCATTCTCATTCAGTACCATTTCCCTCTCTCTGTCTCTCTTTGTGTTTAATAAGATCTTGGCGACAGTGGCGGCGGCGTTGTCTGGAGTTGGATACCGACAACAGTGCAAAACGATCGGCGCTGTCAAAATACAATCTGGAGGCTTAGGTGAAGTCAACAAGATGAGAGGTGGTATCTGAGCGGGAGACGAATGGAGGGCCCGGTGATGATGTTTACCTGTCTGACTGGTGTGTGTCACACACGTACACACACTCCTAAAGAGATAGTTATCTACCAAAGCAAGAGTGCAAACATAAGCCGATAGCAATCGCATTGAATACAGTATGTATAGTGGACATGCATATCCATTTAGAACATATGAGAACACACAAACAGCGATGGTTATCTTCTTCACAACAGCACAAACAGAGGCTGATAGCAATCCCAGACACACTCATAGCATGATAGACCATTTTCACAGGAGCTCCTCATGAGATGCGGTGATGAATATTGTGTTAGAGGAGCATTGCTGCACTCTAATATTCAAAGACGAAGCATAAAGGCTTATTGATGATCAGTGCTGATAAAGCCACAGTCGAACAAAGAGGAACTGAAAGGCAGAGGTAAATGAGTTTGAGTGCACTGAAGAGGCTTGCATTGTTACAGGAGTGTATCAATCAATCACGCTCATCAGTGTCTCTGAGAGGTTTTATTAACAATTCAGGAAGCAGCCGGACCCATTTTGATCATTAGTGGAATCCTGCTCTACCGCTCTCTATCTGCATCTATTTTTCCAGCTTCACTCCTTCATTTTGTCTTATGCCCAACAGTCTCTGAATCCATTTTCCGCACCGATCAGGAGGCTTTCTAAAAGCTAAGACCTGGGCTATTGTAAAACAGAAAAAATTGATGTGTACGGTGCAAGTATGATCCCTACTTGCTTTTAGTCCTGTGCTTCACTGTGCCTAATCTTCTACAGCCACGCAAAACTGTTGAAAACATTCAGGTCACTTTCAATTCACTTAATTTCAATTATGCAGCACCGAATCACAACAACCCCAACAATCAGAAAACCCCCTATGAGCAAGCATTTGGCAACAGTGGGAAGGAAAAACGACTCCCTTCTTAAACTCCCTTTATACTCGCTTTATAAAGCATATATTGTATATACTGGGTTTTATATTCACCATTTAATGAAGCTGCAAATTCAGGTCAGAGCCATTGCAATGAAATTTTCCTCCCTTGTTGGCAACCAATACAACTATGGCTTACCCCACTGTTGGGCCTTAAGCATACCCATAGAACAAGAGTTATATATAATAACCCTCATTTTTCTCGCAGAACTTTTTCTCTTCCCAGAAATTATTTCTTCACTTAGACATTTAATACCTCAACAGCTTATGTAATTATCTCAAAGATTTATTGAAAAATAAATAAATATTGTACTTCATGTACTTGTCCATGAAATTCTACGTGCTATCACAGTGCACCTCATGCATGTGACAGTCTATGGGACAAATGGGACATTTGAATATTAAGTCTAAGTATGAAAAGATGAAGTAAAAGCGCCAAAGCCAGTCCAGCTTATGATACAGGGGTGTTATGGAGAGGAAGCAAAGGCTGAGACAGACAGCTTTTAAAAGCTCCGGAGAGACTGGGAAGGTACTCCCAGTTGTACTAATTCAGTCTGT
Source organism: Oreochromis niloticus (assembly GCF_001858045.2). NCBI lineage: Eukaryota > Metazoa > Chordata > Actinopteri > Cichliformes > Cichlidae > Oreochromis > Oreochromis niloticus. The sequence goes on from NC_031986.2 coordinate 22,694,971, forward strand.
CTACCAGGAAACTGCGAGGTAACAGACGGGAAAAATCCAAAGGCAATGAAACAGAGGAGTGATGGTTGGGGAAAATGGGCCTCAGAACACCAATATATTGATTCCATTGTTTTATTATAATAGGTGAAAAGAAATGAGCTTTTCTTTTCACAAAATTTTAAATGGTCATATGAAATACATTCTTTGGCCTTTTCACTCTCCTTGTGTTGCATTTCAGAAAAAATGGTAACAAAATTGGCACTGAGGGATTGTTCCAGAATGATCACGCCACTATTTTACCAAAGTCTAAACTTGTGTATATAACCTCTTTATACGCACAATTCCTGAGTTGATCTGCAAACACAATCAGGTTCTTTTCTTCTTCAGTAATATCTCTTATTTCCAGCCCGGTGGTTATGTATCTTTTAAGCCAGTGTTTGTGCACAGCTAAATCTCCAATGGGTCCCAATGATGACGCCAGGTGTGGTTGCTAGGTGATTTATGACGCAGCTGACTGCAAAGCCTGTGAAAGTGAGCAGGTAGGAGTGTAGGATCCTCGGCGAAAATACACACTATCGCAGGGATTTGTAAACCTCTGTGAGCTGCACTCCACCAGGTAACAGGATGACCGCATGTTTGTTTCCCTGCCTCCTCTTCTTGTATCCTCTATCTGTTGACAACACCTGTGGAAGGCAGCTGGCTGGATAGCAGGGTGCTTTGCATCACATGCGCAGGCAGGCGGAGGGGGCTGGTTAAATCCACTGGGGTTACAGGGATGTTTCACACCATGACAACAGTCAGAGGCCCCGCTGCTGATGCAACTACCCACATGGGACACACAGACAGGGGCAAACAGAGAAAGGTGTTTGCATGTGTGAGTAGGTGTGTGTTTGTCATTTTTCTGCGTGAGTGCACATTAAGATGGGTACGTGTGCGTAGGTGAGGTACCTGCATCTGTTTAAGATGAAGAATAGGTGGCAAGCTGTATGTGATGTTTCATATCAATAGAAAGAATAAGAGAAAGCACAATAGTGGGAAAAAGTATATACTGCTACCTTTTGGTTCAAGTGAAATATTATTGGAACTGTATTGACATTGCTCTTTAAAAAGTTCTGCTATAATGCTGTTCGCATAAAAATGATGTCATATCATATTATGGCATCTCACGAAGGTAAAAAATGTTAAATAAGCTAATTTAAGATATTATATATATGAAAGAAGCAGAATAGCAAGAAAGAACAGACATATTACCTGGAGTATCAAAACTGGATGTTATCATTAGCATTATTGATATCAAGCTAAACTTTTTTCAGTGCATATCAGAAGAATCACACCCTAATTTTTGTTGTCACTTTCCATTAAAAGGGTAATTTTCTGGACTCTCACCAGTGACCTGGTTGGTGTTTACAAAATTAAAGGATACAAGAACTTCAGTGATGTAGTACCTCACCTGGCTTGTGATTTAATCTCAATTCACAGGTTGTTGCCCATAAAACAAAAGATATGACCTCTACCTTATGTGCAGTTTGAGTCAAGACCCATTACGTGATCACTATGTCTAAGTTTCACTAAAATGAGGAGTACAGACAGATACCTTGCAGGTTGTTCAACTAATGAGTTGTCCATTAAAAAATAATAATTGTGCAATAAATAGATTGTTATATAACTTAAAGGTGCAGAAGAAGTGTTTGCTTTCATTACTGTCAGTAAATTTGTTCTCTTTGGTCTGTTGGCAAGAAAAACCTCAAAAAACTATAGTTAAGTCAAAATGCTACTGAAGTGACTGCATTGCATCGATACTTACTGCCCTTCACACACCTCCCTTCCTGCAGAAATGTTGCATAACCCAAGTGCTCTTGAGCTTCAGGGCATGAACTGATGGTTGGACATCCTCCATCAGGATTTTCTGGTAGAGAGCAGAATTCATGGTTCCATCAATTACAGCAAATCGTCCTGAAGCAGCAAAGCAGCCCCGACCATCACACCACCATGTTTGACTGTTGGTGTGATGTTCTTTTTATTTATTTTCTAATGAAATGCCGTTAGTTTTATGTTAGATGTAACAGGACTCAAACCTTCCAAAAGGTTCATCTTTTGTCATCAAGATGTCATCAAGCAGGTATTCTACTATTGGTGGTTCAATGCCTGGCTGCTTCAGTCCCCATGCCAAATATGCCAGATACTGACCCCAAGTTGTTCTACAATGCATCCATAGAAGTGTGAATGTTAGATAGAAAGCACTTAAGCACAGGTAAATGAGGCATGCTGTAAGTGCTTTGAGTGCTCTGGGAGAGTAGAAAAGTGCCATATAAGAATCAGTGCATTTACTGTGTACCATTCTGATAAATGTGAGATGAGCCTTTGTGTTCTTTTAGGTCAGCAGTGGTTTTCTCCTTGAACTCTCCCATGGATGCCCAATATTAAAATTAGTTTGATGACCTGAAACATGCAAGTGTGACAAATATGGACAATAAATAAGAAATCAGGAAAGGAGATACACCTACTTTTTAAAAGCGCTATAGATTTTTTTAAGCTTCTATTTGAACTTTGTTAACTAAGAATCTTACATATTGCACCTTTAGTCCTAATTTATAACATCTTGCATACGTTTGCTTGTCAGCTCAGTGTATATGATATAAGTCCGCACATAAATATGAGGTTGTGCTTGTTATCAGGTTTCATATGCAGCTTGAGGTTCAGGGATATATAATAATAATAAACCGGGTGCTCAGCAGGAGAGCTCTGATAGTATTACGACTTGTGCCCTGGGTCGGGCATAAGCCTCAAAGGCTCCGGCGCATAACTTACCCATGTATGCATTTCATAAAAGACATACCCACATGAACATATGTGCGCTTCATATATGTGCCGGTGTACCGCATAAAAGTAAACACAGATGTGGAAAACTGACAGATGTATTAGATTTTCATACAGAAAAATATTTAATTCATGAAGATTTAGAAAACTCTGGAAACAATCACGACTATTCTTATCACACCATCTTCTTGAAGTATTGCTCAATCCCCGCTCCCCCATCTGACACGACAAATCCCCCTGGCCGGAAATCCAATCCTGCCTCTATGTGGCCGGGGAGGTAGCGTGACGGATGGCTTGTAAGCATCTCACCATGTTTCATCAAGCCTTCTTCTCTCTTTGTCAGGCCCAAAGACTGAAGACTTCCATGCAGCGCCTCACCTTAGGGACGCTGCTATGTTCAATAATTCAGTGGCTGTTGCTTCGGTCCTGTGGAGAGCACTCATCAGTGACCGATGAACATCCCGAGTGGGCCTCAGCCTGTCAAGGCTTTTTTTTCCCCCCCAAGTAGTTCAAAACTGATAGCAAATTTAACTGCTAATTAGTGTATTCTGTTAGAATTAAATAAAGTTTCTGTTATCTCCTTAAAAAAGAAAGTAATTATTCATACAGTCACGATTGTTGCTTTGGCTGAGAACTCCTTTCAAGGTTGTGTGTGCAGACTCTGTGTATTTGTCTTCTTCCTCTCCGTCTCATCCACATTTACACCTTCATGTGATTATCATAACATTTCAAACTTCAAGATATAATTAATGCAAAGGAAAAACTTGCCTCAAGCGCCTCTCTTTTGGTATTTGATCAACTTAAGCAGAAGTCCCAAGAGCCAAATTTTAAACACCGGTGAACATGCCATTCATTTCAGCTACAGCCACACATATATGTTTTGTTTTTTTAAATGGGGATTTTCACCTTTTTTTAATATCTCAGTGAACATTAAAAGGCTAAAAACAATGTCAAACGCTGTTAAGAGTATATCAAATTAACACATAGCAATATAACTCTAAGTGTATAGAAATGCTGGCCAATCAGAACACATAAAATAAAAACAGGCAGCACAGTCTGACAACAAAAAAAGACACATAGGTGCACAGCTTTGACATTAAAAGATGAATTCTTGTACCATTTACCATTAGTATGCACATAAACTAACCAACTAAAGTCTACACCTTGAAGGTGTAGACTTTAAAATCCCTTTTATTTGTTTACAAAGAGCCTCAATGCATCAAAAAAGTTACATTTATTGAAATACCCATGTCCAAGTAGATTTTAGCTAATTACAGAAATGCTGTCATGTTGCCAGGGTTGTTATTGCTTAGTAGTGTTGGGGTTGTTTTCTGAAAAGTAATGTGTAATGTTACTTAATTACTTGTCCAAGAAAGTTAACTAATTAATAATTACACTTCTTGTCACTTTAGTTTTTAGTTACTCGGCTTGACAACACTTACATTATTCTTTATTTCTTATACAAGGTCAAAACTAAGCTAGTGGCTGCTTGCTAAATCTTTCTATTTAACCCTAAAGTTTCATTTAAATGTCAGGATTTTAGATGTAAGACTTGTCCACAGTTTAGTTTCCTTAAAAAGTTTTACATAGTTTTGCTATGTAGCTTAACTTGGCTCCAATAAGTTTTAGTGTGCAGGGATGCTATAAGACTGACTCTTACTCTGTTTCTTTGAACAAAAGACTTCAAGCCAAAACATAAAACAACACAAACTATAACACAACCAGCCAGTTTAATTATTATTTTTTATAAAAAGACATACACTGACAGTTAACTGGATTATCTATCTCTTCTTTTCCAAAGAGCCTTTAATGGTCTTTGTCACAGCAGATGTTTGACTTGTCAAACATCACACCACAGGTGTTACTAACTGTGCTAATTAAGGCTGGCTCTGTTCTGTTCAAGTGTCCCAGGCTGTGTTTGAATTGTCCACTTGTTCACTAACTCATCTAATATATTACTATATAGTGGACTCACGAGAGAACAAGAGCAGGCAGCTGTCGATGCATTTTGGACACTATTTCGATATACCACTGAGTTACGCACCGGCTGTTTGTAATTATCTCTGTCGCATAAACAAATGGCAGAACATCTGCACCACATTTAAGACCAAGGACACCTCATTATTGCAATTTCCAGATAAATATATGTTATGAATGGGCTATCTCTCAGCACTGAAAAAGAAAAGCATTTATATCATAAATTAGCGCATTTTTACATACTTTGGCTGAACTATATCCACCGAGACAAAAATGATCACAAGAGTAACTGCAGTTCTATCATTAACATACAGTCATGTGAAAAAACTGATATGCTGTGTTTTGTGGCCAAAAATCTCCACTTTGGTTTGCATGTTTGGACATTGTTTCCAGTGTGAAGTGTTTTGAGTGAAAAGAGGTTTTCTTCTGGAAACACTTCCAAACAAGCCATGCTGATGTTGCCTTTGTTTTTTAAAGTTTCGTTACGCTTTGCACAGATTGACCTCGGGGTGAATTTACTGGGATGCTCAGTCCTTGGAAGATTGTGGCTTTGTGTTAACACACACCTAAATTCTTCAGACAAACTACCAAAGCAAACTACCAAAACTTCAGCTTTTATAGAGGTGCTCACACTTGTTAATGATCAGTTAGCAGTGTGCAGGCCTGTGAAAATGTTCTTTTTCACATGTCTGCAATGTGTAATTCCAGATTGTAGAGTTCATTGAACGATTGATTTTAAGCAGCTGCACTTGAAAAACTTGATAAGATGGCTAAACTAATTGTCATAAAAAGTAACAGCACTAAGCATGCTGACTGATTTTAAGTGTGCATAACTTAGGTTGAATAATTCATAAGAACTTAATAGTAGACTGTACCGTAGTAAAGCAACTTTAAGCAATTTACAAATGAAATACACTTTACGTATCATTTCATCCATCCATCTGTTTTCACCTGCTTATCCAATTCAGTGACATGATGGGGCTGGAGCCTATCCCAGCTACCATAGGGCAAGAGGCAGGGTACACCCTGGACAGAAATACATCTTTATAATATTTATATTATGTGTTAAGCGACAGAGAATGTTGTTGGATTAATGTGCCCCATACACCGCACAGCGACACTGGAATTGGATCTGAACACAAACAGTGATTGGGAGTCATTAATAACCACAGGAGACTCATAGTCATGACTAAAATTTTACTCGCAAACACTGGAAACCACTTGACACATTCAAAATAATCACAGTCTAAACACAACATCCTTGAAATTATGATGAGACACATTAAGTTTACATTATTAAATGAAACAACTTTGATTGTTCTCTTAACCCTGCAATCAAAGGAGCTAAATGGGAACCATTGATTTTATTATATCCTGCTGGCAAGTCAAAATGTCCTTCTTTAAAAAATGGCCTGTTACATTTTACTAGCTAGGTGATCTGCTAAGCTCTGAACTGCATAACAGCCATGTTACTCATTCATGTCACGGACAATTCTGCAGGCTTCTCAGATTTTTCCAGACACTCTGTAATTTTTAAGGTGTATTTTCTCACATCACACCTTTTTAAATGTTCTCTATTATAGAAAAGATTGTATGGTTTTTACGCTCTTTATATAGTCTTGTCATTTCATGTTTGTGTGTACAGTGTGAGTTTAATTGTATGTTACTACAAAAAGTTGAATTCTATTTATTTTAAAATGTAAAAGTAATGTGCTTCAACAAGTGATCACTGATCTTGGAGGTTTTATGTAGAAGGATTGCCAAACCTGACAGTAAGCCAAAGTTCATCCTCAATCTCTTTCACTCGCTGAACCTCTGGCGCCTGATTCTCAAGCTACAGGATTAGTGTTTTGTGGGAAAAGTGCTGGAGAAGGGGAGGCATCAAAGCTGACAGGCAGACAGAGGGAGACGAATGGAGAACTGGCTGGGCAGACTGGCAGAGGCAGGGCGATGTAGAGGTTGACCAATTAATCGCCACAGGTGAGGTTTGAGTCCTGGGGGGGTTTAGGAGTATTTCAAAGAGAGCTGGAGGTTAATGTGCATCTGTGGAGAACACAACAGATAAAACCTCCTCCACTGGGAACATCCTGAAAATCAATGCTTTGCTCCACTCACCTCAGTTTGATTCATTCCCTCATTGCCGCTTGACTGGCACTGTGGTCAAAATTTTTTAGCAGTTCTGCCCGAAAGTTTGGTGTACATCACACCTTCCTCCCACAGTGATGATATTCACCATGTGGATAGGGAGTTGCTGGCTACTTTCTGTTACATCTCTCTCTCTCTCTCCCTCTCTCTCTTTCTAAACATATATATATATATACACACACACAAATTTTAGAAATCTGCTGGGGTTCGTTCCACAAGCCTTCCGAATAGCTGCACTGGGGTTAAGGTTAATTCTTAATGATCACATCCTACCTTCTTGGTGCCCATACACACATTTTGTGGTCTTGGTAATAGGGAGCCCTTCCTATTCTCTGACTGTCCTCGAGGGAATTTGGACACCAATAACTTCTTGCCTGCAACATTTATGTGCAAACCCTTTAACTAGGCTAGTGGCCAGGAAACAGCCAGTGAGGGAACATGGGAGGATTCCTGGGTGACAAGTTAGCAGAACTGCTTCAGGCCTTGTTAGCTGACTTCAGGTAAAGAAACATGGCAAAGAATTCAGAAAATGAGGATAATTGGATTCAAATCATGAATCACTGCAAAAAATTTCCAACACAACAAGAAACAAGGATCACTGTCATAGTGAAAAATTAAATTGCTCCCAATCAGATGCTTTCCAGATGGTATTCCATGCCGGATCAAAATCAAATGTGCATCATTCATAATTCCATCAGTTTTAACAACACCGCAACACCAACACCACTGGCTGAAAAGGTATCTGTTATGTGTAGACAAAACATTGGTTCATTCCCTGCATTACAGTAGGAGACATTTTTATGATTCATAGTCAGTGTTAAGTGGCTTAACAAACAAACAATATTTGTCTGAGAAAGCACTGGACTGAAAATGTGTGATAAATCAATCAAGGAAGCACTTTGAATGACCTTCAGAAAGCCGAGAGCTGTTTTTAAAGACTACTATTATAACATTACAGGAAAGTGTAGCTGCTTGAAAACAAAATATAAAGAATGTTGCGCAGTATCACTTGTAGTAACACTGAAGTGTGGAAGTGCATTACTTCAGTTCAGCGGGGTGAAACGACCTCTTGTGAATAGGATAACATCGCAGTAGTTATGGAAGCTATCCAAGGACCGATAACAACCATGCAATTGCTGATAACACAACTGGATAGGACAGGATATAATGCTTGGATGGGAAGCTCGGATGGAAAAAGACAGGAGTTTATAGCAGCCCAGTTTCCATTCAGTCCTGGGATCCCTGAGATGACTTTTTGTGCACGATTCCTGACAAAAATGCATGACAACTTGACTAAACCAACATAATAACAATAATTTGTTCCAATCTATAGGAAGCAGCTTTATAAAGATTTCGACACGCTGAATTACAGCCTTCACAGCAAGACTCAAGTTCTACACACAGAATTACAGCAGCACAAATGATATACATTCAAATGCAGGACGGCCTTCTGAAAACTCTCAGAATAAAAGAGGGGAGAGAACACAACACATTACACTTTATTGTTTTTCTAGCCACATTAAGGGTGGATGGTGCCAGACTGTGGAGGTGGGCTGTAGGACGCCCACGCAATTAGAAGTTAGAAATGGTACCCCTGTTTTCAGTGCTGAAAATAAGATTTGTACTTTTTTACTTTGGAGCCTCTTAAAGTGGGTTTAGCCTCCTGCCCATTGTTTGGACCAGCCTAGAGACAGACAAATGTGGATAACATGGAGGCAGTTTTTTAAAAAAACAAAACAAAACTCATTATTGTTAATTGCTAGTTAAAATATGTACTGTATGTTCATCGTTCCTATTTGGCCATTTGGCACTGACCACTAGAGCCAAATAATGCGGCCGCTGCAGTGCCTGAATAGTCCAACAATAGCATTACAACAGAGTCAAAAAGAAGCTTTGTTTTCACATTACTGCCCATCAAAAGGGTTGCAACCACTGTCAAGCATTTGCACCAAACAATGCAAGAACAACTGCACAGGCATGATAACCATTTCCACTGCTTTGTTCTTTTTCAGCTGCCAATCTCTCTCTGTTGATCTATAGGAGATACATGAAGCATATAAAACATAAGCACACACATTCGTGGGGGCTCTTTGCTCCCTAGTCCAGCAGTGTTTTCTCAGTCGAGGGCTGAGGAAACAGCATGATCTAAATAGCTCATTAACTTTTGATGACTGGGTCCTTTGGCTGTAGATCTTGAAAGCAAACGGGAGCCAGACTCCTTATGGCTATTGATTTAGCAACACCCCCCTCTGCACATCCCAAGGAGGGCTACTAGGGACACCAAATAATTCATGCCAAGATCTGTGCATTTGTTAATGACAGATGGGGACAATGTGCTATTTAAAAGTGCAAACCACATTTGTTACAGCATCACTAACAGCTTTAACACATTATTGATACACTCACGCTGAGACTAAAATAACCCAACAGAGTGTTCTTAGCGATAATGTAAACAGTGGTATTTGGTTTTCAGCTAGGCCAGTGTGCCAAGCACTTTGAATCATAGCTCCTCGAAATAGAAAACTTTCCTCTTGTTGCAAGAGCAGTGAGCATTTTCATCAACTCCGTGTTGATGAAACCCTGGATTGCTTTTGAATAGAGTGTCATTAGGGAAAATGCCTATTAGTCTTCCACTGATGCAACATACCTGGGGTTGTTGGGAAGACAGAGTTGGAGTTGTGTTATCCAGCGATGAAACCAAATGGATGAGATGTTTGATTTGTAATAATAAAATAAAAACTCGCACATGTTTGGGACTTGAGCCTATCATGTGTCATAGGCAAGATGATTCCAAAACAACAGACTTAAGTGGCTTAGTAAGAGCGGTAAAGTTAGGTTGAAATTCCAAACAGAATAAATCATCCACAATCATAAGCCAGTAAGAAGGTCTTTGATCTTATCCAGGTGAGGTCCAGGTTAACTCTTCGTTTTCTATACGACGAAGGCAGTTCACCTCTTACTGGGGTACATTGCTATGGTAACATGTGCTGTTGACCTAACCTGCTTTGGAACAGGTTAGCTCTGCAGGTATGAAATCAACAATCAATTCTCCAAGAAGAAAAGAAAATAGCGTGACCATTCCCGGAACATCCCTTGGACCCTTCTACATGAATAGTGGGAGGGTCTAATGTTTTTCAGTAGTGTCTAATGTATTGACTTTCCTTGATTGATTTCATTGATGCAACTTTATACCGTAATTTTTATCCCTGTTCAGGCAAACAATTTTAGAACGTTTTTGTGCTATAAGCTTTAATACATGATCCTTAAAAATAACTAACCCTACATGTGAATTCTGTTTTCATATTTAGTTTACTTTAGTTACTCTTAATCACCATCGGGGCTGTAGATGACAGAAAATAACTACAAACTCGATTATAATCCGCTGAATTCTCCTGAGTCTTAATGATAGTGCTGTACTCCTGAAAAGTATTTCGACTTACATTGTCGAAATTTTGCTAAAGAAAATGCCTCCCCTTTCATGCGAATGCACTCATACCACGATTGATAACGCATGGGTTGCCTGAGTGATAACCAGCTTAACCTGATTTTAAGATAAATGTAGTCAGATGACTGCATAGGCTGAACTTGCTTCCCCACACAGAGCCCAGAAGAAGCAAACCAGGGAGCACATGAGGGCAGATACACAGACAAAGAACTAAATGGAGACCACATACAGACACAGACGGCTAATCAGAGGAAGTGGATGCAGGACAGAAATGAGTGTGTGCTGACAATCAAGATAGCTGTAGGCAGAAGTAAAACACAAAGCAAGGCACACAAATAAAGCAGGAAGTAAACCTGAAACTGCTACAGAGGTAAGACTCGAACAGAGGGATAGAAGTTATTAAACACTAAAAATAGCTGGAAGTGAAATACAATAAGGACCACAGACTAAACGTCCTGGAGTGTAAATGAAAATCAAAACCTCAAACAGGGAACAGACGTAAGAACATGGAATCTCAATTAAATGAATCAGAAAATAGCAAATAGTAAACCAGGATATTAAACTCAGAGGAACTCAAAACCCTGGGAAACAACCAACACATCCCACAACTGGTGGTTTAAAGACAGCCTGGGACCAAATGCTAACAATATCATAAATGTACAGTGATCATCTCACAGTGTGACTGCTGCCTTATCCCGCATCTCCTAACCGACTACTAGGAATGCAGAGTGAGGTATACTCCAGCCGTTGCCTTGACCCCACCGAGGGGGGTCATCCAACTGAAAGAAATAACAGAGGAAGTGCAGCTGCATGTAGCCTACAAATCAGTATTAGCAGTATTATTGCACAGTCCACATGTATCAGATCTGATGTTACACTCAGGTTTATTCAAGCTGTGTGGTCTGCAAAAAAAACCTTCTTGAATCTCAATCTGAGGGTCCCCGTACTTAGAATTTTTTTCCGGTTTTGCCACAAAGAGGATTTAAGAGATGCAGAGAATGTGTACAATTGAGGTTATCATCTATTCTGACATTCAGGGAACTGGGCAGAAATCACATCACGTCCATACATGCTGTGGGCCTTCATAATGCTTTGTTTTAATTAAACAGTGGGATTCCCCTGGACCAAACCAGTTCTAAGTCAGTTGCCGGATGCCAGCTGGACATGAGATGGGTACCACAGCTGAGGTGATCTGTGAACAGGGCCCAGAGTTCGCCGCTGGTGGTGGACACTGCCTAATGAAAACCCAGGTCATGTGACTTGCTAAGCACCACAGACATGGGGGGGTGTCCAAATTCATGGGCTGCATCCTCCTGAGGCCGCGTTTGTAGACCGATTACGTCACAGCGACGCGCCGAAGGCTGTCCAAATTCGTAGACTCCTCCGAATGCAGCCGACAAATGCGTCCTCCTTTTCCTCGAATTTGAAGGATGGGTCGGGTGTGTCCTTTGTGGTCCACCATATCCCAGAATTCATAGCGCGGCCCAGCCAAACGCCAGTTTCAGGCAATGGCGGCCGCTACTAAGTTTTAATATTACTCTTATTATTCTTTCTGGGTCACAAAATAAACTTTTAACATATTTTCAGGCGAGAATGTGGGTGTGTAAACTTCAAATATCTGCTCGGTTTATCAATATATAACATATTTGCAAAAGTGCTTCGACGTTTTTGGAGACGTCTGTTACCCACCAGCTCGATAGCTAGCCGGGAGCTTGAGGGTCACTGAAGCCGTCGAGAACAGCAAACTCCCGGCACATCATTTTCAGATCACCGCGGACTTTCGCTACTCAGGTTAAACGTAATATATAAGTCACTTAGACAACCTAAAAATGTTATCGTTTGGCTTTTTTCAGTGTTTTATTTGTTCGTGAGTAAATCTGTTTGACTGAGATTAAAATTATTAGATTAAATTAGATAAAATAAAATAAAACTTTATTAATCCCCCGGGTGGGTTCCTCCTTGGTTTTCACACAGCTTAATAAACGTCAAACAGAAAGCTGATTAAACAGAAGAGTGAGATGGTCGAGAATTTACGCCAGTGTCCTGTTATAATTTAGATAGCAATGAGCAGACGTCCGAGTTTATTAAACTCCACCGAGACAGCGGTGACGCAAATTGGCAAGACCGTCCAATTTCACAGCCGTTTACTTCCGGCCTACCCGACCTTCTGAGGACCCGGCCCACGTAGACCGCGAAGGCCGGGTCCTCAGGAGGATGCAGCCCATGAATTTGGACACGACTATGGTCTCCACAAGGAAGGCCATGCATTACACTTTCCAGTGGCAGACAGAGAAGAAGGGAACAAGATGACCACTCCCTCAGCCCCACTTCTTACCCCACCCCAACCAGCCCAGCCCTTAGCAACAATCTTTATCCCGCAGTGACGGATTTGGCCTGCTGACTTCCTTTAGCTGCCCTGAGGTAACATGCCAGAAGCTTTTCACCTTGGAGACAAGCAACTTCACCCCTAAAATTTCCAAGGGCTAGAGAGAGCTCACCGGATACCGCTGGAACCACGACGCTTTCCAGGGCAGATTGTTGACGTGTGACAGCGTCGCAACCTGATAAGTGTCAGAAAACCAAAGGATGGATGGACTATTTTGCTACAACCCTTATGTTGTTTCATTATGTCAATGAATGGTGGCATATTTAAATATATAAAATAGGCTTACACGTCATTTTCTTTTTTTTTTATAGATAGCAAAACTAAATATTTAATGCTCTAATGGACCAAACATCCTAAGGATGAAGAGGTACAGGTATATAATTCAATATGTGAGTTTTCTTATTCTGAAAAAAGTTATTATCAAGAAATACACATGAAAGTAAAAGATGAAAGGTCAGTTAAGCAAAACTCAACACAAAAAATTGCTTAATGAAACAAGATTTGAACAAGACCTACTTAAATAAGAGACAGCTCGACCCAGGATAAACTAACTGAATAAACCATTTTGTGGGCAAAGATAGAAAATAACTCAATTTACATGGCCAACCAAATGGTTAAGCCCAGAGTTGGCCTCTGTATTTAAACCACCTCCACCCCTCAGCCTCCTCTTTTGTTTAAACCAGGAAGGACTGGAACAGCAGACAGGTAACTCCTGAAAATAGAGAAAAATTAATGTAACCTAAAAATCAGTGACAAAAGCGTAGTGTGATAACTTATATGAAAACAAAATCTCCACATTAATTAAAGCAACTCTTTGCTATGTAACTTTGTAAAACATACACATGCAAATGAGGAAGGGTAAAACCTTAAATCTGTGTCTGATTTATATGAATGTGAGATGTGAATGAATATCACTGAATTATTTCAGCTGTGTGGTTGTGGACACCACCATCACAAACACACAACTACAAATTTAGCTAAACTGATTGTGATTGATTGATTTTATTGATTAGCATGCAGAATACAAAATAAAGATTACCAAAAAGCAAAAAAATCATGAGACAAGGCTAATCAAAGGGTATTGGCTGAAGCATTTGCTTATTATGCCAACCCTTTTAACAAAAAATCTTTTGCATGCAGCTCCTGTACACAGGGCTCGAAGCAAAGAATAAAAGAAAGCAAAGCAAAAACAAACAAACAAACAAACAAACAAAAATTTTCCACCTTAGATAATTACATCAAAGCAAAACAATCAAGAGTTTCAGAATTATTATTTTTGCTCTTTTCATTCTTGATTAATATATTTTTCTAATACTCTATTTTTAAACATGTTTTTAAACAAGGAAAATGAACTACACCTTTTTAAATCATTGTCATAACTATTCCACAGGTTAACTCCTCTAACAGAAACACATCTTTGCTTTATGTTTGTCCTTATCTTGTTTGTTTTAAAGACATCTGTTCCCCTTAAGTCATATTGACTCTCTCTGACTTTAAACAGCTTCTGAATACTGCGGCAAAGCAAGTTATTTTCTGCTTTATACATTATCTGTGCCATTTTATATTCGACTAAATCATAAAATTTTAGGGTATTCAGATTAATAAACAAAATGTTAGTTGGTTCTATATAGTTTGATTGATTTATAATTCTTATAGCTCTTTTTTGTAACTTGAAAATAGGAAGAGTATTTGTTTTATATGCATTACCCCATATCTCCAGACAATAAGTCATATATGGAAGCAACAGAGAACAATAAAGTGTGTATAATGATTTTTTGTTCAGGACATGCTTTGTTTTGTAGAGAATAGCAATGGTTTTTGACATTTTTGTTGTCACATGATTTATATGAGACTTCCAGCTCAGCTTATCATCAATTAGCACTCCAAGAAATTTATTTTCATACACTCTTTCAATTTCAATTCCATTAACCCTGATTTTAGATACATTTTTCATTTGTCTAGTGCCAAAAATAATCAATTTTGTTTTCTTTATATTTAATGATAACTTATTTACATCAAACCAGTTTTTTAATATATTTAACTCCTTTTCCACTGTAGTCAGAAGCTGTTCTAGGTTTTTACCTGAGCAATGCAGAGTGGTATCATCAGCGAACAATACACATTTTAACAGTTTGGAAACACTACATATGTCATTTATATATAATATGAATAATTTAGGGCCCAGCACAGAGCCCTGAGGAACACCACAAGTTACCTTCAACTGATTAGATTTTACATTATTGATTTCAACATATTGATATCTGTCATCCAGGTAACTTTTCATCCACTTATATGCTATCCCTCTTATGCCATATCTCTCTAGTTTATTCATTAATATAGAATGGTCAATTGTATCAAACGCCTTTTGTAAGTCTATAAAAACACCAACGGTATATTCCTTATTATCTATAGCATTAGATATCCCTTCTACAAGTTCCATCACTGCCATCGAAGTGGACCTTTTCACTCTAAAGCCATATTGGTTATCACTTAGGAGATTATGCTTCTCTATATATTTATCAAGTCTATTAACAAATAACTTTTCTAAAATTTTTGAGAACTGTGGGAGTAGTGATATTGGCCTGTAATTGGTAAACTGACATCTCTCTCCGTTTTTATGGATTGGAATAACTTTTGCTATTTTCATTTGTGAGGGAAACACACCAGTTCGAAAGGACAGATTACAAATGTATGTGAAAGGTTGCACTATATATTCTATAATACTTTTAACTAACATCATGTCAATACCAAAACTCAAAGATACATCTATAAAAATACACATCAAAAGCTTTTTTTTTTTTTTTTTTTTTTCCTAAACCCACAACCCTGCACATTTTTGCTAATCCTGTTGTTGAGATCTACTGAAAAATGTAATTTTTTTCTTTCCTGTATTTGAATTTTATTTAGTTTTTGGCAGTTTTGGATCTCGGGTCAAAACCATGTTTGTATCAGTCCAACACAAAGCCCAGTGTTGGGGTTTTTTTGCATGGGGGAAGGTGGGGGTTCAGCGCTTTTGATGGAATACCAAACGGAAGTGGTGTATGTAAATTTGGATTAAGCAGATAAGGCCCCTGTCACCCTTAATATCCACTGTTGCCATTATGTGTGAGCGTGTGTGTTTCTATTTGTGTGCAGGTGTTACAGCCAGTTGCTTTTGGCTAAAGAAATGCATATAAATGCACTTTTTACCTGCAGTAGCACTTCAATTAAAGGCCGCACTTAGGCAAGCTCATAAATGAAGTGGGCATGTGTTTTCTTCAGGGATACTGAAGTGTGTGTGTGTGCTTTATGGACATATGTCTCTCTATACACGCCTGAGGGAAAGAACAGTCCGCGGTTTTAAATCACACCTTGAACTGCTTGATGACTGCAGGCTAACAGGGTCCGTGTCCGAAGCTGATAGTGCCGCTCTATGACTCAACCTATATCTGGCGTTTGCGTTTTTCCGGCATCACGTTCCCGCACGGCGCCAGGGGAGAAAGACCAAGGGACCAAGGAAAGCGCTGATAAGACGTGGAGCTTGTCGTGTAGAGGGTCAGTGCGGCAGGGAGATAGGGCAGCTACATGGCAAAAGTAAGCCGAGCGTGACCACTTTCTCACTTTTTCACTCATCCGTCTTTCCTTTCCCGTCTCCCCACCCCTCCGGTCATCCTCAGTATGGTCTCGTTATCTCGCACAGCACTGATGGCTGCTGTGAGTGTGTGTGTCTGTGAGTGAATGTGTGT
This sequence comes from Oreochromis niloticus, assembly GCF_001858045.2. Taxonomy (NCBI): domain Eukaryota; kingdom Metazoa; phylum Chordata; class Actinopteri; order Cichliformes; family Cichlidae; genus Oreochromis; species Oreochromis niloticus. The sequence goes on from NC_031986.2 coordinate 22,711,445, forward strand.
GTATCTTTGCTTGCGTTTGTGCTCCTATTTGTGTATGAATACATGCACACCGCCCTGTCATTTTTTTGTCGCCCTTTTTGTCGCCCCTGTATTCAGTCCCCCTAAACATCATTTCAGCCACTGCAAAACCGCAACGGCGAGCACAGAGGCGTCTTTTCAGCCTGAACAAAAAAGTGAGGATGAGATGAGGTAAAGCCCCCGCGTCGATTTTACACCCACTCCTCGGCTGCAGCTGTCCTTGAATATAAATGATGGTGTTTTAACCCACTCCTCTCTGCCAGGGTCCCAGAATTCTGTATGCCTATCCTAGCAAGGATCTTCCTCATTTTTCCAAGCTTACTCAAAAAAAAAAAAAACCAAAAAAACCCCTGCTCTTTCACATCCCCAACAGCAACTCCAGGATATACCTTGACATCTTGTCTCATCACCGAAACTCATTTTTGACACCCAAGAGGGAGGCAAACGGAGAGAATTTGATCTCTGTGAGTCTCGGGGAGTGAGTCCTCTAATCTTTCTCCCGACCAATCCAGTGGGGCAGGGACACTTACTGTACAACTCACTCATCTCCAGCGGTTAGCTTTGATTCTCTCGCTCCTCTCTGCTGATTTCGCATAATCAAACGGTAATGAGGTTGGCTGCGGTGCGCTGGCACGGCCCCGGTGCACGGCTAGCTTGCGCTCGCATGTTAAGGGGGTTTTAGTTAAGAGGAAGGAGGAGGAGGAGGAGGAGGAGATAGAAGTAGAAAAAGGTCTGGAGCCCCCTACTTTGCAAGCACATTTGTTAGAAATACAATTACACAGGCGCACAGGAGCATACCGGACTCTGCAATGATTTCTTCATTCTCTAGCCGGTGGAGCGGCTAATTTCCTTAGCAGCTAAGTACTTATAGATTGCTCTGTAACAGAAGCTTGCGACAGTGGACAGGGGTAATGTAACGCATGACTGTTTCCGCCTCATATCTGCCATACAGTGAGGCTGGTTCTGAAGCGTAGGCCACATTACGGCGTTACACACTGAGTAGATAAACATTTAGGCTCGGGGTTTGATTTGCACTCCTGCTTCAGAGGAAACAGGTTAAAATGACAAGAACGCCTCAGAAGGTAATGCCATCCAATAAAAGTGCAGGGCTATTACGCTTGCTTAATTTCAAATAGCCAACGTTGGACAATAACTAATTGGATATATATCACATGAGTAGAGTTTTATGGCGCATGTGCTTTTCTACCTCGTCCAGCTGAACGCTTACAGCACTGAGCGACCGGAGCATGCTGACTGATGCAGCGTTAATAGTGCAAACAGACCATCATTCCAGCACCGCTTTGTCTTCATCAGAGTCAAAATCATTTGCAGTCAAATCAATCTCTTTGCTCCACTTCCATTTCCCCTTCCCCTTCGAAAGTTTGCTCTCCTTGAGAGGAGAAAAAGCACCTTCAGCTGTATATTGCTGCCACTGCCAGATGCACAATGAACCTTTTCCGGTGCTTAAAACTTCTATTTGAATACAATGAATTACCAGCTTTTCTCATGAGGAGTTTCCATCCAAACAAATTCTGAAATTTGTCCCACTAAACGATCCAACAGGGTTAAAAAGTATGTAATGTTATATCTTTATGCTTCAAAATACTTACGTTTCTCTAAGTGAAATCTCAGTATTTTCACATTAAAGCTTGACAATTCTGAGATTTAAGTGATGGTCGCCCCAACAGTTAAATAAATCTGTATATATTTGCCTTTGTTTGTTAATTTTTTTGATTACATTATTAAACATATTTCTTGAGTCACCCTTCATTTCTTTAATGTATTTTTCAAGAAAAATGGGAAAAATGCAGTGATTTATTGAAACATGTGCAAACATACATGTAAATACAGTATGTAAGGCAAAAAAAGAGTTTGAAAGTGAATATTTGGTGTGACCACCTTTATTCTTCAGCACAGTCCGAACTCTCTTCGGCAGCTTTCTTGTTTTTAAGTAGTCTTTAAGAATAGTTCTCCAGGCTTCTCGAAGGACATTCAAAGCTCTTCTTTGGATGTTTCTGCGCTTTGTTCTGTTCTCTGTCAACATGATCCCACACTGCTTCACTAACGTTGAGATCCGGGCTCTGGGGAGACCAATCCATGACTGATAGTCACCGATTGTCTCTCATTTTTCAGTCCAGTCCTTGTGTAGTTTTCACACCTCAGCCTTTTCTCCCTGTTACCCTTCCTTAAGAATGGCTTCCTGACTAGGGATGGGTATCGTTTAGGTTTTATCCGATACCGGTGCCAAACCGGTACTTTTGAAACGGTGCCGGTGCTTAAACGGTGCTCAAACCGGTGCTTAAAGAATGGAGAACACAAAATTGGTCCAAAAACCTCTCATGTTCAGCTTTTTTTTGTAAAAAGATAACAATGTTAGCCTTTTCTGCAGCTATTGGGCATATATGGCATCACTCTTGGCTGGAAGCAGTGCTTAAACAATGGAAAAAACACAAACTTTGTCCAAAAACCTCTCATGTTTAACTGTTTTCCACTTTTTCTTTGGGCTACCTTTTTGGCCAGGGTGAAGGGAGTATCTGCCATCAAACAAGAAGACAGCCGCATGTAACTACGACGGTGTTTGCTAGTTCACCTTACATGCATTAATGTAATAATGTGGTTAGCCTACTCAACGTTAATTACACACGAACAACATGAAGCTACTCACGCAGAGGAGAACGGCTGCTGCTGCCATCATCATCCTCATCATTTCTGCTACGCTGACAGGGCTAGGGGCCAGGACTCTCTATTGGGGGGATGTTGCTAACTCCGGGTCCGATAACAGGCACCACACCCGCAGTAGATGTGCAGTGTGAGGTCTCGCAGCAAGCTATCAAACACGGCTTATTTCTCGGCCTTAAAAAAACCGCTATGCGTCGCCAGGTGTTTCATCAGATTTGAGGTGTTACCTCCTTTGCACAGTATCACAATATCAGCTTAAAGCACTTGTTGCAGGCTGCTGAGTTTGCATCTTTTGCTGTGAAGTACAGCCAGACTTTTGATCGCTTCGCCTTGGGCATTTTTAATCTGTAGCTCTGCTCTAAAAGAACGTACGTACCTGGCCCCGCCTACTATCCTCGGAAACGTAAAATGATTGGCTAGAATTGGCTCAGGGGAAAAAAAAGCACCGAAATAAAGCACCGAAATGTGCGCTGCTTTTCGGTCTGGTTACTACCGTTTATGTCAGCACCGGTGCCATCATGGCACCGGACACCGGTACCCATCCCTATTCCTGACAGCCATCCTTCCACTGAGACCATTTCTGATGAGGCTTCAGTGAACAGCAGATGAATCAGCTGAAGGTCCAGATAGATCTCTCAGGTCCTGTGTCAGGTCTTTGCTGGATTATTTCCTGTTTCTTAAGGACATGACTTTCAGATACTGTTTCTCTGCCTTTTTGGCCTGACACTTTTCGTTTTCAGGTAATAGCTCTTTGGGAATCATAAAGTATAAAAATGCAATTTTATACTTAAAAAAAACATTGAGAGATTTTCAGAAAGCTTGCAGAGCTATTGCTCAAGACCACTTTAAATACATTACAAGACAGTCTGGCCTCTTGGAAGCAAAACATGAAGGAATGAAGGGTGGCACAAGACCTTTGTAAACTGGTATAGTTCAGGGTCATCAACCAAAATCCATAAATACAAAATGCCCTAAATAATGTGATTCAAATTTTAGCTTTGTTGGCTTGTTGTGCTTAGTTTACTTAAAATGTGTGTTTATCTTTATTAAGTTACAGTTTTTCTGCCATTTAACTGTGAAGTGACTCATTCCTGGGACGTTACTGCTGGAATCAGTGGAAAAGTTCTCTGAAAAAAAGAAAGAAAAAACAGTCCTTGGTCCAGTAGACCTGGTAAAGAAAAACAGTATGCGACTTTTGTCTCTTTTTCCAGGTTAAAGGTCATGTTACCTAGAGAAACTATGCAGTGTGCATCTTCTCTCAATACTTGGCTAACACAACAGGGTGTTAAACCCACTGTTTTCTTTGCAGTTGGTGTGTCTTGTCTGGGCTTAATGCAGCCCTATCCAAACGGTGCATTTACAAAACATAATTAATTTATTTTAAATTAACATCCTAAAACAGTTGGGCACCGTAGCTATCAGCAAGCCTTATTGTTTGAGCAGGAGTTTAAGCAGATGCAGATAAATACAAATTTAGTGACACCGGGGGACACCGCAGTACCCACATTCATGACTTACTAATGGTCCATTAAGTTCCAACAATATCATCTTTTGAATAAAATTTTGTTTAATTCATGAATTTCTGTCCCATAGAGGAAGCAAAATCATTTCAATACAAAAAAATAATAACAATAATTTATTCACCTCTAAATGTGCCTCGTCTTTTCGGCAGCATTTTTAAGTCAGTGTCCTATTTACCAGATGGGGCCACTCTTATTTTATCATTCCACTTAATATGCAGTCAGATCAGTGGGACAAGTCATATACAGGTCTGTGCAGGCTTGTGGGTTTTGTGTGAATATCTCATAACATCACAAGTGTGAGGCGTCCCACTGAGAGTGGACATGAGGTGACGGACCGCTGCGAGCTACTGTCAGACTCTGCGGGGGGTGTCGTTTACCCATCATGCAGCGTTGTGGAAAGTGAGGCATCGCCGACCGTGTCGTTAACCCTTTACATTTGGCTGCGTCTCAACAAGCAGACATCAAATTGCATTTCATTTTGACCAGCGATACAGTGGTACCAATTTATTGGCATGTTGTAATGCAATTCAGTGTGTCAGACCTTATATGTGGCCACAAGGATGAAACTGGAGACTGCTTGATTGATTGAGCTTAACCTTTTTGGTGATTTTAGCTCAGAGCAAGATGTGTTTGTTATCGGCTAGTTATTTAAAATTCACCAACATCTCAAAAATATGTGTAAAATGTTCTAAGAAATCTAGAACATTATAATATGATTTTAATGGTGTGTAGCATGTTAAACACCAAAATATAACTAACGAAAAAACAAAACCCAGTCTTAAGTGTCAATTCTACATTCGTTTTAATTTAAAGATGACACGTATCTTTTTTAAGCTATTCAGAACATTTAAGATTAATACATTTCATCATTTATTTCTTTTTATCTCCTTTTCCACTTGTGCATCTGCCTCCTCCACCACGACCCTCTCTCCTCTCTTGTATTTACCGCTCTTCCTGGTTACCTTGAGCCTCATTTCTTCAACGGAAGTCAAGACTCTAACTCATGAAAATATGCAAAAACAAGCTTATTTATTCCTAATCTTGCCGCAATTACTCATTTTCAGAAAATTAGACTCTGGGCAGCTAAGAACGAGCCGGCTAAACAACAACAGCTGGTTATAAGCTAACATAATGCCAGCTAATGTTAGGTTTGAATGTCCTAAAAATCTCACCTTTCCCTTGATAAACAGTTTGATTACATTCTCACATCCTATGATAGGTTATTCACTAAGTGTCAGAGTCCAACAATGTTAGCTCCACTTCAGAGAAAGTTTCACTAACAGGGGTTAACAGCGCTAAATACAGCAGTGCTTACTGTTTCAGGGTTCAACAACTCATCTCCATATTGCTGTCACTGGAGAGAAGTTAGCTTCACTGACTCACTGACTCGTATCCGACTTGTTTCATATAGTTTTACAACCTTCTCCAGAGTAAATAGACATGGACGCTTCTCACTCGCTGTTAAGAGGTAAACGGTGATCTGACAGACTACACTGACTAGAAGAATGCTAGCTAGCATATCTGTGGTAATTAGTGGATCAACATGTAAAGCATAGCAAAATATTTAATTGTCACACTTTTTAAATTCCAAATTTATTGTAAAGTGTTGATATTATTAAAATATATAAAAAATATAATGTGTAAAAATGTTTGTATGCACAAACATGGCCATTTTAGGATACAGAGTGTGACTATCCCCACTGTACAGAATGATATGAGTATGCTTTGAATTTCTTGTAGGTTTGTTTTGTGTAGCCAGATTGTTTGGGTATCAAAACAAAGATAGTTTTATATCTTTGGTTTGTTCACTACAGAATCTAAAACCTGAATAAATATAATTTAAGTGTGGTATTTTTTTGAGTGGTCATATAAAAGATGGATAATCAATAGTTTTTAAGCTTTGACTTTTTTCTTTGGTTTGTTGATTTTTATGTATTTATTTTTCTTTCTTTTGAGGGCAGACTCAAAGTGCTAAGTTATGAGCTAATGCTACATAGCTTATTTATCAAGGTCCAATGAAAGACTGTATGGGTGCATCACATGGACACAGATACCTGCTAATTAGCAGTAACATGCAGACATAAAACTAGAATTCTCCTCAATGAAAACCACCACCAGCCTGGTCTAAGGATACAGTTCAGTGACTCCGATTAACTGAGGTGAAGCCCAGCAGACGGCTGTCAGCACCCACCTGCCAGTCAAAGCAGCCAAGATGTGAATAATGCATAACTTTAAGCCTTAATACAATCTAAATGGGTAGATTACATTAAATTATAACAAGGGGAAAGGTTAACTATAGACACCAATGTATATATTTTATTTTATTGTTACGTCTGTTTAGCGTTTAGCTTGTTGGTTTGTTTTTTAATTATGTATTTCATGTTTTTTTTAATTTGTGTTGTAAATTATTTATATATTTTTATTTTTGTTTAGTTTCAAATTATTTATCAGTGTTTAAACTTGATAATTTCATAATTCTGTTTTATTGTGCATTGTATGCCATCTATAGTGTTTTAGTCATCAATAGACGGACATAGGCCATTGTCCGCTTATTAGATTTATCGTTTTCACCAGAAACTAGCAATGATAGGGATATAAACAGATTAGTTAAGAAAAAAACAATAAATAATTATCTAAGATGAATTCATTTTCATCATGGTTTGTCCTGACTTCATCATTTTCACAAGCCACCCAATGTTTCTGAGCCTAATGGCTTTGACACGCATAAACTTTAAATGAACGCATTTAATTGAGAATGTTAAATATCCATCTGGTTTCTGTGTGTTTTGTTCAGCTTTTTGACTGCACTGAGAAATTCATTTTTATTATGAAACATGCTGTTTGCAATAAGAACTGCGTTTGACTGACTTGAATGCTCTAAGCTGATTAAAAGCCTCCTACCCAACTACACACACACACACACACATGTTCACACTCACACACACTCCAGCCTACCCCACTGACCTGCTTTCTAAACACAGCAGATACACATAATGTTCCCTCTGCCTTGTTCTTTCTCTTTTCCTTCTTCGTTTTGACTCAAACACACACACACACACACACACACACACACACACACACACACACACACACACACACACACACAGATGAGTGGGTGAAGTGTGGAGAGGTCTTGTGGGTGCTCATCACACACACTTGACAGAAGCAGTGCTCTTGGCAAGGAGGAGCTACATGATATATGAAGATGGCCACTTTGAGCCCGCCACACATACACACACACACACACACGTGCTCCTCACAGGGGCCCCTGCCCTCCAACAAGCTCTTGAGACTCTGATGGTGACATATATGGAACGCATGCAGACTGAAGCCTTTAAATATTCATGTCTCGTCTGTGTGCCTGCAAATCGCCGTGTGCATCGCAGACAAAATGGGCACGCTTGTGCATGTGTGTGCATCAATACATTTGCACACAGACGTCAGCCCAGGCTCACGGGTGGGTACAGGTAGGCTGCATATTGGTAGATGATTGAATATTTACTGTGCAGTGATGGATACTCTGCAAACATTTTGAAATTGAATCGCCGTCAGCTGACAGTCCTTTCTGAACATCTAATCTTGATTGAAAAATTGCTGTGCCAACATCAGAGACAACACCTCGCCATCTGCTGGAAGTCCTTCTTTGGAGAGTCTAACAAGTGAAAATTTGCATACAAGAGTTGTTATTTATTGTTCAAAACAAAACATTTTACCTTGGGAGACGAGGAAGAAACTCGTGAAAAGAAGCAGATTCAAACTGACTGGAGTCCATTTGTAATCCTTTTAAGCTAATTGCTGCCATTCACCATGTAACAGATGTGAGGGTTTACATCAAGACACACAGCAATGAAAAAGTACACCACCTCAGTTTGAAGGTTTTATATATCAGGACATAATGTAAGATCACCTCGTACTTGCAGGTATTGAAATGATGTCAATACAACCTCAGATGAACAACACATGACATATTTAATGGTGTCATTATTTATCTGACACAACTTTAAATAAATGCAGAAGCAGTGTGTGGAAAAACTAAGTACACTCTTACTGATTACTTGGGAATTAAGGTGGCAGGTGCTGCTAGTCAAATGCAAATGCATGATAAACTGATCATTAGTTGGTGTGAGCACATTTGTAAAAGCCGAATTTTGTCAGTCTGCTAGTTTGGAGCGTTCAGACTTACTATTTTCTAAGCAGTGGACAGAAGTCACCTCAAGACGCTCAAGGACCATTAATACAGAGACAACCCCAACAATAAGACGACCCCCTATGAGCAAGCACTTGGCGACAGTGGGAAGGAGAAACTCCCACTTAAAAGGAAGAAACCTCCAGCAGAACCAGGCTCAGGGAAGGGCAGCCATCTGCCACGACCAGTTGGGGGTGAGAGACACGCTGTGGAAGGGCCAGAGGTTAATAATAAGCAGTGTTGGGACTAACGCGTTATTAAGTAACGCGTTACAGTAACTACGTTATTATTGTGGTAACGAGCACGGTAACTAGTTATTATGCCAAAACCAGGAACGCGTTACTCGTTACTGGGATTTAGATAGGCTCGTTACTCGTTACTTCGTGTGGTGGATATCGCGGAGCTTCCACAGATTCAATAACATTAGCAAGTGGTGGAGGCCAGCAGGTGGATGAAGGAAAAGGGAGGCAAGAGGAGAGACCCGAAGCGGCCGCCGGTCCGCGTGTCAGGTGAACTGAACTTCAGGTAAGAAGTTATGACCTGCAGTCTATCGGAGTCAGATATAAACCAAGTTTAGGTGGAGTTTATTTTCGGTATGCTGACATTTTCGTACTGCGTGCTAGCTAGCATGACGGAGTTTCTATACAGCTGTGTGGGTGCTATGTTACTGATGTTGAACTTTATTTTGTTCATACGGTTAATTATTAGAGTTTCCAACTGTCCCGTAAAAAACAGAATCGTCTGGTATTCAGAGAAAATATTACGCGTTTCGTACTGAGGTGAAAAGGAACACAGTTTGTCCCGGACTTCAGCTACAATGAAAAAGACACAAAGCTGAAGCTGCACAGCTGCCTCTTCTTCTCTCATTCTCTCCTCTCCCGTTTCTACTTCAATCACGAAACTGATCAATGATCAGCTGATCGGCTTTTCTCTCTTGTTTATTTATCGCCCACTTTGCGCCAGAAAGAGGAAACCAGCGGATGTCGCGTTAAACAACAGCAGCACGTTTAAGCTTGATCAGCTGTTGTTAGAATTTATTTAATATTAATTTCTAGTATCAGCTGATGTTTGCTGGAGCCACAGCTGTAAAGCTGCTGGTCATGATATCGGTTTGGATATCTGGTGAGAGGGAAACATGCAGATGAAACCAGGAGATGTCCTTACTGAATCATCAGAGCTGAACAGGTGATGGAGAAACAGGTTTACCTTTTAGGTGACATGAATGAGTTGAAGGGAAGTTATGAACTGTTTCTGAGAGACAAATAACACCAGGATCCTTTTCTATGTAGCTGACAGCTGGTAACTGTGCAGGGGTGGGTCTAGCAAAGTGTGTCCAGGGGGCCAGGTAGGGCATTAACAGGGAAAGGGGGGCACAAGGAAATACTTTTCTTTATTATTCTCATTTAAAATGTCTCGCTTTTAAAAAAATAATTATCTGAGTCTTACAACAAACAATTGATAGATTGATACATATATACCATCAGAACAGTGTACATCACTGTCACAACAGTGTTTGTTTTCATTCAAAGGCTTTATGATTTTTCCTATAATGGTGGGCCGGTCTCTAGTCAAAATGCCCGGGACGATTGTTTTGTCCCAGTCCAGCTCTGTATGCAGCTCATCTGCAGTCTGGTGTTACCTACATCTTCCTATTCAGAAGGCAGAATGTCCAAGTTCTGAGTACAATCAAAAGCACCACGACTGCAGTTTTTGTGTTGGATGTAAAAAGCAGGCTAGAATCATGGCGGCGGTCAATGACGGTCCAGGCGTGGGATTTCTCTCGTGGAAATGTGCACATTATTTTTTCCTTTCTGTTGGTAGGTGGCACAGTGCACTTGTGGCAAGTAAGCAAGCTAGAAGACTGGCAGTCTGGCTGGGTATCCAGTTAGGGAAGCAACACATTAACAAGAGAATTCTGAGTAAAACCAAAGTTACTTTCCCTAGTAACTAGTTACTTTGAAAGTAACGAGTAACTTGAAGTAACTGAGTTACTTTTTTAGAGAAGTAACTAGTAATGTAACTAAGTTACTAATTTAAAGTAACTTACCCAACACTGATAATAAGTAATGATTAAATGCAGAGATGGTATAAACACATAGTTGGTGGAAAAGAAACAATCAGTGCATCATGGGAAGCCCGAGTAGCCTCGGTCCGTTGCAATGTAACGAACTAACTAAACTAGGGGTGGAAAGTTGAAAGCTCTGCGTCCCATTCTACTTGGTTTTTGGAGAAAACCATACTTAGCATATGAGCACCGCCAGCTTAATTCAGTTCAGTTTTATTTGTGTAGTGTCATATCAAAACATTAGTCATTTCAAAGCGTCTCATACCAGTTGTCAGTGTGGTGGTAGAGGGTGATGATTTGAGTTTGTTTTACAGCCACAGAACCTGGGCACCTTGTAGTCACTGAGCTGCTCATGAAGTCCTCTGTATACCAAAGAGTCTAATATGAGGCCATCTGTCTGACTGGTCTGATAATGGCCCCAAACAAAGCAAGAAATCCACAATTGAATGGCTGAAAGGGTAAATAACCAAAGTCTCGCAATTTCCCAGTCAAAGTGCAGACCTCAACCTGATTAAAAAGCCTGTGGGATCTTTAGAGAGCTGTGCATAAATCAGTGCTGTCATACGTCAGTGAACTGCTGTGGGCCGAAAAAACAAAAACAAAACAAAGACCCTTGGATTTGCAGGTATTGTTGCAAAAATATAAGTGTTGGAGTTTTTTAGTATGTATGACTTTTTGAAGAATTAATATGACTGTCTTAGAAGTGTTTGCCGGGTATCTATTGTCCTACATGTGATCTGTAAAACTATTCAGACTGAGTTTGTCAGACTTACTGTACATAGAAACATGTAGATAACCTTGGAAAGTAAGGGAGAGTTTGCATTCTTCACACTGACAGACTTTATTTCTCTGAAATTAAAGCCATAAATGAAATCTATTGCATTATTTCGGTCCTAACAATGCCCCCGGTGTTAACATTTCATATCTGCCTTTTTGGTTGCTTACTTGTTGCTGTGGGCCCCAATGTGTTATTACCCCAGTGCATCAAGTCATGCCATTCTGCCAGATGCCACTAGCAAAGTTGTGTTTCGTGCTGGTACATTTGATGGATGCCATGATAATTTTGGACACTGAGAAATAACATTCCAGGTTTAAGGAGTGAGAATCCTATAATGTTATACCAATATGCCATTTACAAGTATTCATACGTGTTGAGGAAATAGTTAAGTGTAAAGTTGTGGTCAGAAGTTTACTTGCACTAATTATGGGAATGAATGTCATGATAATTTTGGGTTTTTATTGATTTCTTTAAACTGTTCTTCTTCCAGTGTGGAATGATTACACAACATATATCTTTAATGACTTTAAAATACAAGACTTTGGTGAGGTTTGAATTTAATTTGGATTTTCTCCAACCCACACGGGATCAAAATTATACGTACAGGTTCAAATATATACATACACTAATATTAATTGAGTTAAATGTCCCTTAACAAACTGCACCTCGGCCCAATGCTTTTGGTAACCATCAACAAGCTTCTGGCATAATTTCTGCTGGATATTTGACAACTATTCTTGGTAGAATTTGTATAGTTCATTTAAATCGGTTGGTTTAAACGTAGTCCACAAATTTTCATTAGACTTCAGGTTGGGGTTTGGGATCATCGTCCTATTAAAGCAACCAACTTTTTCCAAGTTAGCTGTTGATCTGAGGTGAAGTTGAAGAATTTGGAGGTAGTTCTGCTTTATTATTCCATCCACTATGTGCAATGTACGAGTACCACTGGCAACAAAACAGCCTTTTACTTAGGTACAGAACCGATGGTCTTGGAATCTGCAGTTGCTCAGAAATGGTTCAAAGAGACCTTCCCAACTTGTGTAAATATACAATTATCCTTAGATCTTCAATGAGTTCCTTGGACTTTCCCATTGTTCTGAGAATTGTCCAAATTCAGTTGGTGCTGTCAAACAAATCCTTTTTATGCTACTACAAAGAGAAACTACCAGCTGTCATGCTCACTAACAAGACGTTAAAAGGCCTTGTCAGATTTAAAGACATTGTAGAACCTTCGGCATCACAAAAGATTTGAGAGACCCCTTTGACCCTGTTAATCCAAAATAAACTCAAAATAAATTCAAACTTTTTGTTTTTTAAATACGTATGCTGTCACTCGAACCTGAAAAAAGACATTTCGAAGAAAACATTAAAAGCCCAATATTACCATGACATTCATCCCCATGATGAAGATATATGCATGTCTAATCACAAATCTACGTCACTTTTACTTAACCTGCTGTAGTGCATCACAGTGTTACAGCAATGCACACCTTGAGCCTGTGAAATGCTAGCAGCTTTGACAGAACAGCAGTATAAGACAACCTGGGAATGAGGACCTTGCATAGCAATGAGCCGTCTCTGTTCTTCAAGCATTCTAACAATCTGCCGTGCTCTAACACATTGCTGAAATAAAACAGCTGCCAGCTTTGGATTTAAATGCCCGTACATGTACTGTTCTCCAAACCACCTTTAATCCATTCGGGTCTTTTGTAAGACACCGTTTTAATGAAAGCTTTCGCCTCAAGCTCTGTTCAACGCCGTAATGTATGTTCAAGTGTCTAGGCCTATTTGCCGTTATAACACTTAAATCTAATCAGGGGATAGGCCACTTTTAGAGTGTTTGGAGAAACCACTTGTTCCCACAGGCAATCAACACCTCATCAGAGGACCCCCTCTCATGTGGAGAGAAGGGGGCACAAAGCCCAGCAGTGAAGAGCACAATTTTACCTCCTTATCTTTCCTCCCCTTTCTTCTTTTTGGCTACTCTTTGTTGTTTTTCTCAGTTCTTCTCAAACCTATTTTGGAAAAATGCAAGCAATACAACAAACTGTATATTATAGTGATCAAATGCAAAACTGTCTTGTGGCTTAACTGAGAGTTGATTTGCAGATTTTAACCACCATCATTTCCTAATTTCATTTCTCATGAGGCCAATATAAAGCCAAGATGAGTTGTCTTCCAGGAGAAGTGCTCATCAGCAGGAAATGAAACGCTTGCAATCATCTTCAGAAAAATACTCCTTTTTGATTTGCAGCATATGAAATTGTGTTTTCTGTTCGTTTCTGCAAGTAAATGCATCCAGAAGAGGTTTCGAGGTGTGTGACTTGTGAGCTGAGGTGTGCACATCCAGTCAGGGCGCTCAAGCTGTCTACATGATATAGCAGTGGATCCAGATCTTCTTTTCTGATGTACCACCGCAGACTCAAATCTTTCCTTTCAGTGTTTAACAAATAAAACTGAAACTTTTAGCTTGCAGTGTTTCTTAACAATATAAGCTGTTTATCCATACTATTGGCCAGATCATTAATCATTTTTGTTTTACTTATCTCGCTTCTTTAATTGGCTTTAAATCTATTTTCTCTGGCTAATGATTACATTTGATTCATGATCTAGCTAATAGTACTGCAGTTAGCAACGATTATAAATAGTAAGCTATTACGGGAAAACTCTTCTTTAATGCCAAATAATATTTTTATAACAAAAGAAATGATTTAACTTTACTTTTTTCCAAAGCTGGCAAAAGCAAAGTTTTCTGTGCTTTAAAGAGTAACAAATAATTCATTTGAATTGAGTTGTCGTACATCGATGTTCACCTGGCATATTTTAATTTACCAGACAAAGGCAGGTGCAACAGATTTACACGAAGGTACTAGACCACCACCCTCTGTAAGGTTTATGCCACAGCTGCTCTAAATTAACAGCATTGGCAATTACAAAAAATAATTTTGATGTTTCAGTTTCCTAATCAGTATGCAAGCAAATTATTATTGTTCTTATCCATGAATTTTCAAATTTACCGTTTTGCAAAAAAGGGGAGAAAAATAGTTAAAAAAGCACATTGTTATTTTTATATTAAGATGACAACTCCAGTCCTGTGTGCCGTCTCAAATTTGGGTATAAAAATTTTGATTTAGTTTTTTTTAATGTGCCTAAAAAATGAAAATATAACTTTGAGTTTTAATCAAGTTTTTAACAGATTTATGTTAAATCTGGCATTATTATTTGCACATTTCCACTATGGTTATAATTCACCAGATAACAGGACATCGACCAACTTTTCACTTTCACTTATTTCCATAATTTTCCTCCCAACTGCTTTGAACACAATGAAGCCACTGGCTTATGACCAGCTCTGAGGTCTGGAAATTTTTAGCCATTTGGCCTTTGTTAGCATTTTTTTTAAAGAGCCTCCACGATAATGACATGTTAGCATGTGGCTGTGAGAATGAGCACGAACATTTGTCTGTGTTGCACGCTGAGAACACTCGATACCGGCCAGTTTCGGTCTCCAGCTGCTTCACCATTGCATATCTACTTTTTTTTTGTCATAACTTATCATTTTGAATTTTTGGCGCATTCATTTTAGCAGTCATTTTCAACTGAGTAAAAATGACTAAACTAAACTTTCAGGTATGCTTCAGGTATTGGAATAATTGAGCTAATCTCTCCATTGAACTGTCTCTGCATTTGCTAAGGAGTGTATGGAAATACACTCCTTAGCAAATGCAGAGGCATCCCCATCACCCACGACTGGGAATTAGTAATATGTTAAGTTGCAATAATGAGTCTGAATGAGAATAAATCACAGTTGCTTGACAAACACTGGGTGTGAGCTCCACTGGGAGAAACCGTACAACTTCGACCAAGAGTGAGATTCACTTCAGTTCCACAGAGGCAATAATCTACACTTTCCCCATTGTCACCGAGTAGCTGTGCGTATCTCCGCACCCAGGCCCATTGATCTGCTTCTGAGACATAACAGAGGGAATGTATGATGTCTGT
This sequence comes from Oreochromis niloticus, assembly GCF_001858045.2. Classification (NCBI taxonomy): domain Eukaryota; kingdom Metazoa; phylum Chordata; class Actinopteri; order Cichliformes; family Cichlidae; genus Oreochromis; species Oreochromis niloticus. The sequence continues at coordinate 22,726,696 of NC_031986.2, forward strand.
TCTCTCTGAATAGTCTTCCACCTGTTTCCCCACGATTCCTGTCGAGAGAGACAGACAGAAAGGAAGTGGGGGAGAGGGTGAACGAGGTAAGAGAGAGACGAAAGGAGACGTAATACACACAGACAGAGACACACTAATGATGTTGTCAGACAGCCTTCGGGTCTTTGAACGCACTCCCGGTTGTGTTTGCGAGTGCACTTCTGCGTGCACATGTGCGGACTAACACATCATTGTATTAGACAGGCACTCCATCACTGTCAAGTGGCAAATTTGGAGGGAGAGGCAGCTTCCTGCAGTTGCAACAAATCTCAAAAAGCCCTTTTGTGTCTGTCAGTCTAGAAGTCTTTCATTTTGACGGCACAGAGAACCAACAACATCAGACTTAAACAGCGCTCTTTTCATCTTGCCGCCTGTAAATGGAGGCAAACAAACTGGTTATGTTCTCCGTCTCTGCATCACATATTCCGATATTTTATGGAAGCTGCAAATGTCGCATGGAGATTCCTGCTATTTGGATCTAGTGCGATTGTCTGACTGGTGTTAGCATCTCAAGTGCTGTTTAGTGGCCGGTATACAGGATAATCTCATATTATAGCCTCATTGTTGTGTATTTTACTCACAAACTCAATAATAATTATATAAAATTAGGGTTTTCAACATCATTTTACATCATAAGAGTCACACTGTTTCAGCACGACCACAGCTCATAGAGAACTTTATACCGACCTGCTCTCGCTAATGTTATTCATGGCCTCCCTGACTGACACATTAATCAAAAGCACCATCTACTGTTATCAGACATGATCAAGTGTGAGGCTCTTTGTGTCAAATGCCCCGACCACTTAATGTAGATTTTGTAGTTTAATAGGTGCACTGAGTCGGGGACAAGTAAACACAATCAGTTACAGTGGTGGCACACGGCTAACAGATCAGTATCTGCTCAATGAGAGGAAAGAAAAAATAACTGCAGCTACTACTGCAAATATTATGACACAGTCTCGTGGCACTTTGTGAAATAAACACAAAATTTAATCTACTGCTTTGTGCACAGAAATGGAAACACAGTTTCTATGAATATTAAATGTGCTTTTTTTTCTTTTTCCACCAGTATTCTTGCTTTAGTATCTTTAAACCAACTCTTGGGGGACGGCATACCACTTTTAAGGACATTTACTGTGTCACTGCATCACCTTAACGCTTTTTGAACCTTTTTTCCCCCAATTGTAAAAAAGATAATCATGTACACAGTCATGGTGAAAAGAGCACACTTAAATTCTAGAGTTTTCCATATAAAGCGTAACTAGCAGCCAAGTGCTTCTAATCAAATGCACTTGACTGATTGATCATCAGGAAGTGTGAGCACCTCTATAAAAGCAGAGGTTTTTTAAGTCTGCTGGTCTGAAGCATTCAGGTGTGTGTTATCACAATACCAAGGAGGAAAGACAGCAGCAATGATCTCGGAGAAGAAATTGTTGTTGCTCTTCAGTCTCAGAAGGGTTATAAGGGCATTTCCAAACAATTTGAACTTCATCATTCTACACTGAGAAAGGTTATTCACAAGTGGAAAACAGTTGCCAAGATAGCTGCCAATCTTCCCAGGAGTGGATGTCCCAGCATATTCACCCCAAGGTCAGACTGTGCAGTGCTCAGAGAAACTGTAAAAGACCCAAGAGCTACATCTCAGACTCTCTAGGCCTCAGTTAAGTGTTTAAGATCATGACAGTACAATTTAAAAAAGACCGAACAAGTATGGCTTGTTTGGAAGGATGATCAGGAGAAAGTTCTTCTCTCGAAAAAGAACATGGCAGCACAGCTTAGGTTTGCAAAGTTGTAAAGACTTCTGCAACCTTTTGACAGACGAGTCTAAATGGAGATGTTTGGACATAATGCACAAAACCAAACACAGTCTATCAGCACAAACACCTCAAACCAACTGACAGCACGCTGGTAGAGGGGTCAAGATTTGGTCTTGTTTACAGCTACAGGATCTGGGCACCTCGCAATCAACCATCAACTCCTGTATACCAAAGTATTCTAGAGTCAAATGTGATGCCACAAACTTCAGTAAATTTAACAGTAAATTGAGCTGTAAGAAAACTTGGCCACCACCATACAAATCATACAGAAACGATTACTTTAGCTTATTACTTAAGGTGGTTCTACAAATTATTGAATCATGGGGTGTCTTTAGTTCCTCATAATAGCAAAATAATTACTCCCGCAAAGTATATAAAGATAAATATGTCAGTGAAAAAACTTAGTTATGGCTATCGTGTAGATTTTGCTTCTAATTGTGGTGTATTTTTAAAGAAAGGAGGAAAAAACAATCAGTTTTTAATCAAATTTAAAAGTGAGCAATAATATGTACTGCAGAGGAGGTTTAGCCAACCAAAAGTGTAACCAAGAAAATATAAAGTGGTAAAGTAATTAGACAGAAAATAAAAACATCAACAGAGCTGATAATCACAAGTTCAGGGAAAAACAACAGAAGTGGCTACAACAGAGACACAAGAAGCACACATGGGAAACAGAAGGAGGCATCCTTCTTCTCATCTGTCAGCTTCTCTATCCTTGACTCCTTTCCTCGTCTCTCAGATGTTTGCGGATGAAGATAGAAGAACTGAGGCAACATCGGTTTATCTTCAAAGTGACAACTTGTATATTTTTAGGCTACTTTTAATTAAATTCTCGCTGTAGTACAGTATGGCAGGATATCACAGCTTTTTTAATGGCATATACAAATACGGACAAGTTGTTTGTACAGTCACTCCATAGTTTGTATATTCCAGTAGTGCAACTCTCTCTGCCAGATGCCTTTTTATTAGGAACTGAGACATCCTTCAACATGGTGTTCTGAGTTACTTCCACTGGCAGGAGGACAGAGGATGTTGCAAAAAGCAGAAGAAGGAAACACATGAGACTGAGAAGGTGGTGAAGAAGGAAGGAAATCAGCAAAATAAATTCTTATCAGTTCTTAACAAAATGACATTTTACTATTTTTTAGAAGTTTTGCTGTTGGTAATACTTCCTTCAAATGCCCAACTTTATGACTAAAGCACAGCAATTTGAGTGCCGCTGTCACGGCTGCTGCCTCAGCTCTGATAATGAGGAGCGTATCAGACAGAGGTCTAGAACTTTATGTAAAAAGGAGACGATGACGCCACATTGTTTAATTAGTTTTCAATAATGCAGCAGAGCTGTTAGCAAACCAAATGCGCAACAGAAGAACGACAACAAAGCGTGATACAAATCTGCTATGTTGTGTCTTGTGTGGATGGATTGTTTGATACCCCCACCCTCCCCCGCCACCACACCTCCACACACCGCCCCAGTTCATCAACATGCTCGCCACCGCCACCCCTCCTCATCCTCCTCATCCAACTTGAGAGACAATCCCTCTGTTCCTTAATGATGTCTGTGTGGGAGGGGCTTTTTTTCTCTTTTTTTGCAGCATCAAAGACAAGACACTCAAAGGCGAGTATAAGAAATGACTTAATCATTGCAACAGCACACAATCTCTCTGTCTCTCACCCCCCCTCTCTCTCCCTTTTACTGACACTCACATTCACACACTTCTCTCCTTCTGTGTAACTTTTGCTAGAGGCAGCGGCTTGGCACCTCTTTCTTTAGAACATTCTCGCACTAATCATTGGAACCCTGTCCTCGCCCTGCACACAAGGGGCGCGTGCGGGGCATGAGTAAGGCACCAGGGCTCAGAGCTAGAAAATCAGCCATCTTCTCTTTTTCTACCCCCCTCATCCTGAAAAACATCCCAAACCCAACCCCTTCGCTCTGAGCCCTCGGTGAGACTTTTTGGAAACTGCACCCTTCTTTTTGATGTTTGACAACTGAGAGAGAGAGGAGAGAGTAGAAGGGTTAGGGGATGTTGGAGCGGGTGGAGGGTGGAGGGGCGCGGGGGCTGCACCTTTTATCCGCCGAGTGCTGTCCTAAAGGGAAAGAAGCGATGTGCGAGTATGCGACTGTGCAGGCCAAGGTCGTGTGAAATAAATTACACAAAATTACACTTGGAGACTGCAAAAGATTGAAATGTTAGCTTCTGAAGCAAAGTACCAACAGGCATAATCAGCAAAACTTCCTCCCCCAGTAAATCACAAGAAGAATGGAGGTGAATAGATTTTGCTTTTGGTGCTAAAAACATTCATGAATGATGAAAATTGGGACCTTTTGCAAGCAATATGTGGTAAAGATTCAACAAACTGTCTTTCTGTAGTTTTAACTGCATTTCAAGGTTATTGCCAGTCAAATGACTGATCATTATGAGGACTGTGTGGTGACCGTATCAGAAGGATAGACACTTGTTAAAGGGCACTTCATCCTTTCAAGTGGTAACTCCCATGCCTGTAAATTTTTAAGCAATTTGGAAGCCCCCCCAAACTTGAAGTACTTTAAGCTGGCTCCAAAAATGAATCAACTCCTTGAGACTCCCATGTTAAAATCAACTTTAGAGCATAAAAAACATGTTCATAACCTGGTACAAAACAGTTTGGGTCCTTTTGGATTATCTACAGCATCTGTATAAGGAGTGAATTCAAAACAGGAGAGAAAAAAACTTGAATCATATCAAGATTTAAAGTTTAAAGACCTTCTAGCCATGTTTATGTTTGTGTTTCATCTTAAAACAATATGAAGGACCAATGAAATAGCCAACTAAAGATATTTATTCTAGTTCTGAGCAGTGAAATTCTAGTATTTTGTCTCTTACTTAGCACAAATTACAAAAAATGCTATCTCTGTGTGATGTCCCAAAAAGTCTACAGCTAGTTTTAGCTAATAACTTTCTCAAAGCCACAGTTCAGTTTTTACTTTGTTTTTTCTATTAGGATTTTGGTTCATTAACTTGGTTTTTCTTTAGATGGGATAAACAACAATTTCTTATATCTGAATTACCTCTAAACATTATTACTTTCAACAGACTAGCTTGCTTTTATTTACTTCAATCAAATTCAACTTTATAAAATAGAAACAACTCACAATAACAGTTGACTCAAGGCACTTGATATTGTAAGGTAAAGACCCTACAATAATAGAGAGAAAACCTCAAAAAGCAGACAACCACCTATGAGCAAGCACTTGGTGACAGTGAGAAGGAAAAACTCCCTGTTAACAGGAAGAAACCTTTGGCAGAACCAGACTCAGGGTGGGGCAGCCATCTGCCACGAACCAGTAGGGGTGATGGGAACCAGACAGGGCAAAAGACACACTGTGGAATTGAATATATCTATAGCTATACAGAAAGAGATTATTGAGATACAGTAGGCTACTGCAGATGCTTTTAGTGTAATTTCAGTCTTGGTTTCAAAATTGTTACACCCCTAACAAATATGTTCACCAAGACATTGAATTTCACAATGCTTCACATTGAGGCTTTAATTAGAGCTCAACAGTGAGGATCTGGGGTGAAAACATCCACTCACATTCTCCACATGAATGAGCAATAATATTGTAACCATCCAAAACAGACTAACTGTGAAGTGATGGCAAGTTTATTTGATATCAACCTTGTTTTAACAAAAATGTGTATATTTGCAGTGTTGTGGAAAAGAACTACTCTAACATCCTAAACTGAAAGTCACCATTGAAACCTGCCAACATCAGGTTGTTGAAACCATGAGAGTGCTGATTGTAGACAGGAATGAAGCAGTGTACCATATCGATCACTAGGCAACAGATACACAGCAGGAGTTATAATATAGTCAGAAGTATCATTATAGCATGGTAATAAAGCATGGTAATAAAACGGATTAAATTCGAGAAGGTCAGCAGTTATTTACTGTGAAAGCTGGGATGTGCAGTGCATTATGGGATGAACAGCTCCTTCATCATTAAAAAGTAATTAAACAGTCATACCTTTTCCTTTTTAGTTTTTCTTATTTTTGTGAGCCAAATCAAATTGATGTCATATTTTCTGGTTGACTCAGATCAATTGGAGCCCCAGCTGAGGACATACTACAATAGTACCAGGTACTAGGAACACCTCATGGAAAACAATAAAAACTGAGTGGAGTCGAGCCACGTAGGTACTAGTGGAAAAGAAACATTACTGAGAGCAATAAAAAGTGTTCACTGTGATAGATTAACCCCTTTAGATATGATAAATAAGAAGCTTATATGCTGTAGAATCCCCAATGAATCTCTCAAACTGGCATACAAACAAAAAGAATCATCGAAAGTATGAAGTAGCACTGAGTATAGTACATTTGAAATAAATGGCACAAAAGTTCACAAAGTTCCTCGGCGCAGGAGAACATCACGCTCACAGCACATTTTATGAAACAAGACTGGTGTGTCATGCACAGCTGTGTGATATCCCAAGATGAGGATGTTCAGTAATGAACCTCAAAATCCACGTTTGACTGTGTTCTGTGCACAGTGGGGGTGACGACACGCTGGCGCCGTCCCTTCACTAAGCAGAAAGCAGAAGAGAATTGAAGTCACATGTGTCCTTGTCCCCAGGTGGAGGCTCTTGTCGTTGTGCAGCAATAGGCCTATGATCTCCCTCCCTCTCTTGCTCGCTAACATAAAGCCCCCTCAGGCTCCTTACTCGCCCACCTAAGGTTTCAAGGTTGCTGCTCTGCTGTCAAATTCTGTCTGTTAGCTTCTGTCTTTTCCCTTTCTTTTTTTTACCTCCTTTCCTCTCCTGTGAAAAGAGTACTCACCTCCCCCTCGCTGACTTCGCTGTAAGCTTATCTTTTCACCAAGTTCAAGCTTCTGTAATGTCGGTTCATGTATACAGTTCCCTATTCTGCTATATATTTCTTGACAGAATGTTACACTATCCCTACATTTGTTGCTATAAAAGCAACTCATCTTGTCATCGCACTCTTGATGTCTTTATACATCAGCACAAACTGCATTCATGTTGCACAATGCTCAGCTGTCTTGCTCGGAAACATCACAAACACAATGTATGAGTTATTGCACGCCATCCTTTATCCACTCCATCCATTCTTTTAACTGCTAATCAAATTTGTTGTGGGGGGGAGTTGAACCCATCTGAAGCTATCTATTATGTTGAACCTGATGTGACACAATATAAAAATGTCAAGATCTCTGTGAACTGCAAATGCCACATTTGGAGATGCTTTATGGTTTAGATATAGTTTTTATAACTTAAGCTACACCTTTATTGATCCTAAACAGCTAAAAATAAAGGAACAGTTTAAAAACACAACAGATCTCAGTGGGAAAAATATCACTCTGGAGTGAGCACAGGGCACACTGGTGGATGTTGGCTCCTCATGAAGTCTGTTTCTAAATGTTGGGTCAGAAACATTCACACCAGTGGTTTGCTGGAGGTCATTTTGTAGCTTTGGCAGTGATCACTGTGTTTCGCCCCGCGCAAAGGATCAGATACGGTCCTGCTGATGGGTTAAGGACCTTCTACAGTATCCATGCTCTTAAGACTGTGCTGGGAGACACAGCAAACCTTCTGGCAATGTTATGTAATGATGTGCCATCCTGAAGGACTACCTGTGCAATTCCTTTGGGGTCCGGGTATTGCCTCATGCTACCAGTAGTGACTCTGACCATAGCCAAATGCAAAACTAGTGAAAAAACTGTCAGAAAGGATGGAAAGGGAAAAAATATCTGTGACCTCCACATGTAAAACTATTCCTGTTTTGAGGGCTGTCTCATTGTTGCCCCTCTAGTGCACCCATCGTTAATTTCATGAACACCAGAGCACCTGAAACTGATTAACAGTCCCTCTGCTACTTAAATGACCAGATCAATATCCCAGTTTAACTGGCTTTTTTGAGCAGTGTATTCATGAATCACTCCCTCTTGCCCACTGGAATAAAATGTGTCCATGCTCTGCTTGAAGGCTGCAAATCTGCAAGCATTCCAAGTCCTGTTTTGACCACCTGCACTTGCACGCTTGCTGAGTCAAATCCACCAGCAGATTTTGATTCTGGGAAAGAGGAAGATGTCACAGGGAGCCAAATGTAGCAGAGTGGGGCAGGTGGTGAGCGACATCTGTGTTAATGTGGTCGAAAATATGTTGTTAGTGAGAGCATAATAGCACCAAACATTTGAACCAAATGTTCTCCTGCAAATGCCTCAGGATGTTTCCAACAGTTAGTAAAGCTCCTTATTTTGGTCAACGAATTGGCACAATTTCTCCTTACAAATCTGTAGAATGTGCAGGGACCTTGTGAGTGTGCACCATAAGAACCAAAATGGGAATCATAACTTTGGAAAACTACTTAAGAGAGGGTGCATTAGTGCAGAAAGGCAACCCATTCACATAACGTCAGGTTATTTTCAGACCAGGACAATGAAAGAGGATGAAAAGTAATACCAATCGAAATCAGTGCAGAAATTTAGTTGCTTCAGGTATTAATATTGCATAACGTTGAATATGTAAAAAATTAATAAATAAAAAGAAACTGGCCTAAAACTATTCAATAATGGAAACCTACCTTGCATTTCCAGGTTAATTTAATCCTTGGTATTGTATTTTTCTTGCTCTGCTGAAAAAAAACAATGTTTTGATGTTGAAAACCCTTTAAAGTCTAAAATATAATTTGTCAAAAATGTCACGATTTTGTCATTGTCTGAATGTTCAGCACCCAGTAAGAAATTATTTGCTGGGGGAAAAAAAATTCGACACATCAAAGAATGAGGCTGCATGCCTTGAAGATCAGACAAAAGATTTATTGCTGTATGAGAGCATCTGAGGGCGGATCTGTCTTTTAAGTCCCTCTTAAAATGTCTTTGTATTGCTCCTCACTTAATAAACCCACTGGAAGCGGACAGTGTCATTGCACTGAATGAATTCAAACAGTTTTTAGGAGTTTCACAAGGTCAGCAAGTTCGGACACTTAAGAGTTAGGACACAGACATGCTCACACGCCATAAATCCAAGCATGTCGGCCTTGGCGCAGTAAAACCAGCAGTCTCTCCTTCTGTCTCTTTATCATTCCTTACAGAGTCGTCACACACCTCAACACATTTGTCCCCTCTCCATCTCTCTTTTTGCCTACTCTTTACCTTCATTCACATTGCCCAGACCTTGAAAAAGTCATAACTGAATGCAGCCAGAATACCTTTCTCGCAAGATAACCTGTTGTAGTCAAACTTTTCAAATATTTCAAACCACATCTTGAGCGCTATGAAAACTTTTTTTCAGGATGTCTGCCATACATTTAATTATACAATGAGTTTGGAGAGGCTGGAGGTCATACAAATTCTTCAACCCAAGGAGGACAGTCACGAAAAACTAGGGCTGTGTCCCAGTTTCGTATGAATTCTAAGCAGGTTTTGCAGCCCACCACCTCCTAGAAATTGTGCCCATATTGGACAATTCTGCACCTCATTATTTATATTCAGTGTCGAAGTGCAGCACCAATGCACACAGTAGACTGCCCTTTATATAGCAAGTTTAAAAGTAAGACCTTGGAGGTTGGTGTGGTGAATGGGTCCATGGCTTGTCAGAAGTTCAGCAGACATCCCATCACAGAGATGAAGTTATAGTCTGTAATCTTTTCCTGTCATGGTCATGGTTCTGGACTCAGGCTTTTGAGTTTTGGTCTCTGACTTCTTTTAGTTTTATATAATCGGTTCAGTGATCATCTTTTGACTTTAATGTACTTTGTACCTTTATAATACCAGTATCTATTTGCATTAATTTAATCGTTTCTCAGTGTTTGATTTCCTTTAGTTTTATCCTCACAGTTTTATCATATTTCTTAGTTTTCTGTGCCCTCCCCTTAAGTGTTTTAGTCTTAGCTATAGTCTGTTTCTTTGAGTATTGTTCTTGCCTCCTGTGTAAAGTTCTCTGTTTTCAGTATGTCAGTTAGATATTTCCTGTTTTATTTTGTTAATCAGTTATGTGTTGTGTTATTCACCTGTGTTTTCTCCTCACTCTTCCTGTTCCCTGCTCTTCCCACTTCCCTGATTACCCTTAGAGTATATACAGTGCTATGTGCCCTCTGTTGTGACTTCGCCTGTGTGTATTTAGATTTCCTGATTGCGTTTAAGATTGCGTTCTTCTTTATGGACATGGCCACTTGGCCCGATAAAGAGGTTTATTTTTAGTTATCTAGAATGTTTGTGACTGCATTTAGGTATTGCATCCTGCTACAAACCCTGACATTTCCCTATACTTTAACTAAGTCTTTTGGTTTATTTGGCAGATCATATCATACAGTCATGTAAAAACAAGTTTGGATATGTCTCCAAATAGTCCAATAACTGCAAGCTGCTGAGATCCAGTGGCTGCAGAACAAGCCCAAATCATCACCCACCTCCCACTGTGCCACACAGCTGGAATGACAGAGATGTTGGAAATGCAACACCTCCAAAAAAGCATAGCTACTCAGTCATTCTAACATTTTTATTACTGTGAGTTCTCAATATAGTGTAGTAAAAGGCCTCTGGTTAGATCCCAGGAGGAGACACAAATTCCTTTGAGAATGAGTCAGAAAGAGTATCCAGCATAAAAATCTGCCAACTCAAACATGCAGAGGTACCTGCTGTGGCAACCCCTGGTCAATAAGAGAGCATCCAAAAGTACCTTTTATTGCATTGAACTTTAACATTTAGCATGCTAACTGATTCCTGTAGAGTCTGAGATATAGCCTTTGGGGTTTTTGGGTTTTTTTTGGTCAATTCTCTGAGCCTTGCACTGCTTGACCTTTGGGTGTATTTGCTGGGATGCCCCCTCCTACAAAGAAGTGCATTTAATTAGCACCGACAGGCTGCTACTTAAGTCCTGCCTCTTAATTCCTATTTTTAAGCTGAAATATTCAAGAAAAAGCATTAAAAACATATATAACAAGGGGCTTTGCTGAACCATCCAATCTTGTATAGCCGATGTGCCTCATAGTGAATGGGTCCATTCATACTTATTAGTGCAGCTACATAGCATATTACACTGTAAAATCTAATTAGTTCCCAGAACTCAAAAAAATTATGGAAACTCGTTGCCTCAAAAAAATTGAGTAAAAAAATGAGCTTGAACCTGCAGGCGACCATCTTCACTGACCACACCATCTGTGACGGAGGACTCATCTCTCCTGGTGTCCTGCAAGCAAACAATCATATTTTTTGGAACATGAACTTATTTGCTTTCTTAAAACATTTTTTTCTGCATTTGGTATAAAACAGACTCCAATTTAGACGATCTCAGGCCCCCTCCCCACCGGAGAGGTGACTTTCAATGTCCCAAATTGTCAGTCTGGATAGCCCTGACCACCACCCAACACACAATAATGTCATGAAAGCATCATTTTAAAAAGGGCTATGCAAACATGGGCAATAACTTTCATTCTAATGATGTGCAAAATGATTTTGGGCACAAAACAGATTTTGCTGTTAGAAAACTTGCAGACTTCACTATATACAGTGTAGACCCTCTAAACTAAGTTTGGGGGATGTGATCTTTCAAGAAATGCAGACCAAACTGTTGTTGTTTGTTTACTTACACAGCATGTCTTGTAGAATTAACTGTGGTCACCAGCAACAGCACAGTGCAGTCATATCTCAAGTCTAATAACAGAAGACAGGAAAAGATCACTAAAGAAACAACTTCCCCAAACCAAAGCACAAATAAAACAATAAGTAAAACAGGCTGATCTAAAGTATGATTAAACTTCAGCCTGATTAAAATAAATGTCACTGACAGTTGCTAATATATTGGAAAACCAAAATACTTACTGATGTCTTTCTGTCCAACAGCAGGAGTGCTGGTCCCGAGCCTCAAAGACAGTAAGAAGCAAGCAGAGGGAGAAAAAACAGAACATTTTTCAGAAACTGATTTGATCCTTAATGGCTGTGCAATCATTGTAACATAGAGTTTGCTTATGTTGTTAAATAAAGGCTAGATTTGACATTAATAGATGCCACAGATGTTCTAAAGCTGCCACAAAGCATGAAAAAAAAATATAGACGTCTCCGAAAACGTCTGAGCATTTTTGCAAATATGTGATGTCTTGATAAATCGAGCAGATATTTGAAATTTACACAGCTACATTCTCGCCTGAAAACATCTTAAAAGTTTATTTTGTGACCCAGAAAAAGTAATAAGTTTTTCAGCCGCGCTCCTCCGCCATTGCCGCGCTTACAAGTACGCACAGGCTCCGACAACCATGGCGACAAATGCGATCCTCCTTTTCCCCAGACTACCCTTTCTGGGTCACAAAATAACCTTTTACGATATTTTCAGGCGACAATGTAGCTATGTAATGCTCAAATATCTACTTAATTTATCAAAATATCACATATTTGCAAAAGTGCTTCCACGTTTTTGGAGAGCTCTGTTATCCACCCCCCACACCTACCCCACCCCTAACGGCTGCACCTCCCGAAGAATTTTGTCTGGGCTCTTATCTCACTTATTTATTTCAAACAATCAACAGAAAATTTCACCACATAGTTTTATGTAAGGTTTTTAAGGCTGTGGTGTTAATTTTTAAGTAACATGAGCCCAGCGGCAGCAGCAACGCTAGGCTAACACTAAATAGCTAGCAAGATTTTAAACCTGGTGCTAAACTAAGAGAAGCCACAAAATCAGTTTGAATAAGAGTAAACATTTACTCACCAAGTCAGTGTATCAGGTAAAGATCCACAGTAATGACAACAATAATATCTTGAGCTGACGCTTCTCCAGGTTTGCTCAACATATTCCATAAAAAATGCACCGTTTTTCTAAGTTAAGACAACTCAAATAAATGGAGTTTATCAGCGTTTTTGCATAAAAAGTACTGGTAACTTATTTAAATTGAGTTCTAATAACAAATTGATAAAAATTGAGTTCAGCCTATTTAATATTTTTAATTAAACACAATATTACATTTTACAGTGTATAAGTACTTGATTGCCATACTCATAATGGTAAAAGCACTGAGTGTGTGTTATATGCTCAGTGTTTGTTATTACCGCCACAAAGGCAAAGGGGAGTGACTAACAACCAATTTTTAGATTTGTGATTAGAGGCTTAATGAAATATAAATGTTTGCTAAATGCAGTAGCATGAAAAACACAGTCAAATTTAGCAAGTATGCTAATAGGTACAGTGTATATAGAAGTGCTTTTCCTAAGCAAGACATGATAAAGAAGGAGTTGCAGTGTAATGTGTACTCACTATACAACGTGAAATGATTGTTTGATGTACTGATGATGATGTACAAGTATCTGTGTATGTGGCATGTGGTCAAATAGTTCTCAGTCTTGGTCCATAGAAATAAAATATATTCCACAAGAGGATGTCACTGAAGGAAAAACAAATCAGATATTTCTTTATTATTTATTTACTTTTTGCCTGATTTTCAAAACATTCTGTTACACACAGGTATGTAGAATAGGATAGGACACATTTATAAAAACTGGGAGCATCAAGCATTATGCTCTAATTCTGTTCATCTTTGCTGTCTATAAAGACGTAAACCTGTTCTCAGCCTGCTGGAATTAAAAATATATTTTAGCTAACCATGACCCCTTGACCTCCTCATCAACCTGACTCTTTTGTCTGACTTTTGAAATTTAGCCTGTGATCTCGTCTGTTAGTGTTATTTATTATATGAAATACACATTTATCATTCCTTACGCTGACATATTCAGTGAAAAAGACTGTTATTTACATGATTGAAAAACTCAGTTGGTTTTTTGAATAAGGTTTTTCTCTTCATGTCTTTCATTAAATTACAAATTAATGTTAGATTAGCTATAAATTTAGCTCCCCCCCCCATCCCGTGTCCTTTTTCTTTCATTTCTTCATTATATATCTCTTTATATATGTCTCTTCCTCTCCCTCTTGCCCACAGTTAAATGTGCACAGTTGTATTTTTACAAGGACATATACAGCCAGGAAGAAATACTGCCAGCAATTTCCTGTTGCCTTGTATCACAGTATTCTTTCTCAAGTACTGGCTAAAGTGCTAATACTCAAGCACCTGTCACATATGGATTTAAAGTGTCATTTGATCATCAGCTATCGAACTCGCAACCCTTCAGCAACAAAATACCTGTGGGTTCCTCAGTGCATGTGCTGTCAGTAAAAGTGAAAAAGATGTGGCGTAAAAGGAAAGAAAAACCGAGTGTAGAGGAGCTTGAAGGAGGAGTTTATCTATGTGTAGTACATGATATTTTCTTCACTTTAAGACTCTTGAGCTGTCAACATGATGGATAATGTTTTAGGGCCAGTTCTCCTGGGAGTGATCTGTTGTCTGTACCATCAACTGAGGAGAGAAGAGACTCAAAAAGAAAGAAAGAATGAGAGAAACTGACAGAGGGCAGCAGACAGAGAGAGCAGAACCAGTCCTCATTACAGCTAAATCCTGCTGGGGGTTGACCAAACTGGGCCGATTTGAAGTTTAAAGTTTAAAGAATTTCCCTGTCTCTTTCTAGTGCTGTCTCTCTGTACTTTAATAACAAAGAGAGAGACACACACACACACATGCACATGCACACAGTGCCCTATTGTTGGCCTATGGGAACTCATTATCTTCCCAGACGAGTGGTGCCACAAGTTGCTGAGTTGGTCTCTCGCCACCGTGTCACTTTGTGACACTGGGTTCAAATATATGGGTTGTAGAGACACTTGGGTGGGACGAGGCAGAAAGACAAAGCAACGGTTGACACACAGGGCCTGGTTTTAGTCTTTGGGGGAATCACATGACGCCCATAGAGATTTTGATGATTCATTTGCTGGGCCACTTTCAAAATGCTAATATTGGAAAACAACATGTGCATTTAGGTTATTTACAGTGCTGTGCAAAACTCTTGAGCTACCCTTCGTTTCTTTTTTTTTGCTAGGAAAATGGGAATAAGGTGCAGAAATTTACTGAAACATGTGCAAACATGCATAGAAATACAGTACATAGGGCAAACCCCCCCCCCCCTAAATCTCTACAATTATAACAAGTTTGAAAGTCAATATCTGGTGTGGCCACCTTTATTCTTCAGCACAGTCTGAACTCTCTTAGGCAGCTTTCTTGTCATTTCTTTAAGTAGTCTTCAGGAATAGTTCTCCAGGCTTCTTGAAGGACATTCAAAGCTCTTCTTTGGATGTTTCTGCCTTTTGTTCTGTTCTCTGTCAGCATGATCCCACACTGCTTCAATAATGTTGAGGTCCGGGCTCTGGGGAGGCCAATCCATGACTGATAGCGCTCCACTGTGTGTTTTTCTATCCAGGTATGATTTTACTGCATTGGCAGTGTGTTTGGGATCATTGTCATGCTGAAAAATGAAGCTGTCGTTAATCAGATGTTTTTCAGATGCATGGTGGATCAAAATTTGATGGAACTTTTCTGTGTTCATAATTTATCAGTTTTGACAAGATCTCCAGCACCAGTGACTGAAATGCAGCTCAAGCCCTGGCAGAGCCTCCACCTGAAAAATGAAGCTGTTGAATGAATTTTGAAATTAATCTGATGGTGTTAATAATTCCATCAACTTTGACAAGATCTTCCAAGCCACTGGCTAAAATGTTTCCCTTCCCTTCTTGACAGTCACCCTTCCACTGAGACCATTTCTGATGAGGTTTCAGTGAACAATAGGTGGGTCAGCTGAAGGGCCAACTGCATTTCTCAGGTTCTCAGGTTTGGTTGGATTTTTTCCCTCTTTCTTAAGGATATGACTTTCAGATACGCTTCATCTGCTGTAGAAAGTATATGTTATGTTTGCCAGTTTTTATTTTGCTCTCCACTTGTCCAGTTTCCTTAGGTCTTTAAGGACACACTGGACAGTGTGTCACGGCGGGGTACGCTGGTGTGTTTTGTTGAACGGACCCAGAAACAGACACTGAAGAGATGAGTTACAGGTGAACAGAAGGCGAGCCTTTATTTCTGTTGCAAGCAGCAAAAACCATGAAAACTAGACAAACTGAAAACTGAGGCTATGACAGACTATGAAAAATACTGTGAACACAATGATAAACTATGACTGACTATGAAAACTGACACAGCGACACAGTGGTGTTGAGATCTTCCAAGTTTTTGGCTGAAAGCTCCTTTGGAATCATGTTGTTGGTAAAAATACATACACACAAACACATATATACATATATATATATATATACACACATATATATATGTATATATATATGTATACAGTTAAGCCCATAATTATTCATACCCCTGACAAATTTTGACTTAAAGTTACTTTTGTTGAACAAGCAAGTTCTTTTTTGAGCAGAAATGACACAGGTGTCTCCCCAAAGATAATAAGACGATGTACAAGAGGCATCATTGTGGAAAAAAATATTTCTCAGGTTTTATTTATATTTTAGCAAAAAGTATCATGTCCAGAATTATTCATACCCTTCTCAATAATCAATAGAAAAAAGCCTATATTGGCTATTACAGCAATCAAACGCTTCCTATAATTGCAGACCAGCTTTTTGCATGTCTCCACAGGCATTTTTGCCCATTCATCTTTAGCAATGAGCTCCAAATCTTTCAGGTTGGAGGGTCTTCTTGCCATCACCCTGATCTTTAGCTCCCTCCACAGATTCTCAATTGGATTCAAGTCAGGACTCTGGCTAGGCCACTGCAAAACGTTAATGTTGTTGTCTGCTAACCATTTCTTCACCACGTTTGCTGTATGTTTTGGGTCATTGTCGTGCTAAAATGTCCACTGGTTCCCAAGGCCAAGTTTTTCTGCAGACTGCCTGATGTTGTTGTTGAGAATCTTCATGTATTGCTCTTTTTTCATGAGGTTTACTGTGATTAGGTTCCCTGGTCCATTGGCTAAACCCCCCCCAAAGCATTAGGTTCCCAC